>NC_072798.1:56024328-56327359 GCF_028583425.1 Eublepharis macularius
TGGCATAGTATCCTTAACTGAAATATATTTTCATATACAGCAGAACTGTTTTGTAGTAAGGGTATCTGGGATGCACTGCATTAAATTGTTAATGATGACATTTCTGTAAACACTGTACATAGGTTTTTTAGTATGGGGACACATCTGGGTCTCCAGTAAATTTCATATGGCTTTCTTTCTGCCTGGCACATTCATGCACAAGAGGCTGATGATGCCAGGCTACAGTAACACACCAGGACTTGCTCATTTATTCACTCAAGGTCACTAGTCAATATGTCTCTAGGAATAAACACACACTGAAAAATACGATAGTGTGATTATAGAAACTGGAAGCATACTTGTACTTTTAAATACTTTTATTATACTGTTTTATATTGTTGTTTAATTTTAACATTTTAAATCATTGTTATTAATGTGCTGTTTTATAGAATGTAATCCGCCCTGAGCCTGCCATTTCGGGGAGGGCGGAATAGAAACCAAAAATAAATAAATAAATAAATAAATATCTGTGAGATTGTCCATACAATAATTTCTCTACTTGGGCCCTGTAATGGGGGTGGTCAGGAGGAATCACTGGGAAGCAAATACTAAGCAGCCCAGGAAGGGTTCCAGAAAGGACGGTGTCCCAGCTGTCATCATTTGTTTATCCACCTTAATCTTTACATTTTTTCATGCATGGTTAGAGGAGTTCGATTCAATTAACTTGTTGACAATTCAGCATGGAGAAGGTATAAATCTACTGACAACATTAGATATTGAGATCACTCCTTGGTTAAAACCATAGCCATGCATAATCAAATTTTCATGTATTGACTGTCATTATTAAATTATATCCAGATGACCAATTATGATGCAGTAACAGCAGTTGTCAAATCAGGTAACATGATCATCAGAATCCAGCCACAGTACAAGTGGGTAGTGACCAGAATGTATTAAAGGAATCTTTTTTAAAAAACTACCACTGTTTTGTTTCGGGGGGGAAAGAAGAAAATTCTTGCTTTTAGGGGTTAAAGCAAGTCTGGTTGACTCTCTTAATTTGTATGTAAAATGCCTATTGTTTTGGCTTTTTATAGTCAACAGGGCTTCTAATAGTTAGCACTTGAGCTGCAACCAGATGCAAAATGACATGGATTCAATCTATCAGCTGTAATATATGTGTAGGAAACAGTATTTCTGCATATGGATATACCAATTGTCACAACTTGGTACAACAGGCTTCATCCAGCAATGATGTTTTTCTTGATGTATTGTCGAAGGCTTTCACGGCCGGAGAACGATGGTTGTTGTGGGTTTTCTGGGCTGTATTGCCGTGGTCTTGGCATTGTAGTTCCTGACATTTCACCAGCAGCTGTGGCTGGCATCTTCAGAGGTGTAGCACCAAAAGACAGAGATCTCTCAGTGTCACAGTGTGGAAAAGATGTTGGCAGGTCATTTATATCTACTCAGGAGGGGTGGGGTTGCGCTGAGTCATCCTGTAAGAGTTTCCCAGGGAAACACCTCTGAAGATGCCAGCCACAGCTGCTGGCGAAACATCAGGAACTACAATGCCAAGACCACGGCAATACAGCCCGGAAAACCCACAACAACCATCGATGTTTTTCTTATTACCTCATATGAAACTCCATGCAACTGCCAACAATATATCCACTAGCATAGCAGTATGCACACTGTCTTATATTTTTCCATGCTTCTCTCAACAGTGTAAATATAAATGTCTTCCTTTATCATCATTTTAATAATTAATATTTTACAATAAGGAGAGATGTATGACATACGTTTTTTGATGTTAAGGCATCCTGTGCCTTACACCAAATATGTCTAGAAATTTTATGTAGCCATTATGCTTTTTTAAAAAATCGTTTGTGCTTTAGAACAAAATGAATCTTGACAACAGTACAATGAATAATGATCCTCTTGCAAACCTCCATAATTTCTTATTATATTACTCTTTTGTTAATTCAATAGATGGAATATAAACAGATTATAATTGCCATATAATGCAGCATAAATTCCATATACATGGTTCACCTCAGACCTTTATACATCATGGTTTGTTTGAAAATTCAGTCAGTAGGAAAATGCTTCTCTCCCTGTTTTTGTAGATGTGCTGGTGTGGAGTAATGACAGAGTCATACGTTGGATACAAGCAATTGGATTACGAGAATATGCAAACAATGTTTTAGAAAGTGGTGTGCATGGATCACTCATAGCCCTGGATGATAACTTTGATTATGGAAGTTTAGCTTTATTGTTGCAGATTCCAACACAGAATACACAGGCAAGTAACTAAATTATGCTTTGTAATTTTTTTCATATGGTTCTAAACTATTTTTAATTGCCCTCCCAGTAGGACACAGGATTTGGAACTAAAGGGCCACTTTATTAATATAACATCAACCATTAAATACGGCAAGGGCAAACTAGCAGTACAGATCAAGCCACAGGGTCACCCCAGGACCATCGCCTTGACCTGTCTGGGCAAGCCCCACAGCCCTGGGTAGGAGCCATCCATGTAATGGCTTTTCCCCGGCCAGCCAGGCAAAATGGTCCCCCCCCCTTCAAGCTCCTAAAGTCTCAGCCATACAGCATGAGGGAAAAACTTGAACATGGGGTTCACTGCAGGCAGTCTCCAGGTGGTGGTAGCCTTCACAAGCATACCATCCACTCCTGGTAGACCCCATTTCCCCACCAATGGGGAATTGCCAAGGGGTGCTCACTGGCCCGCTCCCTATCCCCAAACTCTCTCCTGCCAGTGACTTACAACAATGCACCACCATTGCCAATTACCTCAAATCACTGCCTGCAGTGCAAGGTAGGCGAAAAACCACCTCTCCCAGCTTGCCAATATGGGGAGAGGAGAAAAAATTCCTACCTGGCTCTGGAAAGCAGCCAGCTAATCCTGCACTACTACAGGGTGAGGTGGGTGGGCCAAGCACGCAGAGCAACTGCCAGCCAGGAGGACAGGGTTGCCTTCTGAAGGCTCTGTCTCCACCCCCCCCAGCCAAATCCCTGTATGCCTGGGAGATGCCTCTGCCTCCTCCTCCTCCTGAGGTGGCAAAGTATGGTCCCCTGCTCAAGCTACTGTGTGGCAGCCAGGAGTACTGCATTACTTCAATTATTTGATTTGGTTGAATATAGGCACGGCAAATCCTGGAGAGAGAATACAACAATCTATTGGCACTAGGAACAGACAGGCGACTTGATGAAGTAAGTAATCTTATTTATAAATAATAGATTATGAATAATAGCATA
The DNA here is from genome assembly GCF_028583425.1 of Eublepharis macularius. Classification (NCBI taxonomy): domain Eukaryota; kingdom Metazoa; phylum Chordata; class Lepidosauria; order Squamata; family Eublepharidae; genus Eublepharis; species Eublepharis macularius. The sequence continues at coordinate 56,027,581 of NC_072798.1, forward strand.
ATAAATGTTCGTTGGTAATTTTATAAGAATGCATGAAGTAGATAGAGACAAATGTCTTAAAAGATAACAAATAAAAGCTTAATTGTACCCCCATTAACTGTGTTATTAATATGTGAATACACGGACCTCCCCTCCTCCATTATAACCTCACTACAGCCCTGTAAAGTACATTAGTTTAAGTGGACCAAGATCATCCCGCAATTGGCATGATGAGTGAGGATTTGGAACACCCCAGGCCTAGTTTAATAGAACACTGCACCATACTGTATTTGGATAACATTTTTGACAAGATAATAGAAGTGAATGGAAATATGTAGTTCTGCCTTTTGTAAAACACAAAAATTGTGTGTGAACAGGCTGATGATAAGAATTTCAGGCGTGGCTCTTCCTGGCGAAGACAGTTTCCTCCACGTGAAGTCCACGGAATCAGCATGATGCCTGGCTCTTCAGAAACTCTGCCAGCTGGGTTCAGGTTAACTACAACTTCAGGGCAGTCACGAAAAATGGCAACTGATGGTATGTGGTTATGCGTTCTCATAACTGAAAACATTCAAGGTTATTTTGTTAAGGAAAAGAACATTGCAACCTAGACTTAGCTATTTTTTTAATACAAAATATTTAATAGGCCAGTGTTTCACAACATTTTGGATATGGTAACCCACAAGGCCAAATTTACTTGGTAGAGTGATTCATCAAGGGTTGGCCCAAGGTTTTCTGGCACCCTAGGCAAAGCATGACCTTGGCACCCATCTAGTCCAGCATTTCATTATCTACAGCAGCCAATTGTTTTTGAGAAACCAAAAAACATCACATCCTACTATGAACTCCAAGCTGGTGATATTCCAAAGTACACAGGCTTTACATAAAAGGGCTTCAGCCTTTAATCAGCCTCAACTTTCTCATTGTTCCCTCTAATCCCCTTTAAGATTCTCACTCTAGTAACCATCAGGACACATTTTACTTGATTCTTTATCAGTCAACATGCCTAGGCAGTGAAGGGAAAAAACAACTAATGTATGACATGGAAGGCACCGTTTCCAGGGCCAGGTCTTAGTTTTCAAAACAAAGGCCTTGACTCAAATTAAGCACCAAAGTTGGTTTTTACAGGAGTCACTTCACACATGATGATTTTCATACAGAAATATTATTGTACACAAGGAAGTGTGTATACCTCTAAATTACTAGTTGCCTGATGGCTCCCCCCCCATTATTGTTTCAAAGGGAGGGGGAAGTGATAATGTGAGAAGCTGGCATGGAGGAAAGAAGAGAAAGAGAGCAATACAAAGCGCAGGGTTGGCCATTAAGGAGTGCTGGCCTGTGACCTACTTTCAGAGGCTTTGCAATCCCCTTCTGAGTTCCAACCCTCAGGCTAGGAAACGCTACCAACATCTAAGACTGCAAAAATTCACTTAAGCAGAAAATGAATAGCTTTGGGTATAGAAAGCAAACAACCTTGCTTAAGGTTTGGGGAAAATATATATACATGATTTTTTGTTGTCTATTTATTAAAAATATCCTGCCTTTCATCTAAGACTCACGAAACCTTTCAATATGCTGAAGCAAAAGAAGCTATAAAATACAGTGTATATAAAACTTTAGGCAGATTCAAATGGGGCTATCAAGAACACTAGGCAAGATGACTAAGTACTACAGCCAAGCTATGCCTGCCAATTTATAAGGAGATGCTATAGAAAAACTGTCTTGCCTACCTTTAATAATAACTTTAATAAATTCCATCATATTGGGCTAAAGACAGAAACTAGCTGGGCTCAACTAGCAATAAAGCAATTCTAGCAACTGTGCTAACCTGCTCATCCGTCAGGAAATCCTCAGATTCTTCACATGATCAAGGGGCAGTAAACTAAGGGCCAAGCTACAAGTGACGAATGACACAGGTTGGACACTTGTCAGCTTCCCTCAAGTTTTGATGGGAAATGTAGGCATCCTAGTCTTGCAGCTTGGCTCTCCAACTGCTGTCCAATGGACTTTTCAACTGTCACTTGTCCAACATTCTGCCAAGCTGCCTACATTCCCCATCAAAACTTGAGGGAAGCTGACAAGTGTCCGATCTGTGTCATTCATCACTTGTAGCTTGGCCATAAGCCCATCAAGGACAGGGAAACAACCTCATCCTTTCCAGCCTGCATTTCCTCAGGCTTTCAACTCTCATTTAAAAAATTAACTTTCACATTTTTATTATAGTATTGATAAAATGGGGGGAAATATTTAAACTATTGAAATGACAACTGATACTTTGTATTTAGCATTTTTATGGATTTTGTCTCTAAGTTTAGGTTAGAAAATGTGTTTATTTTCCTAATAAACAGTTTTAAGATGTTTCATTAGGAATTATCATAAACAACTCACAGGATTAGGCTGGATATCAAATCACAACTGAAAGCCCAGAAAGAGACTCACACCCAGCTTCAGTGTAGCATCTATTACAAGTAGCATTGAGTCCGTTCATTTCTTGGTGGATCCCACTCCGTCCTCTTGCATAGCAGCCCATGGTCCTCTAGAATTTGGAATTGAGGCAGTTAGTAAAACAAATTTTAACTAAATATTTGCATAATTTCCCTAATAATAGAAGAGGCAAATAGTCCTCACTATCTTGACAGTTCAGAGTAATGTTGTTGCTTTAGATACGTCTCCAGGCTAATTACAAAGTAAACCAAATCTGCTCCAATATGTTGGATCAGCTTGTCAATGGCATGGCCTCATCACACCACCAGCCCTTCCCATGATTTCATCTATCCCTTCCATCTTTGTTTGGCAGTGATAAGGCTGCTGCTATGACCTTCTTTAAGCACCAGCAACCATGTGAGAACCGAGATCCCTTGGAAATACAGTTTTTTGGGGCTTCTGGAACCTGTAAGAAGAATTGAAGAGCCTTATAACACTATAGTTCCCAGAGTACCTAAATTATATTAAGGTGATTGACGAAACTATTGCTTCTATTTCTCCAGCATATCATGTTCTCTACAGAAAACTGAAAGCAAAACAAACAGGGCTGATTTAGTATATTAGTATGAATTATTTAATCATAATTATGATCAAAGTTTAAAAAACAAAACAAGGTTAAGATTATAGGTACTGAGTCATTAGCAATACAGATTAAAGAACTGGGTAAAATAGCATGGTAAATTAAATAAACCAGAATATAGTTAAAAGATATTTTCCATTCTGTGTTCTATTTTTATTCAAACCTTTTTTTTATTTTGGCTGTTGCTCACAATTTGCAGTTGCTTCAGCACGGTTGCAGAGGTTAGACAGTTCTACGGTTCGCACATATTCATGCTGACAAGGCTAGCTAAGAAACAAGAGCAGCATTTGAGCTGATGTGAGTATTCAGAGATAAAAATGGAAAGACTGTTTTACTTATGAGAAAAAGAATATTCAAGAAAATAACCATAGTGGGCTAGGCTTCTCATGAGGACCTCACAAAGTGGCAGCTTTTAGACCTTGTTCTCACTGAAGTGGTAAACTGGTGTCTGGGATGTACCACTGCAGATGGGGGCTTATATGATTTAATATTTTTCCATACCAAAAAAAATCCCTGATCAGGCAGATTGGAGGAGAGATCAAGGCATTAGAAGCTATGTGAGGAAGCAAGCCTTCCTGGGAAGCTGTGGAGCAGCAGAACCAAGGCACAACTCCCTCTGTCAGAGGGGTGCAGAAGGATTCTCTTTTATTTGGACTCTTGGTGTTTTTGTTTTCAGAGTATCAGAATCTGTGCTGTTTTCTGTGCCAACAAGCAAAATGCAAACCTATGTTATATATCTTGGAAGAATTATAGATAAATCAGGCCTTATCACTGCAATGGGCTTAGACTGGAGTAACTGTTTTTAGGATTGCACTGTATATAATATAAATTGCGGTGGAATTTCCTAAGCCATTTACCACTGGGATGGGGTATGTGTGGAAGAACTGGCATTTGAGCTACCACTCCTCCCAAATTTTCAAGAAGATTCTACAAGTGTGATTGCGCTAATAAAATCAGAAGGCCTTTCCTCCCACACAGAGGCTGTGAAAATATACAGGAGACAAAATACACTTGAACCACTCTCAAATTACTCTCAAATACACTTGAATTACCCGTGTGTTGTGGTGAGACCCTAAGAGTGAGGCACCTCTTGCAACTCCTTCCTTAATCCTAACCATGCCCTGTGTTTCTCCCCCAGTCCTAATCCCTCCTGTCCTCACTCCCACCCCTCACCTCAAGTGACACAGCTGCCTCCAGGAGGTCCCTGCACAGGTGGCATAGAATTGTTTGAAAGAAAGAAAGAAACATGTAGGAACAAAAGACATAAGTAAGGATTATCTAATCCATACAAACACAATTCTCTTTACACTGATCCTTAGATTACCACTTTTTATATACAGCATTTCTCCGCTCAGTTTCTGTAGAAATAAGACCTGAGCTAGGATTCTCTAAAACCTATTTATGTAGGCTGAGCTAAAATTTATCATGAGAGGTTCCCTCATCAGCCTTAGCTTAATGTTTTTTGTTCTAAGCATCTAACTTATCTTTTAGATAAAAAACTAGTCTTCCTTATATTTTTTTTATTATGGCTGGTTATCTGTCACGTACTTTTTAAAGACTAAATGAAAGCTAATTGAAATAAATGTTTTTTCTTTCCTTCCAAAGCAAAAATATTAAATCAAAAGTCAGGAAGGGAAATGTTGAATTGGATTGGTATGCAATTAAAGCAACACAGCAGATGTTAGCATGTTTAAGAGTGCAAGGTTATATGCCACCAGAGAGTTTCAAATAGCACTGCAAATTCAAAAAGTGAAGAGGCAGGACTTACAAGCGTCAACCCTATGATAGCCTAATCTGCTGTTGTTGCAACTATGTACGCAACATAGTTACTGTGCAACTTGGAAGTCTGAAACCTACAAAAACTGAACAGCAGAATGACTGAAGTGCTGCACAGAGACAAAAAAAATATTGATGTCTATAATCCTAAGAACACTTTCTTGGGAGTAAGCTCCACTGAATAACATGGGACATATTTCTGAGTAGACCTAATTAGGATTGCTCCTCCTGAAGTCTTATTAGGCTTGTTTGCAGGATGAATGCTACACAAGTTGGATAATGAGTAAATCAATAGTTTTGTACTAATGTAGCAAAAAACTGTTTCTTTCTCTGTTGTTCAGTTTAGTGACCAATACAATTACCAGCTAGCAAATCTTAAGTTTTCCAGTACAAAGAAAACTGCCAAAACATATATTTCACATTGTCAGTTGTCTTACCAAAAAGAAAAAGGCAGAGTATTTTTATGAATCCAGTAAAGCCACACATTATAAAAAGCTATTCATTACAATAATGTGAAATTACACCCTAAGAATTTTTTTAATTCTTTTCAACTGATAATCTGTATTTTTTCAATTAGAATATTCACTGTGCAGTCCTAAACAAAATTACACTCTTCTGAGTCCTCTGAAATCAGTGAACTTAGACAGGTGTTACTGTATTTAGGACTGCACTGTTGATATCAACACCTCTTTGTTCCTTGCTTTGAGTGAACAATTGTTGTGATAGCTAATGTCCAATAAAGTTACTGTTTTCTAACATGCTTTGTAGATTAAGTGGCATTTACATGGTGCATTGCAAAGCTGACAGCCAGAGATAGTGCCTATATTTTTAAATATTCTGAGAATGCAGCTATTTTACCTTTCATCCTATTAGTCCATTGCCCATTCTCATGTCCAGCAAGACATTCCACCAGAAGCCCATTATCTGTCATTGGTAGTATTTAATGAAATGAACCTACATAAAAGAATATTGTAAGGAAGTGTATTATTGATTGTACTGTTTTTCCCACCTTTAGATGTCACCTCTTTCTTCTACTTTACCTGAAGTGCACTACCACCATCTTAAGAAGCTTTTTATTCAAGAACAGGGTAAATAATGAAGAAATAATGTTTATCAGACAAAAACAAGTGGCGATCTTTTTACATATTAAGTTTGTAAGGTGCAGCTTGTCATGTACTATTGCCATGCAACTCTCATTCATTTCAATGGAGTTTACATAGGCTATGGGCACAAATCCCACTGAAATTAATGAAGGACGTGCAGCAATAGGACCAGACAGACTATATCTTTTGAATATTTCAATAAAATAGTTACTAAATAATTTTTAAAAAATAAACCCTAACATATCTAGCCGAAGGGAAAAGACACTCATTTTTAAACTTGTTTCATCTGTTTTACTGTAATATAATAGAATTTACATATTTACTGTGTATGTATTTCTTTTAATATGTGTAAGTCTCATGTAAATGAATATAAATATGATTTTTTAAAACAAATTAAATCTATGGTACATGGGGTCCTAGTGCAAGCACTTGACAATACAGTGTCAATACTACTGTTTGTATCTTTCCATTCCACCATTTTTACAGTTTTGAATTGTAGCAGTAAATTGGATATGTTTAGCAGAGTTGTTAGATGCTTCAACATGTTCCTACTTTTTTAAAAAAAATGTCAATATTTAAAGCTCAATACCTGCCTGATTATTTGCAATAGAATGATTTAAATGTGAAACTGGAGCCAAAAAAAGGACCTATTAAGGTAAACCAGAATTGTTATATATAATCTTGTAGAAAAGCACTGTGATGGCTCTCCTTTTTAAAATCAATATGAACAAAAACTGTTTTCAAGAGTCAAAAGCAATTACAGGAAATTAACAAAGACATTCTCCTCATGGCTGTTCATGGACCAAGAAGAAAGTAGCTTTGCTAAGAATCTTTCTTTCCTTCCAATTTCTTCATATGCCAGCCAACAGCTGAGTCAAAAAACCAAAAAAGAAATGAAGGGAAAAAATAATTCTGATCTTCAAGTTTTCAGTTGTATAAAAATGTCCTCCTTTTTGTCATTATTGTAGGATATTAGACAGCTGTCTAATGTTACACTTTTATCCAAGATGGCCTTGCTGAGACTTCACTGAAGTCACTTTATCAGATGAAATAACTGAAAGACAGAAAAGTAATATATAGTGTATAAAAGTTTAGAGGAGAAACTATTATCTGCTGTGGCTTTATTTGGTGGTGTTATTGATGTTTATTCTTTGTTTATATGGAAAGTTTCAACGTAAGACCTATTTACTACTGTCATTTACCTGCTATTTGCTAATCTCCTGCTGCTTGATCTTAGCTTAAGACCTGTCTTTTGGTTATTCCTTTCAGCAGGTTGATCTGCCAACATCTGCACATACATTTGTTTTATTGCATAATTTTATTTACCAGAATTCACTTAACCAAATGGTGAGAGATTTTTCCCCCTGCTGTCAAATAAAAGAAAATCAGTGCTGTTTATGTGTTCAGTGTGTGATCAAGCTGCATGTGTCATAGCTTTCATTAGTAACTGACATTACACTTCGGGGATAAATATAAATATAATATTATCTGTTGAAAAATAATCAGAATGAGATCTGAAAAACAGTAATACAGTCTTCCACAAGATGGTGCACTGAACTTTATGCTTTATATAACAAAACTCCTCTAGTGCACACTTTCCAAAATGCAGAATCCAAGACACTGGTTTGCTGCACTGATTACTATGGCATGTGACTGTGCTGTGCCTTATCTCCAGCACAACTAAAAATCAGTTTGGAAACCACTCCTCTAGACTGTCTTGGAAATTTTTAAATGTATTTTAGACTAGCATACAATTGTGTTTTTAAGCTAAACTTTATTTTTAGTATCAAATTCTGTTTGGATTCTATAGTACCCTCCTTTCACTTTTTCTTCCAGCATACGTGTTTTAAGAAACCAACCTTTTTATAAAAGGGAAGCGGCTGTGAATGCTGTTCAGGCCAAGCTGGACATAAATAGAAAGAGTGAGTGATTCCCAGGAGAGCTTTTTGATAAGGCAAGAAGTGGAGAGTTAGAACAGCAATGGAGAACAGAACACATAAAAGGGGGAAAAATCAATTGCTTCTTCCTAGGATAATACTTCTAATTTAGTAGCACACATGCCTTGCCTAGAACACTTGACCTTAAGAATACACTTCTGTAACTGTTATCAAAATCTTCTAAAAGAGAGGAGGAAAATAAGAAAAATTGTATGAAGGTAGTTCCCATCATAACTAGATCTTATTTTTAAAAAATTATGACCTACTTTCTACCCAATGACGTGTGTGTGTGTGTGTGTGTGTGTGTGTGTTATGTGCCGTCTAGTTGTTTCTGACCTATAGTGACCCTATGAATGAAAGACCTCCAAAACATTCTATCTCTAACAGACCTACTCAGATCCCGCAAACTGGAGGATATCACTTTTTAATACTTGTATCTTGTGATAGGACGGAGGTGAATAGGTGCTGCTATCTCCCTCCTGTCTTAACCAAAGAATAGGGCAGGGAGAGGAGCGTGGCAGTGCCTACAAACAACAGTTCACACCTTTCTCTAGTGGTGTGCAGCTTGATGGCACCATCAGTGTGCATTTCCTGTGCTGCTTTCTTAACCTGAACAAGGGCAGGGAGGTGTGGCTACAGTCAATGCAGAAAGCAACGCAATGCCAGTCTCTGTCCTGGTAAAGAGCAGCTGCTGGTGCCTACCTGTTCCCTCTGAGCAACCAAACAAGTAATTGGGCAGCAACCTTCCCCCACCCTGAGAAGAAAAGCATAACAGCATCTTCAGGACAATGAAGGGTAAATACCTCCTATCAGTTCTGTACAGCACTAAGATGAGGTGGGCTCTGGGAGAGCCTGAGCTTGCTGTGGCTACCATATTATGAAAAGAAGCAAGCAACAGTGGTTGCTACTCAGAAATGGCAGAGTCAGAGAAAGGGGGGGGAGACTCCCTGACCCTTACCTTCTGCTTGTTTCTATCACAATGAGAAAAAAGGGAAAATAAAATGTTGGAGCTTTAGCTTATATAAAGTGTTTTGAGATCCTATATACATGCTTATTTTTTAAAAAACTTAATTCTGATTTCCTTATAAGAATGGTTATAGGTGCATCCCATTTTTGTTTTTCTACTACCACAAATTAGATCATGTAGTTAGAATAGACCTCCAATTTTTATTTTGGTTCGCATTTCATTCACACCTTTTATTATACTTAGTCTCCAATTAAGACCAACATGTACATTTCAAACACTTCATAATGCCTTTGCAATTATTTTTAATAGCTATGTGAACCCCCAAGCCACGGCACAGTCATCAATAAAATTACATCACCAATCTAGTATTATTGCTTATTTGATTGCCACTCAGCAACACTTGTACAGAAATAAAATTAGTCCTAAATTATTAGATTTCGTTCCAAGCATAACTGAGTATTCCAGGTACTGTCCAGATCTTAGTAGCATTAAACAGTCACTTTAACTTCATCTTCAGCACATCTTCTACATGTTTAAATGCAGCAGGGTCTTCAATGGTTGGACTTATCTGAAGAAACAAGAACAATGAATCAAGATGCTAGGCTATTAACAGTTTCATGTTCAGTACTTTAACGTTCAACCAAGTTTTGTAAAAATCATTCACAACCTACTATTTGCCCACCAGAAAGCAGCAACTTCGCATGTTGATATACTGGCCTAAGAGAAAGATTAACAGATGCAGTCTGCCACCTTACTGGAAACAGCCACTATTAGATGTACCATAATACAACATGGTTCTTTGGTATAGAAATGGCTGGAGAGAAATGTGACAAAAATAGGGTATGTAAGAGGGGGAGTGGGAATATCTTGTACTCTAAATGTATCTGGGCCTCTACAGTTGTTTAGTAAAGCTACACGACCCATATGAGGGGAGTAAGGTATAGTATATGGTAGTTGTGAAGCACAGCAGAATAGGATTGGCCTGTTCCACAGTAAGGCTGTGTGAATGCCATTCCACACACTGCAGTAGTTACGTATAATTTAGGAGAACAGTATTAAAATTATGAAGTTGCATACTGTACTGTATCAATTAAGCCTTTTTGTTTTCATATACGTCATGGTATCGCATGTATCACCACAGTAAAAGAAGAGCTACTGTTTACCTGGTACGGCTTGCCGTTCACAAGGGAAGAAAGAGCCGACCGTGGGATCTTGCCAGAACGCGTCTTTGGGATCTGTTTCACAAATAATGCCTTACGGAATGCTGCCACTGGGCCAATATCTTCTCTAACCCTCTGAATAATTTCTTCCTTAAGCTTTTCCTCTTCTGTATTCACATCTGATAAAAAATGTGAATGTGATCATCATTTTATTTATTGTTATAATTTGTTACTTGATCTTGAACCCATATATATGGTGGGATACAAATGTGGAAAAAAAATGCTTCTCCATTGACCCAGGTTTGGAGTCAGCCTGAAGAAACAGGATTTCTCACCATTTCTTAGAACACATAATGCTAATGGGACATGGCCCTTTAAGGAATCCTCATGGCCAACAACTGCACAGTCTGCCACAGCGTTATGAGAGAGAATAGCCTGGTACAGGAAAAGAAAACAAACTTCAGTGAACCTACTTGAGCGTGGACTGGTAATTTGGACTCAAAGTATTACTAAATCCAGAAGTCATCATCACCTATCTCCTATGAATGTCATATTGAGCATTCAGCCATACAGTAGAAACATATGGCCAAAGTAACACTTTCAAAGACACTATCCTGGGAACACCACACAGCAGATGGGTTGAAGGATTCATTATGGACTCTCTGGCAGTCACTGTACTTTCAGCCACTGGTCATTTACATTGCCCACACATCATAGACTGCTGTTGGTTTGGTAAGAGCTCACTTGCAAGTTGATGCAATGCTGAACTGTTGGTATGCATGCTGTCAGTGAAGTTTTACACATAATACTCTTCTCATCAGAACAGTTTTCAAAATGTAGATTGATGCAAAGCACATATAATTCACTGACCCCTCGTAAATGCTGAATAACAATGGAAACTATTGGCTTAATTAAAATGACTGCATATTAGCTGTGCAACCAACAATACTAAGAATAAACCAGTGTCATATATAAAAACATATTTTCATGCCAATAATAATGGTTAAATTAGATTACATTTCACTGCTTTGTCTGCATTTGGAATAATCTCACAGTTATTTTAGCTATAAATCAATCAAATAATATCATACAAGGAGACATGGAAAGTGGATACATAATTTAAGTATGAAATCAGAGCTGTATTATGATCTGCTCAGCAACATCAACTGCCACACACAGTATGGTAAGCAAACAATGGAAATCAAAGAGTTTTTTCAACAGCATAAAGAACAGCATATTGCATACTGCAAGAGAGTAAAAACAACATACAAAACCAGTTAAAGTTTTTCCTCCTAAAAGTCAGACACAGCAGTAATAAAGCCTCAAGATACGATAGCATCAGACCTGTTCATCAAGATGAAAAAGGTAATTAAGGTGTAAAAATAAAATGTGAGATTTTAGCTTTCCACAAACAGCAGCTAGGAGAAGCTTTGAAGAAGTTCCCTAATACTTTTTTTTAAAAAACTCCTTAAATCTTAGTGACTATGCAAATCAGTGCATAAGAAGAGTTACTCCAGTCTAAGCCGCTTGATAACAACGGACTTAGATTGGGGTAACTCTGTTTAGGATTTCGCTGTGTATCTCCTAAAATCTACACTGTTAGACAAAGAAGAAAAAATGGGTCTCTATTAGACCGCCTCCTTCACTCATTCTTTCATTCTGCAAAATGGCTGCAGATCTTGATCCTTATTGTGTTCACTATAAATTTATACTTTCTTCCCTCTCTAGTGTTTCCTTAGCTCTGCACTCTTACCTTTTTAAATCTTTTTTTCTTCCATTTCTGAGTTTTTATTCTGTTGTTCCTTTGTTGTTTAATCCTCATTTTCTTTCTTGTCTTCAATTTCTTTGCTAAAGCAGTTTTTACTCAACAATTCCTTTCTGACCTGATCAGTCTTCTTGTTTATTGCCATCTACCTCAATCACCCTGCTTTTTCCTTCACCTTTTTCTTGGGATTATTTTATTTACGTTTTTCTTTCTCTTTTAAGTCAGTCCCTTGATCTATCATCCTCCTCCGCAGATTGTTATTCTCTCTTCCCACAAGGGTATTTCCTTATTGCTACTGAGTTTGTCTGCTGTGAAAACTCTTCTTTAAAAAGGGAGGGGTCACTTTATCCTTTGTCTAATTATTGCCAAATTACCTGATTTCCAAACCTTGTTTGTTTTGTAGTGTTGTGACTATACCTCTGCTCATTTCGTGTTCAATCCTCATTCTTTTATTTGACACATTGACTCACTTCCATTTTACTATTTTTCTTTTCCCTTCTAACTGTTATCATTTTTCTGCTATTGTCACTTCATTTATCTTGACCTTTCTCTACATTTTACTCTGGTAATCATTCTCTCCTGTGTCTAAAGTTTCTGATTCTCTTTTTCTTGTCAACCTTTTATTATGTCAGTTAATGCTTTTTTAATTATCATGTTCATATTTTGGCTGTACATCTATGCTCAGATCCTGCCATCCTTGGTTCTCTTACCTATTATTTACAAGTAAGTTGCCCACACGGACTTGTATGGGGCATCTCATTTTCCACAGTGTTCCCTTTCCCACACTATTTTATCTTTCCCTTCTGGAAACCACCATATCCTCAGCTTTCCCTATTTTCTTCTCTCTTTCCCACCTATTAATCAATCTAACTTTTATCTGCCTCCCCTTCAGCCTCCCCTGACTCCCCCGACAGAAGATGAGGGACCTGGCACTTACTGTGCTGTGTTCCTGGGCTCCTGTGCATGCGTACGCACTCCTGGCTTGCAGGATGACATCATTCTGGGAAGTGACATCATCATGCAGGTCAAGGGACAACCTGGGAGCACTCCCACGCTCACCAGGGAGCTGAATCAGCCTGCTGCGGGGCGCAATTCTGCCTGAATCGGGCCCTCTGTGGGGTGCAACTCAGGCTGCTGTGGGCACGAGAGCACGCAGTGCCACCAAGGGCCAGACTGTGCTGCTGAGGGGGCTCCCTGGGAAGCATGCCCCATGCTGGACAAGTAAGTGGGGGCAGGGGGGAGGATGGAAAACGGGGGATCCCCCACCCTGAGCAGGGGAATGGCACCCCTACTCCCCAATGAGGACTAAAAGCAGCTTATAACATTTTCCCCTTCTCCATTTTTTTCCTCACAACCACCCTGTGAAGTAAGTTAGCCTGAGAATGCGTAAGTGGCCCAAGTTCACTCAGTGAACTTCCATAGCAGAGTGGGGATTTGAACCTGGCCCCCCCAAATCCTAGACCAAAACTAAATCACACTGGCTTGGGGGGAGGGGCTGCTTTAGAACAGCAGCAAGCAGCCAAACCTGGGTGACTCATGAAAGTTGATTGGTAGCAAGTCACCTGGCCCCAACTGCTGCTGGGCCTGCCTCCAATGAGTCCTCCCCGGAAAGGGCCCTACTCCTTCTGCTTGCCTTTTTCTGACAAAAACCAGTGCCTGAAGGCTGGCAATACTGTTTCCTTTCCTAGCAATGGCAACTGAAGGCATTCATTTCTTAAAGCTACAGGTACTGCTTCTATTATATTTGGAGGATTTTAACCACTGATTTTTTTAAAAAGATTTCATATTTTTCTACAGACCTGGGGCATTTTTCAAGTATTTTGTCTAACCGTGGCTCAAGTCTCCAGATTTAAGTAGCCAGAGATTTAACCATGCTGAGAATTATATATATTGATATTGTTAATTTGTTTAAAATATTTATATAATGCCTTGCCTCCTTAGATTCAAGGCAGCTAACAAAATAAGTTTCAAAAACAATATTACAGTCAATAGCCCACAAGATAGAAACTAAGCTAGATCTGTTAAAACAATTTTTCTTTCACCGACTGTCATTTGAAATAAGAACTGCTTTGTGTGCGTTACTGAATGCAGAAAATGGCTACATATGTCAATGGGAAGTAAACAACATGATATGTTCTTGATAACAGCACTTTAAAACTTTTCTAGGAAGCTACCAAAAGATACTTCAGTGAAAGTCTCCCTGTCAGACAGATCTTTTTTCCATTTCTACTTTTAAAGGAATGTTTATACTTACCTCCTCAATTGCACCTGCTGAAATTCTATGACCTGCAATATTGATCACATCATCCACCCGTGACATGACGTACAAATAACCATCTTCATCCATGTAACCTGCATCCATAGTATCATAGTATCCCTGAAAAGAAGGGAAAAAACACTTTAACATTATCACTGATACTTACTTTTCTTCAAGGTGACATTGACATAATTATCAAAAACGTACATCACATTTTATTTGATGATACTCTAAGTATCCAAAAAGATCCTAAAACTTGGTCTAAATATTAACAGCCTTCCATGTGGATGATGTTGCAACAACTATCAGCACAGCCACAGAGACTTCTTCATAAAGTAACCATAAAATGTAAATGCATTCTATACAACATTTAATATTGATTTATATAATTACACATTCCATAAAGATTACTTGGTCCTCTGTCTAGTCAGGACATATTGGAAAATCTAAGGATAGGAAAGGCAGATTTGCATTGGTGTGCTTAGGCCAATGTTCATTACTAGAAATGAATGTAATATTCTGTTTAAATGCTGGATCAATCAGGTATCTGATAAGAGAGAAAATATTTAATCTGAAAATTTAGTGATTCAGAAATAAAATTTCCACACACCTAGGAACGTATTAAGACTAACAGTGCAATCATAAGAAAAGTTATTCCAGTAAGCCCATTGAAATCAATAGTCTTACTCTGGAGTAACTCTTCTTAGGATTGCATGTAAAAAGCTGAACAGGCTATTTTTCTACTAAACAAAAAGAGTGGTGTCAAACAGCCTGAAAGCCAGTTTAATGTAGTGGTTAAGAAAGACAGGTCTCTAATCCGGAGAACAGAGTTTGATTCATCCTCACTCCTCCACTTGAAGTCAACTGGGTGACCTCGGGTCAGTCACAGCTTTTTGGAGCTCTCTCAGCCCTACCCACTTCACAGTGTGATTGTTGTGGGGATAATAATAACATACTCTGTAAACCGCTCTGAGTGGGAGTTAAGTTGTCCTGAAGAGCAGTATATAAATCAAATGATGATGTTGTTGTTGTTGTTGTTGTTGTTGTTGTTATCAATGTATTAAAAAAATAGCATTACATCTTTTAACAAAGCCATTGATAATTTGTCATAGTTGTACTTACTGGAAATTTTTGGAAATATAACTCCTTATACAGGGCCTCATTTCTCCAAAGACCCAAAAAGGCTCCAGGAGCCAAGGGCAACCTGATACAGAATAAAAATATACAGAAATAACTTGAACAAGCAGAACAAGGATTACAAAATCATAACCAAAACAACTTCTAAGAAGTTTTTTTTATAATTATGTTATAGAATTAACTGATAACAACACAATTATGCACACATAATGAAAAACAGAATGTAGTCTTACTCAAACTGGTATATGACAGGCTACAGTTAAAATTTCTTTGAGACAGATCTTAATCTTAACTAACCATTTTACAATAGAAAAGAAGAAGAGGGGTTTACAGTGATGTTTTAGAACACAAGTTTGTAGCTAATTTATTTAAACATTTTTATGCTGCCTTTCCACCCAAATACGGTCCCCAAGGCAGAGAACTTTTGCATAATAAAACATCTGAATATGAAAACATTTGAACATTAAAACATTTATAACAATACATAAAAATTCAATTAAAAACATATAAACTGTTATCACATAAACACACAACACCAAAAACATGGATTTATTGGGAGTATGCCAAACAAAACAAAAACATCGTCACCCGCTGGTAGAAGACACCAATAGAGGGAGACAGATGAGTCTCCATAGGGAGGGAGTTCCAAAGCTTTGGCATCACAACTGAGAAAGACCTTTTTCAGGTTGCCATCCGTCCAGCCTCAGATGGTAAAGGCCTCCAAAGATAACTAGAGTGGACTAGTAGGTTCATATAGAAGAAGGTGGTCATTAAGATATATTGGCCCCAAGCAATATATATCTTTAAACATCAATAAAAAGCACCCTGAATTGAGTATAGAAGCAAATTAATATATTGCAATGAAGGGATATATCATATCGTATACCAATATTTGTCTTGCATGGGGCCCCCTCAACCTCCGGGTGGGGGATAGGGGCCTGGCACTTACCTTGGGGGAGAGGGAGTGCACACGCACCCCCACAGGTGCAATGACATCACTTCAGAAACAGGCCCGTTTGGGGGCTCTGCGGAACACAGGAGCTCTCCTGCGCTCCGCAGCACCTCAAAACGAGCCCATTTTGCCACGGATCGGGCCTGTTTTCTGGCGCTGCGGAGCACAGGAGCACTCCCGTGCTCTGCAGCAGCCCTGATCCAGGCCAAACTGGGCCCGATCCCAGTGGCTGCTGTGCACGGGAGCGCGCAGCACCATGGGAGAGCCCGCAGGGAAGGTACATACACACGGCCGGTTAGGTAAGTGGGGGTGGGGTGGGGGGAGTGGTGGCGGGGGATCCCTAATCTTGCACCTATTAAAAGGGCATCATCATAATTCTATTAAATTTTCCATAATGCTGAAGTGAATCTAATTCTGATTACTTCCTTCTGACATGGAAGCTCTCTCTACCAGCTTTCTCTACCTTACCCAAAGGGTAATAAGGGTTAGGGTTAGGGTATCTAAATGATACCTCTGCATTTGCATACTGAATGCTCATTTTTAAGTGATATACCATATTAGGTTAGAGCCAAAAATCATAGCAAAGAGAGGTGATGTCGTAAGGATTAAGATTAGTCATATTGCAAATGCAGTTAAAATATTATAATAAGTTACTTTCATTTGTCTTATAATGATTTTTATTATGACTTTGAATACATTCATTTATTTATTTACATTTAGACCCCATATTTCTCCCCAGTGGGAATCCAAAGCAGCCTACATTATTTTTCTCTCTTCCATTTTATTATCACAACAACCCTATGAAGTAGGTTAGGCTAACAGTATGTGACTGGCCCAAGGTCACCCAGTGAGCTTCAATGGCAGAGTAGGAATTCAGACTTGGATCTCCTAGATTCTATACCACATTGAAAGCCACTAGAATGAAACAGAAATTATTAGATCTTGTGGGCCCCAGGCATTGTCCTGAACAGCCAGAGCTAAAAATCCCTCAACATGCACAACTGTATAGCATGCTGAGAAATCTTCCCTCAAAGGGCACCCTCTATCTTTAGAGACAGAAACAGTCCATAGAGGAATGGTGTCATCTCCTTCTAAGGTATAGCACACAGCATTTTTACTCAGAACTCAAACCCCTATAGCAAAGGAGACGACCATCCTTCCTTAGAGGAGCAGTTTGTGACAAAGCTTCAGTTTAGTTCTTTGTGCTAGAAAGTCAGCAAAAATAAAAGGCTAATGTTCACCTTGAATTCACTGTCCCCACACACAATGTTAAGACACTGTCATAAATCAAAGGACTGGATGTCCAGGAAACTGCCTAATCTGAACTTTTTCAGATAACTCATCATCAATATTCTTCAAACTCACTTCTCTAATAGCAACATTATGACCTTAGAATTTATTATAATCATATCATTATTCAATTTATTTTACTATTAAAGCTTACCCAAACAGGGTCTCTCCTATTGTCCCTCTTCTGGCCTTAAACAGCCAGAAGCAAAAGAGAACAAAGTCAAATGTGCATTCATCTTGACACAGTCCAATTAGAAATGTGCAGGTGCAGATAAAAAAAATGCATGTTAAAAATGGGGAAAATCAGGTTGAAAGCGTTATGTTATCAGTTTTTTTTCAGAATTGAAAAACTTGATTCTCTTACAGTATATTCTAAATGAAAAGTGAAATGCTTTTAGTTGCAAGTTTTTAAAATATTGTTTAGCACTCTTTTACTTTCTCAAGATGCTTTGTGATAATTATATTATCTGTAACATCATACTGTAAACATGTCAAAACCTTTTACCTACATCAAATTCTACCATTTCCTGTAAAAGGAAAATTGCTTATGTTTAGAAATATACCAAATCTAGAAACGCATGGAAAAGCAGAGAAGCTTGTTCCAGCCTCAAAAAATCATCCATACCCTGAACTCCATAGATATAAAAATAAAAGTTCACAATTTAAAGTTATTGATATTTCAGACACCAATTCAAAGCAACAAACCTGGTAGTAGTATTTTGAAGGATATATTATTTTAGTGATGTATTTTGTGTGGCTAATTTACAGTTACTCTGACACTGCATACAGTGATACATTACTGAGCAGATCAATGTTATATAAAAGTTTACCTCAATATCTCGATTTTCTGATAGCCCTTAATAGGGGTGTGCAATTTGGCTTTGGAATTCTGTAAAAATTACCAAATTTTACCTGATCCGGTAAAATTCGGTATTAACTAATTCAATCTGGTATTGATTTGGCAATACCAACTTGAAGTTTATTCAGTAAAATTTGGGAAACGTTGGGAACGTTGCTAAGGAACAGCAAGAAACACTGCTTCTTGCCTTTTTTTACCTGATGGGAGAGGGGCGTATGAGTGGCCAATCCTTGCAGCAGCTCTTCTTCTCTTGCCAATGGGATTCTCGAGAAAGAGAGTGCCTTTTTTAAACTGCTGCAAGGAGTTAAATTAGTGGCTTGCCTGTTTGTAAGTTTCCTTTTTGTCCTCTCCTTGAGAATTGAGAGAGACTGCCTGGCTTCCTGCTGGCTCTTGCCTCTCTCTCACTCTGGACTCTGGACTGTGACTCTGGCTGACCTGCTGAGACTTCCTTCCTGCTGTTGGTGATTCTTCCTGGTGCAGACCTACACTTGGAGGACTTCTGGACCTGAGAGGACTGACTGACTGCACCTTGCCTTGAAGACTGGTTTGAGAGTTGTTAGACTCACAGGATTTTTTTTCTCTTTGGGGGGAGAGGGTTGCCTTGGTGTGTCCGGTGAGGGAGGGAAGGGATTTTTTTGTTTGCATTTTAAATTAATTTTCTGCTTAATATATTTTCTGCTTGTTCTTTTGGGGGTAATCTTATAGTGGTAATTTGGTTTTCTTGCTGTATTTTTTGTTGTGTGTGGAGTGCTTTGGTTGGTGAGGTGCTTTAGTTAATTGGTTTGGATTTTTACTTATTGTTATTTTGCTGTTCTCTGTTTTATCCTGTGGTTGGAGTACTTCTTTTGCTGTTTTATAGTTCCTAATTACATTCAATTGTTCTTTTGGGGGCGGGATTGTGTTTTCTCCTGTTCTTGTGCTGTGTGTTAATTTTTGATAGTTCTTTGGGAGGGAGGCTATTTCCCCCTATTGTTGGCTGTTGTTTCTTTACTATTTGGTGTTTCTGTTTTAATAATAATTATAACAACAACAACATTTGACTTATATACCACTCTTCAGGACAATTTAACACCCACTGAGAGTAGTTACAAAATTGGTTATTATTATCTCCACAACAATCACCCTGTGAGGTGGGTGGGGCTGAGAGAGCTCTGGAAGATGTGCGAATGACTCAAGGTCACCCAACTGGCTTCAAGCGGAGACATAGAGGTTTGGCTCATTCTCTGTAGATATTGGTTGGTTGGGGGGTTGGTGTTTGTAGGGGTTCACTCTTACCTAATGATGTTTGGTTTGTGTACTTTGAGTTTCTGAGAGTGTTGTTAAGTTATTAAAAGTGTTTTTAAGGTAGGCTAGTTGTAGATCTTGTAAACTAGCTAAACTAAATTGGTAGCTTTTAGGGACCAAAGGCTGTTTTTCCCCCTTTGATAGGCTTGTGTAGGAATTAAGAAGAAAGAGTTCGGGAAAATTATATAGATAAATAGGCTACCCATTAATGCATTTAATTAGGATTTCCCTGGCCACCTCTGGCTCCCTTGAAGCAGGGCCAGGCACATTAGAAGTAGAGATGGGCACGAACAGAAAAAAAACCAAAAATGATGTTTGTTGTTCATTGCCATCCATGAACTGGAACTCATGAACAACCACAAACATAGTGCTGTTCACGAACATGTTCGTTATTGGCTGTTTGTGAGGGCCAGCAGGCTCTCCTCCAGCCATCATCCAAGTCAAGATCCCTACTGCACCACTCCCAGAAACCTGACCTGCACAAGCACCAGGGAAAGTACCAATAATAAATAATAAGTTGGCCCCAGAGCCTGGCAGCAGCCCTGGAACTTGAAGGGGTAGATCCCTATCCCACCACACAAACAAAAAAATCAAGCTACAATGCACTCTCTCTATCAAAATGCC
This sequence comes from Eublepharis macularius, assembly GCF_028583425.1. Classification (NCBI taxonomy): domain Eukaryota; kingdom Metazoa; phylum Chordata; class Lepidosauria; order Squamata; family Eublepharidae; genus Eublepharis; species Eublepharis macularius. The sequence continues at coordinate 56,047,735 of NC_072798.1, forward strand.
AACAGCAACTCTCTCCCTCTCCACTGTCTGCAAACTAAGCCAGAGCTGGGAGCCCCCCTCCCCCCCTGGTCTTTGCTCCCTTGTTGTAACAAATTTGAAGCTCCACACTTGAAAGGAAGACCTGCCTATCAAGCTAAATTGGGTTTAGATTGGGGTTTCCGGGCAACAGCAGGAGTTCAGACAGAGTTCAGACAATCCTTGCCTAAGTTGCCAAGGGAATTGATTGCAGGTGCCAGACTGTCTGGCTTGACGAACAGCAACAAACGAGGCTTGCAACGACCACCTGTTCATTTAGAATGGGGCCTCATAAACAGCTTGTTCGCGAACAGCAGATTGGGCTGTTCGTGGCTTTTTTTTGGTTCGTATTGCTGTTCATGTCCATCTCTAATTAGAAGTAGGCTACTTCTTATAGGCTTTCCTGTAAACTGGGGTTCAGGACCAGCTTGATTCCTGAAGAATAATTAACCTGCTTGCTAGTGTAGTGCCACCACAAAACTAAATAGGGCCTTTTAAAAAGAGATTTCTGTGTCCGTCTCCAGGTCCAGAGCCATAAAAAGCAAGTTTTTAGAGTAAGTAGGTAGGTTTTAAAATAAACTCTCGTTTTTGGCTAGGTGCTTTGGGTGGTGGGTCTGTTTAATAAGGTTACTTACTAGTATATTGTTGAAGGCTTTCACGGCCAGAGAACGATGGTTGTTGTGGATTTTCCGGGCTGTATAGCCATGGTTTTGGCATTGTAGTTCCTGACGTTTCGCCAGCAGCTGTGACTGGCATCTTCAGAGGTGTAGCACCAAAAGACAGAGATCTCTCAGTGTCACAGTGTGGAGAAGATGTTGGCAGGTATTTATATCTACTCAGGAAAGTGGGTTTGGGCTGAGTCATCCTGTAAGAGTTTCCCAGGGTGTGGAATGCTAATGGAGGGAGGCTTCACTGTATCCTGAGGAGGTTCTTTTGCATATGGATTGGTGTTTGATATGCTAATCTTCTCTGCAGGGCTATTGTAGAATGTAGAGTATTTTGTTAGCCTGGTGTTTTTCAGGACTGGAAACTATGCTCTATTCATTCTTAAAGTCTCTTCTTTCCTGTTGAAATTGTGCTTATGCTTATTAATTTCAATGGCTTCCCTGTGCAATCTGATGAAGTAGTTGGAAGTGTTGTCCAGTATTTTAGTGTCCTGGAATAGGATACTGTGTCCTGTTTGAATTAGGCTATGTTCAGCCACTGCTGATTTTTCTGGATGGCCAAGTCTGCAGTGTCTTTCATGTTCTTTTATTCTTGTCTGGATGCTACGCTGTGTGGTCCCGATGTAAACTTGTCCAAATTATACCAATTTCCCCTTAATATTTGATATTCTGTACATTTGATTTCTTTAGTCCATAAATTTTCCCACTAGCTCATACCTATATTTTCTCTGAAGTTTTTATCATACAATTTTTACTTGTTCAGATTCTGTGGCATATTGCAATAAGATTTTGTATGCTTTTCCTAATAGGTGTTTTGAATCTCCAGTTATTAGTTGTTCAAACACAGTTTTCTCTCTTAACCGGACACCTTCTTTGAATAGTTCATCTTTAAGCTTAGACAGCACGTGATAATACATCAGCCATGAAATGTTTTTTCCTTGACCCTGAATTTCTTGCTATGTTTTTATTTTCCCTTGTTTATCCATCATATATTCATAAGTCTGCTTAGAATTACCTTGTTTATCCATCATATATTTATAAGTCTGCTTAGAATTGCTCTATTAATCTATTTCTGCATTGAAATCATATTCTTAGTAGTCCATCCCGCAACAGAAAATTTTGTAAGATTATATACTTTGTAACAAACCTTCTCAGCCACCTCTGTTCATCTATTGTCTTGAAAATGCTGCAGGGTTGTCATAATTGGCTACAACTTAACAGCACTTTCCCCCACCAAACTGAAGCACACTTTGATAAGAAAAATAATCTTAATCTTGTAGTTAATAGTTCACTCTTCTTCTGAAGCCGTCTTTTCTGTTGTCACCTACATGGCCACTGTTTCTTGCCTTCCCTAGCTCCCTCCTCAGCCTTCTGTGCCAAATCTGAAAGTACTCTTACCTAAAAATTTCTAACAAAAGAATTCTCTCTTTTATGCATAACAAACTCCTGCCTCTTCTACATGGATCCAGAAGATGCCAAGGATACACAAGGAAAGCCCTTTTTTCCTTGTTGGTTACTCAACAACAACATTTCTTACAGTCAGGAAGATTCAAAGTTAGAGAAACTTGTCCTACAGTCTTTGTCTAGCTAGCCTGGGAAGAGCACAAATAAAAGACTTCCTTTGCAAAACTGTAAATTTTACCTATTAACTATGGGGTGAGGTGTCATTTCACCATACAGGATACATCCTGGTTTTAACACCTAGTTGTAACACAGCCGCAAATGTTGAGTTCATGATTTGACACTTGTCTGCCACATTCTACAAAAGCTGTGATGTCTCAGAGCATGCTGGCCATTATTAATGTGAATGCAGAAAACAAGAAAGGCCTACGCTAAGACACCAGTCAAAAGATTACTCACTCCAAGTATTTCCTGTCAATCAGCCAAGAAATCCAAATGATCTACCATAGTGGCAGGAGCAGAAGCAGAATATATTCCTAAGAAGACACATTGGAATTTCAAAAGGACAGAAAAGCAGAAAAGGCAACTGTCAGAGTTTATGTGGCATAAAAGATAGCATGTAAGATCGTCTTACAACTGTGCTTATATACTGCTGTTTTAGACAGATTAGTACCCCACTCAGAGCAGTGAACAAAGTCATTGTTATTGTTGTCCCCACAATACATGGGGAGCTGAGAGGAGTGGCTTACCCAAGGCCCCCTACTGAGCTCATGGCAGTAGTGGGAATTGAAGCAGCAGAGTGCTGCCGACTCACAACCCAAACACTCTGCTACAGCAGCTCTCTTGAAGAGGTACTACCAGACTGAAGGAGAAAGGCTCCTTGTAATTTTCTATCAAATATCCAGAATGCAGTTTGTTAATATGGATCAAAGACAGTGGCCAAAAGCGCGTTCAACCCTAGCTACCATTTGCCTGCATTGGATTTTCGAATCAGGGAGAGAAAAATAGCATTGACTCAGAATTAAATCTGAAATATTCCAAAAATATTCTTGTAGAGACAAATATTACAACAGATTATTCCTTAGGTCATCAAGGAAACAGAACCAGATGTATCAAGATCTACAAGGTTCCTAGATGGGTGCTGGAGAACAAAACCAAGAAAAAAGCAAATTTACCAGAGAAACACAGATATCACTATGTTCTCCACAGGAAGCAAGCCTAATAAAAAACACAGTCTGCATTCATCTTATACAAGTTCCAGTCAGCAAGAGACCAGTGGGGCTTAACCTGCCAGTTCTGTACTACAGGAGAAAGACACAATGAAATAGCACACCCAATACTCACAGAGTTATCTGGGGTACTTTATTTTAAATAATGTATCACGATAAATGGCTCTACATAATCAAATTATTTCCTATATACGTTATTTTCCTAAAGTCTTCCTTCACCACAATAACAGCTTTCAACCCAGAGAGAATTTTTCCTTACCGGCGGATGGATGTTTCCAGGGGAACAGGTCACTCACTACACATCATCAATGAAACAGAATTTGCAATATTCTCTAATAAACTATGTATTTTCATGTTGTTAACTAGTGTATCAGATCCCTTCAAATCCCATCATTAAAACTGAGCAAAAGAAAAGATGGCTCATATTTTACAGTAAGCTTATTTTAATTCTTCCACTGAGAGATTTGAAGCTCCTATATTAGCAGATAGAAAGATCACGTGTAGTCACAATCAATAACTATACTTATTTATTAATTATGTTTAGACACATCTTCATTGTCTTCACCAACCCATCCCTATTACCTTACTTTATCAATTACATATTTGTTTGATGTACCAAATAAGTCATGTGGACAAGAGGTATAAATATTTTAAACAAATGTTTTAAAATGTGCTTTACTTACTTCACCACAATATTTCCTAAAGTATTTGCTTTTACTAGTTGCTCATTATCATCCAGAATCATCACTGCAACAAGATACAAAATAACAAGTGGTTACCAAAGTTAGGTCCCCACCTCTTCAATAGCAGTTTTCATAACAGAAATAAATTCATATTTAATTGCAATGGCAAATACAATGGAACAAAGAAATTACAAATATTTGCAATATCCCATTACATTAGCTCAGTGCTCTTGTTAGAAGATCGGAGTGAAAAATGAATTTTAAGCCAAAATTTTTGACTGAGAGAAGAGTTGAACAACGCTGAAATGCTAATTAATTTTTTTAAAAATCTGTGGAAAATCTTCAGAGAGAGAACTCTTAAGTGTTTATTATACTTTGTACAGTAGAAAAGAGCAAGAATCCAGTAGCACATATAAGACTAACAAAATTTGGGACAGGGTATGAGCTTTCGTGAGTCACAGCTCACTTCTTCAGATGCAGCTAGAATGTGAGTCCATCTGTCCTAATATCTTGGAGAGTGCGGTGATCTCAGATGCCAAATAACAATAATAAGTAAATGACAATAGCCAGTGACTGTGTTGGAAGAAATTTAAATCCATGCCCAACAATACTTTCCTCACGGCTGGTGGCAGGAGCTGCTATGGCTGAGGGCTGCCCTTTGCCTCCCCAGAAGAGGAGGAGGCGGCAGCTGCATTTACCAGCCATCCGGGAACCACACTGAGGGGGTGGAGCTGGAAACCTTATAAGGCTGCTCCGCCCTCTCAGCATCTCAGTTGCGCCTCGTGTTTTTCACCTACCTTGTACTGCTTGCATGGGTTGCGGTAATTGGCTTGTAGTGGAGCTGAAATTAACTCACCTACTGGCAGGTTAGAAATTGGGGTAAGTGAGCAGGGTGGTGAGCACCCTTGTAATATCTCCATTGTTGGGGAACTGAGGGCTGTCAGGAGCAGCTGGTTGCTTCACAGCCCAGTTGCAAGGGCTGCCTGGTGGAGAACCCCGAGATAAGCCAGTCCCCCCCACCCCCAGGCGTCATAGCTTGGGCAGTTGGAACTAAGGAAGGGAACCACTTCACCTAGCTGGCCGGGTCCCAGCCAAACACATGGATGGCTCGCACCTGGGGCAGCGGGGCTATCCCACACAGGTCAAGACGAAGGACCAGGGGTGATCCTAGGGCTTAACCTGTACTGCTAGTTAGGCCCTTGCCATGTTGACAGTTACATTGTTGTGATTTTAATAAAACAGGCCTTTAGTTCCCAAGCCTTGCATCTGCCTCTTTATTCCAACTGGGGAGGTAAACACAGACAACAAAATAGCAGCTGTTATAGTCCAGATATCATTTAGCAATAATAACTAAATAAGGCCTTTACTAGATACAGTGGTCGTCTCTTTAAAAGCTTGGCACTATATAGCCATGACTTCCTCTGTTCTACTCTGCAACCAGTCTAATGTTGCCAAATGGGCAGGGGGAGAAATGTACTGTCCCTTTAAATACAGGTTTGATGTGTGGAAATGGACAGCTGATGCGTTCATGGCATGAAGTTAAGTATCACCTGGTAATGATGAGTTGCATATTAAACTGCTATTAAAGGGACTAGTTTACAAGTTTGTAACCCTAGAACCAGACCCTTCACCTAGTCTTCTCTCCCACCTCCTGGGCTATAAAATGCTTTTACTGCAGCCAGCAGAAGAAGAGGTGGAACAAAGGGACCAATGAAGAGGCAGACAAAGCAGTGCCATACTGGATCAGCACAGCACAACTTTTAGGAGTCAAACACTCTGGATAAAACCCAGATGGAGTGCTCTGAAAGGGCAGTGGCAAATACATAATGGTTCATAACCATTCTCGGCTTTCTTTTTTACCATAACTGAAGGTTCTTCACAAGCACCCTTTGCTCCATGGCTTGCCCTCCCAATAACTTCTACTGCTACCAAAATAAGGGGCAAGAAAACCGTTGCCAATTATTTTAAACTCCCATTTTTTCTGCTCATTTTATTTTATAAAAATGGTTGATTATTTTCCAACAAACTGAGCATTTCTCATATAAATGATATGACCTTAAAGTCATCTTAATTGTGTTTCAAGAGCAGATTTAATCCCTGAAATGTTTCAGGTCAAACTGTAGTACAAAGTTATAAGAACGTCGTACTGTTTTTAATCTTATGCCTGCACATGTTCTCATCTGATTCCATTTTCTACACCAGCAGCCACTGCCACTACCTTTCATGCTTGACACTGCTTCAAGGCCTACATTTCCTAAAGCTAAAAGAAAAATGCTGCACGAGAGAGATAATGCTCATAACATTCCTTTCAAATACCAACTTCTATACAGGATAGTTTTATTGACAAAAGTGGATCCTAGACAGGTTTGCACTAAAAGCATTTATATACTTGCCAAATTCAACTGGTACTTTTGATTCATAAAACACATTTGTAGCAGTTACCAGCTTTACATCCAGCTGCATGTTTATGGTGGAGAGTGCCCTCAAGTCATAGCTGGCTTATGGCAACCCCTGGTGGGGTTTTCATGGCAAGAAACTAACAGAGGTGGTTTGCCATTGCCTGCCTCTGCAACTCTGGCCTTCGTCAGAGATCTCCCATCCAATTACTAACCAAGGCCAACCCTACTTAGCTTCTGAGATCTGATGAGATCAGGCTCACCTGGGCTATCCAGGTCAGGGTAGTTCTATTTATTATGTGTGTGTAAAATATAATTAGGTTGCAGCCAACTTATGGCAACCTCATAGGGTTTTCAAGGCAAGAGATGAAAAGAGGTAGTTTGTCATGGCTTGTATCTATATAGCAACCCTGGGCTTCCTGATGGTCTCCCATACAAGTACAGATCAAAATACTAATAGGGTTGCGGCCAGCATTGGATCCACCTAATAAGCCTCCCTGCCAGTCTCCTACTAGTGTGTGTGTGTGTGGGGGGGGGGGGATACGGTCATCTGCCCCCCACGCATGAGTGATTATAGTATACCAACCCACACCTCCACCTTTCTTATATGGTGTGCAGGGAACATGAAGGGGTCCATCTGGGATACTGGAATTCATGTTTGTTGAGCCTGATTATAGGATGTATATCCGTTGGCATGTGAATTTAGCGTTTTTATCTTTTGTATTCTTGTATATTGCTGTAACCCGCTTTGAGCCTGCTTGCAGGGCGGGCGGGCTATAAATTTGATGATGATGAAGATGATGAAGAAGAAGAAACAACAACTAACCTTGCTTAGTTTCTGAGATCCAATGAGACTGGGCTATCCAGGGCCATCCAAGTGAGTATACAAATATCAAAAACTACACCCCATGTTTACAGTAGAGGTTTTATAGAATACAGGGAAGTTGTGACAAAATGTATATTCCTACATGGTGTACTGTTTCCAATCCTGCCTCGAGTCCAATCAAGCCCCAGGAGTTCTTTAGTTGGAGCTGACCTGAAATGGCCCAGCCATTATGTGCTACATCAGCGAAACTTAAGTGATGGATTATACAGGTCAGAACCATGACACAGGGGAAGGCTTTAAGCCCCCTCAATACAAATCAATCCAAATGAAAATTAAATTTCCTTTTTTCTCTGCAGTCAGGGACGGAGGGTGGTGTTTGGGGAGGAGCTATCATTGCACGCCCGTTGGAGTGTGGTGTCCCACAATGGGCGATACTCTTCTCTTTGTTGTTTAATCTTTATATGTGCCCCTTCGCCCAGCTGTCACAAAGTTTCAGACTGGGTTGTCATCAGTATGTGGATGACATTCAGTTGTATCTGCTGATGGATGGCCAGCCTGGCTCTGCCCCGGATGTTCTGGCTAGAACCTTGAAGACCGTGTCTGGCTGGGTGAAGCAGAGTCAACTGAAGTTGAACCTTATGAAGACATAGGTCCTGTACTTGGATCATGGGCCGTTGGATTTGGGGATCTGGCTCCCAGCTTTCAATGGGACACCACTTGTGCCTGCTCCAGTAGTCAGGAGTCTGGAGGTGACACTGGATGTCTCCTTGTTCATGGAGGCCCAGGTTGCAGCAGCGGCCCGGTCTGCTTTTTTCCACCTTCGGCAGGCCGGACAGCTTGTCCCATACCTCTCAACCCAGGACCTAACGACAGTGATCCGTGCAACAGTCACCTCCAGATTGGACTAATGTAACTCGCTCTATGCAGGGCTTCCCTTGGGTTTGAACAAGAAATTACAATGGGTCCAATATGCTGCTGCATGCATCCTTATTGGTATTCCATAGAGGACGCATATCACTCCCATCTACAGCAGCTGCACTGGCTCCCCATGGAGGTTCTGGATAAAATTCAGTGTTTGTGTTTTCATCTTCAAAGCCTTCAGCAGACAGGGACTGGCATACCTATGGGACCACCTCTCACCAATGTGCCCCGGAGAGTGCTAAGATCAGCTGCTAAACATCTACTTGTGGTCCCGGTCCCCGAGGAGGCTAGACTGGCTTTGACTAGAGCCAAGGCCTTTTTGGTCCTGGCTCTGACCTGGTGGAACTCTCTATCAGTGAATACACGGGCTTGTCAGGATCTTCTATCATTTCAGCGGGTATGCAAGACTGAGATGTTCCATCAGGCATATGGTTGAGGCTGGTCCAGCAGTCATCCAGAAAGCCACCCAGCTGGCCTCTAGTCAGAGGAGCCATTTGATCATCCACCCCCCATATGAGTTGCAACTCAAAATGAATGGCCTGTTCCCCTCTACTTTCTTCCACACACACATCCCACCCCATGTATTACTGACAGGGTTGTAAGGTCGCTGTCTGGGGGTAGTGATTTATGGGGATGCTATGGTTTTATTGTGTATTTTAATGTAAATTATATGTTTTATTGCTGTAACTCGCCCTGATCCTGCTCGTAGGGAGAGTGGGATAGAAGCCCAATAAATAAATAAATAAATAAAATAAGTAAGAATTCTATTGACACATTTGGTGAGAAAAGACTTGTAGCAGACATGGGGGTGGGGATAAACTTAGAAACACTGTGATGTGTACTTAGATCTTCTACAAATTCATTGTGATTGTTTCAGATGATATTCTGATATATGTAACAGAGTCCCCATAACTGCAAGAGATCCAAATTGATATAAAGTCAAGCATAACTCACTACATGTAAGTGCATAGTACTGACTTTGATAGTGAACAACAAAACCTATGCTCATTGAGAGTTCAGTATCACAATGGGGCATTTGGACAGTTTCTGTAAAACAGCAATTATTGTGTATCACAAGTAATGACCTGAATAGAGTTTTTAGAGTTACACATCTATGGACTGCTAGTCCCAGTTATCTTCCTTCTCTTGATTCATCTTTGGCTACTTTGGTCTTTTGTGCATAGAACTATTAATCAATGTATGGCAGCCTACATAGGTCTGGGCTCTTCATGAGGGTAATCCCAGGTTCCAGATATAAATTGGACCAAAATTTATGATGCTCTAATAAGTCTATGTTCTAGTAATGGCAATAAAAAGTCATTGCAGCTTTGGCTAACTCTGAGACATATTTTCTAAACTGGACTATTACAGGAAAAATAGATTTAGCAATGATCCCATTGTACAGGTTTTCTATCACCTACTGATTCTACTATAAAACAATGCTGATGTAGCTCAGGACGACAGATTAGGATTGGGGTTTGGGCCTCAATTGTTAAATACAGCTGCAATCCAGCTTTAAACACAAACAACAGAATTCTAGTTTCACCCTGCAAGCGACCATATGCGTCTAAATGAGGTTACTGTATCATATAATCAGCAACTATACCATTGTATCCTGGTACCAATCTTCCTGTCTGTCCTGGTGGAGGTGTGACAGAGTTTCCCAAGCCAATGCAGGAGGCAGTTATAGGCGAACCTGTTTCTGCAGAACAGAAAAAAGTTATTTTAAAATCTGTCGCTAATATTCTATTACAAGCAAAACACAAAGGATTTGTAGAGTGATCTCATGTCCCCCCTTATCCCACTCTCATTATTTATTCCTTCCCTCCCCCTAGCTCTCATAGCCTATCACTCTTCTCAGCTTCCTTTTTTCCAATCCAACTACCCACCCTTATTTGTCCTCCCTAGTTTTTAGCCTTTCCTCTTTCTCTCACCCTTGCTATCCCTACAGCCACTCCCTTTTTCTTTCCTCCCACCTACCGTTTTCTGTTTTATCCCCTTCAGTTTTACCTTCTTCTCTTCAACTAATCTTTTCAGCTCCCACCCCCAACCAACAGTAATCATGGAAGCTTCAGCAATATGACTGCCTAGCAACCCCCGAAATGGGCACTAAGATCTAGCAACATGAGGGTCTCATGAGATTGTGAGCTGTTTGATGCAGAGGTACTGGAAGTGAGGACGGAGGGAGGAGATAGGGGGCATCTTTGCCCCTCCCACCCTAGACACACACAGACCCCCATTGGGCAACGCTAGCCTGAGAGGAGACATGAGTTGGAGCAGGCCTGCATGCAGCAAAGACGATGACGACGAACCATGCATTGTGATGCATGAGCCTCCTTCATCCTTTCCCCTCACCGAGTGAGAAGGAACGCACTTTGTCAGTTCCTGATGCTTTCCTCAATATTCAATTCTTCTACTGATGGCAGGTGATCATTTTTTATTTATTATATTAGATTTTATTTTTATATTAGATTTTTAGTCCGCCCTCCCTGCCAAGTGGGCTCAGGGCGGAGCACATTTTAATTTACATAAAAACACATAAAAGCAGATAAAACATTACAATAAAATTTAAAACACTACATACAATAAACACTTCTCCTCAGATGGTGATGGAAGAGTTACTTCATTTCAGACATGGCCCATATATCCATATCTATAGATATATATAGGGTGGTGGACAGATCTTTTCAAGTCAAGTCAAGTATGGCTGGCAGGGGCCCAGCCTAGCCTCCGCCATATGCCTGATGGAACATCTATGTCTTACAGGCCCAGCAGAAGGATAATAAATCCTGCCAGGCCCTGGTTTCCTCAGACAGAGAGTTCCACCAGGCCGGTGCCAGGACCAAAAAGGCCCTGGCTCTGGTCAAGGCCAGATGAGCCTCCCTAGGACTGGGGACCACCAAAAGTTTTCTGTATGTAGAATGAAGTGTCCTCTGGGTTATATAGAGGGGTATATATAAGAAGAAGAAAAAACAACTGAATCCCATGAAACCATCAAAAGTTCAAACTTTCAAACTAAACCAGAGTGATGGTTGTTGTGGGTTTTCCGGGCTGTATTGCCGTGGTCTTGGCATTGTAGTTCCTGACGTTTCGCCAGCAGCTGTGGCTGGCATCTTCAGAGGTGTAGCACCAAAAGACAGAGATCTCTGTCTTTTGGTGCTACACCTCTGAAGATGCCAGCCACAGCTGCTGGCGAAACGTCAGGAACTACAATGCCAAGACCACGGCAATACAGCCCGGAAAACCCACAACAACCATCGTTCTCCGGCCGTGAAAGCCTTCGACAATACATTAAACCAGAGTGGTCGTGAAATGTATATAAATTCATTCTAACATGGAGATCTTGACAGAGAATTTGAAGTGGAAAGCTGCTTTGCAAGAGTCAAAAGGGAAAGTGGGTCATGTATACTTTATACCTCAGTTTGGGAGACTGGCTTCCCTGCTCCACATCGCTGCTGTCAAGAAATTCTACCCATGAACACAGACATTTCAGAACTTCATCACTGACCAAGCTCTCTTCGTTTTTCGATAGCAGCAAGAGAGTCATTTTAATAATAATAATATTTGATTTATATACTGCCTTTCAGGACAACTTAATGCCCACTCAGTGGTTTACAAAGTATGTTATCATTATCCCCAAAACAATAATCACCCTGTGAGGTGGGTGGGGCTGAGAGAACTCCTGGAAGCTGTGACTGACCCAAGGTCACCCAGCTGGCTTCAAGTGGAGGAGTGGGGAATCAAACTCAGTTCTCCAGATAAGAATCCCGTTGCTCTTAACCACTGCACCAAACTGGCTGCAGTCTTTGTTTTCAAGCATGTATAACATGCCGAACCTTGGACTAAATATCACTCATCTATATCTTTATGATTCTCTTAACTGCTTTTTCTTATCTATCAAGGTCAAATAATTTGCTTTGGAAATACAACAATTCTCGGATTTTTTTTCTGGTTAATCATACCAGCAGCATCTTTAAAGTACAGTCTGAGTGCAAAGAAAGAAAGAAAGGTTGTGGCGGGAGTCCATTTCTTAAAGCTACCAATGTTGCTTCTTTTATTTGGGGGTTAGTCTCTCAATGGTTTGGATCCTGTCTACATTTCAGAACAAGCCCTTTTAAAAAATTAATTACTTTTCCCCAAATACCTTTTTACCAAGTCGCTCGTCAAATAGAGTGCATTTCTAAGCAGAATCACACCCTTCAAAGCCCACTGACTTCAGTGGACTTAATGGGTTGATAGGATAACACTGAAAGTTTCCCAATAACAATGTTCTGAAATTTACAGGGAAAGCAATTAGCACTCACCCAACACTGATAAATGTATTCCTCCCAAATTGCCGTGTGAAATATTTTGGTCAGATTTTTCATTCACCCCTACTAGGCTGGAGAGGGTCATACTTATCATTCTTTTGAAGCCTACCTCTATTTCCCTATTTCAAGATATCTTAGTAAGAAATAAAATCCTTGAATATGAACCAAGGACAAGCTGAAAATCCAAAAATAAATTCGCCTTTAGGCAGTCTGCACTAAATGCCACCTCACCTGTGCTACATGAAGCATTGCTGAAGGGGTTAAACAGGAGAGAGCGGCAGAAGCTGCTACCACCTGGGCCTGAAGAGCTTTTTCCAAGAGGAAAAGGGGAGTGTGGGCAAAGGGATGAAGAAAAGGGGTGAAAGAAAGAACGGTGGGGAGGAATGAAAAAACAAACATGGAGTAGTGACAGATGAGGAGGTGAAACCCAAGGGCGCTGAGAAATAAAGTAATGAGAAAAAATGAGACTGGAACTGTAATGGCAGAATTAAGGAACAGGAAGGATGTGAAAAGGAACAATAGGAACTGTAAAACAAAACAAAGTTCAAATACCAAAGCAACAGCACTGCTTTCCATGAATTGCCAGTAAAGCAGTAAGCAGAACATAGACACTAGCCCTTCTCAGATCTTATGTTCCTGGCACTGTGACTGTAAGTTTGGAATGAAAACTATACATGCAATCCTCCTGAGGTGCACAATCGCCATTTCTTCTGAAAGAAGCAATACATTTCATTAACAATTAATCTGTGATCTGGTATGCATATACCAAAAGCTGCACTGCCCTTTCCAGAAAAACAACAACCATGCATATCCAGAGAATCCTATGTAGTATTTTTATCCTGTATGTGCAGTCAAATGTAATGATGACGGAACAGAGCTATAAACATCAATGGATTTGCTCAATGAGGTTCCCAGTTGAGCTTTCGTAATCATATACCCAAATATATAGCAGTCAAACAAATTTTAATGACACAGGCTCCCTTTTAAGTGGTATATAAATGGTATTAGGCAGCAACTGAATAAAAGCAGGTTTACTTAGCACAAACCATTTGCTTTCTAAAGCAACTCCTAATGAATATGAATATGCTTCATGCAAGGGATGTGTATGCGTCTCATGGTTCATCAATTTTATTTCAGCTCCAAAATGCAGAAGCCACAGGATGGATTTTAGGCAGAAAAAGTCTTCTTGATCCAAATATTCAATGGACAGTTGTCTTGCAATGGAAAACCGTCGCTGTCTAATGATTAAGAGCAAGTTTATGTATCTATTCACCACTCCATTACAAATTTGTAAAAAGAAATCTGTTCCTATCTCTTTTCCATGATGATGGTGCACACTTACAACAAGAAGTAACGTGGGCTGCATCTACCTTGCGAGGATTATCTATTTTGCATCCATTGCCCCTGTGAATGCAGTGTCACGCACATTGGCAACACACCTTCCACATGGGAGGTTTATGCACATTTTCCTCTGTAAGCCACCAGAAGATTGAGGGGGGGGGGCCTTTCTAAAACAAGGCAATTGCTATCCATGGATGTTCCACCTCCCAAATACTGCATTGCAGTTTGGAAGCCAAAAGTGGGGGGGGGGGGCGCGACTTCCCTGTGGAAGCACCTGTAGATGAATTATAGCCTTTATAATGGAACTATCACTGTAATGATTAAGTGCATAGTCCACAATTCCTGCCTGCAGCTTGTTACTGGGATTGTTGTACCTACCCATAGCCAGAAGAACGGCCAGGAGAGTGGCTGCACCAAGTCCTGTTCCATAGGGATGGGAAATGTTAATCTGATCAAAATTAAAGGGTTTTTGTTGCTGCTGCTGTTGATGCCACAAGGCTTTTTGAAATTTAAGTTTTAACCATTAGCATCTCCTTGGTAAACCCAATGGAAAACACTAATATGATTTTATTTACATTGAATAAATACAGATTAAAGGGCTGGGTTACAAATGAAGCAAGAATTGTGTGTAAGTGGTGGGAGAGAGGGAGGCATATAACCATTTTCCATTCTAAGAGATGGTAATAAACTGAATCAATTTCAATAAAGTGCAAGACTGAGAAAAAGTAGCGGGTTCTGTCAGATTATATGCCAGATGAACTGATGACATAAGAGAAAGTTGTTTCTCATGAGGAGTACTCTTGAACTATCCAGTCTTCTATTTTATTATTCTTTTAAGCTGCTCTGCAGATAAGTCTAGCAAAAACCAAAACTTTACCATACCAGGTAATTTCAGCTCTCCCTAAGAAAGGGAAGGCAAATAATATGAAATATGCTCTTTTTCGGGTGCTGAATGGGACATAAAGTGAAGGTATACTTGAAACTAAAGTAGCTGTGGGATTTCTTTTATCATCAACAAGCAGTGAAATATAGTATAGATTCAAATACTTTTCAGTGCAAAAAGGAAAAACTGCTGTCTGCTGAACTTGTGACTGCACTGCCTGTTGCTGGCATCTCTGAGAGTATTAATTCTACTCATAATAACTTCTAAAGAATAATAGCTCCTATACTTATGGGATAAGAAAAGAGACATATCTGTTCTATAGGTTACATGAAATAGCTATGTGATCCCAAGTACTTGCTGTGCTTGGAAAACAAATGGGTATTTCAATTAGATCTCTCACTAAGGTCTTGGAAAGGGCAGGATTATCCAGAGAACTCCTTGGTTAACCTGGTGGTTTCATATCTAGCCAATCAGATGCTCACTTTTTTCACTGGACAACTTCCAGATTGACATCTTCCCTCTTCCTTACAGAAGACAGAAAAGTATATGCCTCTATGCCTACCCTCTCCCCGCACATTCCCTCCCTGTGCGGCATCCAAAACAGGTCTCAATAGAGCTGCACCAAATGGCTGTGCAATCTCACTTCAAAGCAGGTAGTTTATGAAGAAGTCATTGCCAAAGAGGAACCTGCACCTATAGAGGGGACCTTATAGAAATCTGTCATTTTTGCAGTGTCCTCTATCCTGGAGAGGACTTTGAACCCAGAGGGAAGTCCCCTATTGCAACACTGATTTCTAACCCTGAGAGAGATACCACCGACAGGAGTACCAACATCAACTGTGCAGGATTGCACACTGCCAGATGAGAAAACAGTATGAGTGGGATATGACTTTTGGTGGTTCCCATTATACTCCTACCCTACAGCACCCAGCAACACAGTAGTCAAATTAGGTGAAGATCCATTTGTATGGGGGAAACTACAGAGAAATAAACCAGAATTACTCCTTTGCCATTATTATCACCATCAATATAGTTAATACAATTCAGTTGTCCAAGTCATAATATAAATGTCCGAAACAGACCCACAATGGGGATATACTAAAGAGGAAGTCACAAGGCAGTCTTATGGTGGTGGCTCAAGTCCAATGAGATGTAAAATCCACAGGTGCCGACGGGATTATGCAGGCATCTTATACAATTCCCGTTTCGTATGAAACATACTTCTTCTTGGGCACAAGTACAACTGGAAGGTTGCCAATCCACTCCAACGTGACTGCTCAAGACCTATTACATTTCCAAATGAATGACGGACATAGGTGAATGTCAAAGAGCAGATCTAGGCAGAAGCCTGTAAGTAAGCGAATCCCTTCTGTTATTACAAGCGCACGCAAAGGAGTGGTGGGATCTGAAGCTAAGAAGGCTCGTTCTTGGCCCCCTCGCTGAGTTTCAGAATTTGGTCGGCTGCCCCCCCCCCTAAAATGGCAGCAAAAAAGCAGAGTCCCGCTTTGGGCAAGTCAATCTCGGCTGCCCTGCAGGGGAAAGGAGAGTCGCTCGAGGACTTGGTGAAGAGGTCGGTTATCGAAGCCATAAAGCCCTTTGTTGACAAGCTGAATGAAACAGATCAAAGGGTGGGCTTAATTGAGAGTGAAGTGAAAACCAATAAGGAAGCAGCGGGGGGGGGAGAGAAGTCTGCTCAGGAAAATGCGTCACTCATGAGGGCAACAAATAAAGAGTTAAAGCTGGTGGAAAACCAGCTGATCGGGCTACAAGTGGAACGAACACAGACAATTTTGCGCCTCCAGAATGTGAAAGAGGAGGAAAATGAGGATTTATGGGGTCTGGCCTCGGAACTATTGGTGACACCCGCGAGGTCAACTAAAGAAGAGGTAAAAAGCGCCATTTTGGAAGTCCGTCGGGCTTCTTCAAAATATGCAACGAAGCGTCAGCTGCCTCGCGAGATCATCATCGATTTTTCATCTAAGAGGATCCGAGACACTATCCTATACAACTCATACAATGCGGATCTGGACTTTCTGGGTAATAAAGTTAAGATACTGAAGGACGTCCCATTTTTAGTTCGGAAAAGAAGATTTAAGTATAAAAAGTTCGCAGCTCTTCTGAGGGAACGTGGAATAAAGTATAAATGGCTATTTCCAGAAGGTATCTGGTTTAGTTACAAAGATCAAGCTTACAAGATAACATCAGAAGATCAACTAAGGGATTTTGAGGACAAAAATCAAGAATTTCAGCAAGACACCAAGCAAGAAGAAAAGGATTTGAAGTCTGAAGGGGGGGGGGGGACGAGCACTGCGGTTGCAGTTGCTCAGAGAGAACTGCGTCCGAGGCCCAGGGGGGGGTTAAAATCTTTCCAAATTTTCATTTAAATATCCTATTACATTGTTTATTGAAATGTCTTTGAAACTGACGACACTAACTCACACTGTACAATTCCTTGGATCTCAGTGAGAAAGGCAGAATATAAATAACGTAAATAAAATTAAGTTAAATTAAGTATAAGGCTGTATGCTTTAGAAATATCTTAAATTTTGTCCGTGATTGACAATTAAAGGTGGCAAAGAAGAGGAAATGATGTTCAAACAACATCAACGCTCCCAAGCATTCCTCCCTCTCTAAATAGCAATTTTGGTGGTGGTGGTGGTGAAAAGTACTATCAAATCAAAGCTGATTTATAATGACCCCTGCTGGGGTTTTCTAAGCAAAAGACTAACAGATGTGGTTTGCCATTGCCTGCCTCTGCAACCCTGGTTGTCTTTGGCAGTCTCCCATCCAATTACTAACCAAGGCCAACCCTGCTTAGCTTCCGAGATCTGACAAGATTGGGCTTGTTTGGGCTCAGCATGAGGCCCCAATTCAGACTGGGATCTTTTACATTTTTTTTTACTTAAGTTGCCCCAAGGTGTGATGAAAAAATGTAGGTATATCCACAGCCACTTTTTAAAGAACGTTAAAGAAACAGTAGATCCAATTACGAATCCTGACATCTCATCTAGTTTGGTCCTAAATCTTTGTTACTAACGTAGCATTCTATTTTTTGTACTCAGCATACACAGGCGATCCAATTCTACTCTGTGATCAGCTGCTATGGCTTCAGTGAAAATCAGTGGAAGTCTCACACGCAGGAAACAGTTTTGCTCTTTGGCTATTATATAGCTGATATTATTTCATAGTAAGTCACTTGAATTCAAGTACTAATTTTGTTGGGGTCATAGTTCCCCAAACTAATTTTCCACAAATCAGTTTAAATAGGCAACATTTCACTGGATGGCCATTTTGTTACTGAATGATGATTTCCTTTACGTTTATTCCTCATAATGGGGGCATACTTTCAATCCAGTATTAAGACCCGCTGTACCAGGAAATAAATGCTTTTGGATGGGGTGTTCTGACAGGTAAAACCATCATAGAAAATCACAATAATGTCCCAATTTCATCAAGTATACTGGTGGAAGTGCTGCTGAGTACATGTGCTTATGTATGAAAAAGAATTGAATTAAAATGTACCTATGCTAACTATATAACATATTAGTGATTTTCAAAGTACTTTTTCAAAGAAGGAAAATCTGCCTTGCAATTATTCATATTACCTATGATCAAACATAAGGGAACAAAGGGGAATTAGAAAGGAGGAAGGAATCCTATGAGTATGATCCTGCTAGATTTAAGCACATGCTTTTTTTTCTGTTTAACCAAAAAAAATGGCCAAATTGTGTCCTATATCTTTTGCTCATTTAATCCACACTTATGAAACTACTGAAGAACAAATGTATAAATCTGACCATTACTACAATCTCATTTTTGTATAATGTAACCCAGTCAATCAGGAATCATGTTGTGAATGAGGTATCACTACCCCAGTGCTCCTCAACATTTTCGAATATCTGGTCACTTTTGCACAACTGCAAAATGCTTGCTGCAGTAGGCGGAGCCAACCACAAAATGTCAAGGAGTGAGATAGAAGCTCTGTTTAAACATATTGTTTAACATATTGTTTGAACATATTTTCTTTCATACACACAGCCTATCTTCATAGAGTGAAGATCCTTGTGCTGTAGGAGCAGCTGCTGCCAAAGCAAGTTTTTAAAAATCTGCATAACCAATCAGCTCTCCAATGCCAATCAAAAGTCCTGCTGGGCAAAAGCCCCGTCTGTCCTCATTGCTTTCTAAAAACAGTTGGTGGGCAACAGGAAAGGTGTTGGTGGATATCATGGTATCCAAGACACCACGTTGATATCACTGAAGGTACACAAAATTAATCCAGAGTGCTTGTTTCTTGCATTACATTGCTTTCATTCTGGATCAGGGAAAGGGCAGCCTTGCCTGGAAGAGTATCAAGGAACAAAGGAAAACATGGTCAACATTTTCAGAAGCCATCTAGGCAACTGCCTCACCACTGTCACAAAAGGTGACGTTGCCAGACCATACAGTCACTTCTCCATCTACAGCTCCACCTCTTGCATCCTGTCTTCTGTCAGAGATATTTGCAATGTTTTATTTTTTTTGTGGCAAATTTTCCATTTCAAACGATTCACTATTTCATGAAATTAGCCACAATGAATTTATGTTACACTAATACAACATTATGCAAGCTTGACATTCAGTGTTATAATCAATGTTTTTCAACAGATTATCCCTAGGATTGTGTGAGAGTAGATGTATGTTTAAGTGATTTGTGAACTGGAGGACATATGCAACCACAAATACACATAGAATTCCAAATTTAAAACATCTAGTTACACACAAGACTGACTGTGCAGGTCAAATTAAAATCAAAACTCCTAATTTATATGTCCCTCGCACAAGGTGGAAGAAATATTCAAATTGCCAATCTGATACGGAACTAACAAGAAATGCAAGCGATGAGGTGCTCCAGTGACCTTTGTGGATAAGCACTGAATTCTGTTGGAACAGATGAGGCCAGCCACATCCATGGCATATTATACACAGTACTTTGCTGTGCTAAAATTAGTGTTCCAACCATTTTCAAGGTTTTTTCTTTAATTTAAGCAACATAGGAGAAGTACATGCTACATTATCTTTAAATTAGAAATATTTATAAGTATTATTCCAATAAAAATAATTTCCACCTAAAGCATTGAATTAATTTGTCTGAATACAACTCTGAAACCACACTTGATTTGTTTGTATATTTCAGTTCAAGTATTTGTTGCTATATTGGTACATTAAAATCAAAATGGGGAACTTTTAAACTTTTAAAAATATGCCAAGATAAACAGATCATACTGTATTTAGGGAACTGCATAATTTTCCAGAAAATTGCCCCATTCTAATTTTTCTGGAAAACTTACATACTAGAAAGCAAGGAAAATACTTTACCTGTTTAATGACACCCGCTCCACTGGAGGAACAGGGTGTAAGCTGGAAACAATGCTATGAAATCAGAGGATTTGTTTAGGCTCAACCTACTTTGTATGAAAAGTTTGCCTTACATAGTGATAAGTTTTTCTGTGTAGTAAGATGAAGGGAGCACAAGTAAGTCCACATATATACAGCTCAAGTAGCCTATATGCAGGACTGTTCAACACACGGAGTAGAAAAAATCCTCAGGTTGCACTTTAGTTATTAACTTTCAGTAGAAAAGTCCATGTATATAAGGATCATGCAAAGTTAAGGAAAACAAATTTTGAGTGCAGTAGCACCCTAGCGAACAACAATTTCCAGGGTACAACTTTTCAGGAGTTAAAGCTCACTACTTTTTCAGATAAAAGTGAAAAAGAAGATCCATCGGACCTTATATCCAAGTCAGAAGGAGGGGAAAGTGTTACCAAAAAGGGCCAGCTGGAATCAGGACACAGAGGTACAATGCAACATAATCAGCTTGATTAGAGCAAGGAGACAGCACAGAGGTGGGAAATGCAGAAAATTAGCATCTGTAATGAGATAAGAATCCTGTGTCTCTATGGGGGAGGTGCCCATTGTCCGCCTAATCCTGCAATCTCACAGTTATCTCCCTTTGAAGCTTCTCTGCAGCAGAGCTGCCACTCTTAGGCGAGCCCGGATGATGGTAAGACTCAAATTGCCTGTGCAGCCATGGATTCATGCATTGATCCTTCCCAACATAACAAAGCAGGTGACATCACATGTGCAATTTCTTTATATGTCCCTGAGAACAAAAGATTGACCATGTGTCCAAAGCGAATCCATAGAAGCAACCCAGAATATTTGAAGTACATGAAGCAATAGCTGTAAGGGCATTAGGAAGCTAAAACTAACATTTTGCCTTCAAGTGCAAAGCCGCGGAATACTTGGATTTTGGATCTCTAAGACTGTTCCTCATGATAAAGGAGTAGTTTCTGGAATGTGCAATCATTTGCCTGTTGAAAAGGCTGTGTACAACCTATGATCATAGGAAAAATCTGAAAAACAGGGCACTTCCATTCCACTCCCTGTCCTGAAACGTGCAAAACCTTCATACCACAGAAGCTGCAAAAATAGGTCAACAGTTGAATTATTCTGCTTTAATTCAAAAAGTTGAAATTGCAGTTTTATGTCCTTCATTTCTAAATGTACATCCTACATTCCTAGCACAAACAGATCCATCCACTGCACTACAAAACTTCACATCACGTATGATGAAAGAAAAAGGCAGCAAGCCAGATTATTACTTCGCCAGACAGGAGAAATCAGACTTTCCAAACTTCTTATATAGGGCTTAAGAGAAAAGCAACTTTGCTTTGCAAAATTTTTAAAAATGTGCTTTACAAAAGTCTGATTTTGTTTAAACTTAATCCAAGCACTCTATTTGCTGCAGTTTGCTGCGCTGCTTAGAACTGAGGCAATAAACATAAATGGATGTCACCAAAATAATTACACATCTCAGTATTAACCGTTTACAATTTAATCATTTCAAGAACATGTTATTGCTGCTTTAGTCATAGTAATTGTATAAAGATGGAAACAACTGATTTAGATTGAGTCTATTTTATTTAAGTAACAATGACCTACAGCAGGGGTTAGCATTTTATAAACTGTTTCTCACTCTTTCTTCAACCAAAGCCTCATCATGGCTGCCTTAAGTCTTGTAAAGGATTATTCTTTCTATAAAAGAGATTCATGGAGCTTAACTCTCAGTTCCCTATTCTCAAATCATCAGTAAAACCATCCACTTTACCCTAATGAAGACTCAAGTCTCTGAACTAGAAAAAGCTGTTGCTAAGCAACAGGAATGACATCCGCAACCTGTAACATTTTCATAGAAATATATAAAACCGGAGGCTGTCACGGCTTCTCTCCCTTATGTAAATGAGATTTTAGAAGTGCCCTCCTTCCTCATCTCATTCTTCTAGCATATCTAAAAATAACTTGCGATCAGCACCATGTCTGAACATGCAATCCTTGACTCTTCAATCAGAACAACTGCAGAACAGAACAGACGGAAACATATCCATGCAACAGCTTCAAAGAGTAAACAGAAGAACTGAGAAGAACGCCTGATACATATTTAATGTACATAAAAGCATCAGCTTAAGGGAAACAGAATGGATACAGTAAATCGGATCTCATAATCATGGTCACCAGCATGGTGTTGTGGTTAGTGTCAGATTAGGATCTGGGAGACCCAAGTTCAAATCCCCACTCGGCCATGATAGCTTGTGAGGTGACCTTAGGCGAGTCACACACTCTCAGCCTAATCTATCACATAGGGTTGTTGTGAGGATAAAATGGAGAAGGGGAGAATGTTGTAAGCCTCTTTGGTCCCCACAAGAGAAAACTGGGATCTACACGAAGTAAATAAATAAATTACAAGGAATGAGAGCCAGTTAGTGACAGGAGATCTGCAAATCAATTATAAGGATGGGAAGTAAGTAAGCAAGCACTGAAAATCACAACAATGTTGTGTTTTGAACTTTAAACAAGTGGCTAACATGCCAGCATACTAACACCCACACAAAATTGTATTACTAAATAAGAAGCAGAGAATTCAGAGGGTTTTTTTTTTTCAAATCACAGCCTGTGATTTGCCTCCATGCTCACTCTCACCGAGTCATGCCATCCTTTCCTATGGAACATTTCTCTGTATGAAGAAGAAAAACAACAACACAAAGGAGGGAAGAACAGAACTCACATGTCCGGAGAACTAATACCAGGTTATTAATAGCACTGTGGCTACTATATTATATGTAAACATTATTCTCAAGGAAGCTATAACTACTTAAATAGTTTATTTAAAGCTTGCAGAATTTACCACTGTGCCTCTGTTTCTGTGAAAAGGGAGGAAAGATAAAAAGCACAGAAAGCAGGAAAACATCCTTACTTTATTACGCATGTCCCCCTGCCCACCCACTTCTATGCAGCCAGTTCTAAGACAGCTGTCACTTCAGGATAAAATGAGCTCTAGCCTTCAAGTGGCTTTGGCAGTGATTCTGTAGGTAAGGCCAGTTCCATGTACCCACCAGAGGACCCATGTATGAACAGGCTACTTCCTGGCTCAAAAAGAAAGGATGCCGTGGCAGCAGCTGCCCAGCCACTATAATCTTTTTGAGGTTGGTGTGTGAGAGCTTGCTGTTTTCCCTTTGAGACCAATGCTACTATGGGCTGCTTGTTTTAAATGCAGGTACTATATCCCTTAAGGCAATCAAGCTCCCATGATGACACTGAGGCCATGAAAGCTTGCAGCTCTACAGCTTGTGCTAGTCTCAAGTCACAAGATGTGCAGTATCTCCCTCTTTCTATCAGTCCATGGCTGAAGTAGAAAAGGCTGCTCTGAGACATCCTTACTGACTCAGAGTTTATTGAGGCATGTTCCTCTTGACTCTCAAGAATCACTAGCATGAGGGCAGTAAACATGCTCAGCCCTCACTCAAGTCTCTGTCTAAATGGAGGTCCCTTTAAGTTGAGGGGCCGTCCTCCAGCCCACCTTGTATTAGAGGCACCAAAGCATCCGTATAAAGGACATCTATTTTATTAACATGTAGACCAGCAATTCTTACTGAGCAATTGTGGGGACGATCTACAAATGTTCAGGGTGGGGAGAATGAGAAGCATTTTGGATTTTAGGAAGTCCCATCTGCAGTGGCTTCTGACAGCTGAAGGAGAAGAGTTGCTTTATACTGCTTCTCTCCATCTTGAAGTAAAAGGTCAGATCCTAAATTCCTCCTCCAGGTACACAGCAAATAGGAAGCAAACTTATTATCAAGGAGTTGGCTGCTCTGGCACAAGATGTATGCCTGAGAGCTGTACATCATATGCATATAAAACAAATATACCTATATAAATAACATTTCCTTGTCTGAAGTGCTGTTTTTATGACCTAATTTTTTACATGTGGCTCATGGAGCAATGGTTATAATACTGTGTACTTAGTAGGTGGTAGTGGGTTAAAATTAAAACCACTGATATAGACAAGTAACTTGTCTTTTGTTCCTCTCTCAGAAAATTGCTTGCATTCTTAAATGGTAATTCCTGACCCCCATATAAACCTCTGTCTGGGGTCGGCTCCCCTGACACCAGCCATTCCCCATTTCCACACCCCAGCAATGCCCAGGGAGTACCCCCAGACCCAAGCAAGCTGCTATCATGTCCCTACCTACCAGGGAACTGATTGAAAGGAGCTGCGGCACCACAGCAAGCAGCTGGCCCAGCATTTCAGCTTCCTCACAAGGCAGTACAGGCCTGTCTGGCAGCAGCAGCAAGGTGGAGCGAAGACCTCTCAAACTGGGCATCCTTGGGACTGATGAGGGCTGAGCCCCAGCCGGAGATGCTGGGAGTGGACACAGGCTCAGCCCCCAGCCCTGTTCCTGTGACCTGGGGAACCATGAAGGCACAGCTGACGCCACCCACTGGAACAACAGCGGCATGGGCAGCCGCCACCTTGGGCGTCCTGCAGCCCCACCCTCCTAAAGGGTGGGGGCTGCAGAAAAAAGAGGTGGAGGTGGGATCCAGGGGCCCCACCCACCCAATGGCCTGGCAGGCCCAGGAAACCACTCCAATGGGCAATGGGGGGGGGGAGGCTGGTTCTGGGGCGAGCCCTGCCCAGAAGATGCTTTCAAAAGGCCAGGGAAGCAAGGGTCAGGGAGGAAGAGCATGGGCACCCCTGCGGAGAGGGAACAGGATGCACTACTAACCACTGGAGATGGGCACGAACAGCAATACGAACAAAAAAAAGCCACGAACAGCCTAATCTGCTGTTCACGGACAAACTGTTCACGAGGCCCCATTCTAAACGAACAGGTGGTCGTTGCAAGCCTCGTTCATTGCTGATTGTCAAGCCAGACAGTCTCGCACCTGCAATCAATTCCCTTGGCAACTTAGGCAGGGATTATCTGAACTCTGTCTGAACTCCTGCTGTTGCCCTGGAAACCCCCATCTAAGCCCAATTTAGCTTGATAGGCAGGTCTTCCTTTCAAGTGTGGAGCTCCAAATTTGTTACAACAAGGGAGCAAAGACCAGGGGGGAGGGGGCTCCCAGCTCTGGCTTTGCAGACAGTAGAGAGGAAGAGAAACAGCTGCTGTTGGCATTCTGATAGAGAGAGTGCATTGGTGTTCGAATTTTCTGTGTGTGTGGTGGGATAGGGATCTACCTCTTCAGGTTCCAGGGCTGCTGCCAGGCTCTGGGCCAAGCTATTATTTATTATTGATACCTTTCCTGGTGCCTGCTCAGGTCAGGTTTCTGGGAGTGGTGCAGTAGGGATCTTGACTAAACTCGGATGATAGCTGGAGGACAGCCTGCTGGCCCCCACAAACAGCCAACCATGAATATGTTCATGAGCAGGTCATGCTCGTAAGTGTTTGTGAGTCCCTGTTTGTGGATGGCAACAAACAACGAACATCATGATTGGGTTTTTTTTTCTGTTCGTGCCCATCTCTACTAACCACTCTCCTTCCTCCTTTCTGAGGAACCTCTAACTACCACACACACACACACACACACACACACACACACACACACACACACACACACACACACACACACACACACACAGGGACAGCCTGGAGAAGGAGCCTCAGACTGTGCCCTGGAAGAAGGGTAGACTTCTACAACCTAATTACACATTTCTGTGAAAGTCTGTGCCTTCTTACAAGACAAACAGTAAGAGGAATCAAAAGGAACAAAGACAAAGTTAAATTCTTGCTAGAGTCCATGGCCAAATAAGGGCCGAGTCCCAAATACTCACTACAATATACAGAAATTCACAAGAGTTAAAGAAGTAAAAAATTGTTTTGTTTTATAAAAATATAACTTACCTGTTTGCCACCAGTGATCCAAGACTGGCACTTTAAAGATTTTTTTGCACCATTCTAATGTATCCACATCACATCGCTCGCCAGCTACAAACAATGTTCGGAACCTACATAAAATAGGATTATTTTCAATGTTACTCCCCATTATTTATTAATAGCTTTTCTCAGATACAGGAACTGAAATGTACAGCTAAGCTTATTACAGTTGTGAAACTGATCATGTAGCTGGACAGATTTTTGTCAAATATGGAGCCCATTGGATAGACAGAAATCACATTTTTAGTTGAGAGGAATCTGTGGTAAAGTGGGTTCTATCTTGCACAGCCAGAGAGCGTATCATATTCAGTAAAAGAATGGTTTTTCCTAGTTCAATCATTTACTTGTGGTTGGGGAAGGCAAATTTGAGAGCACTCAAGTTTCCTGGAATGCATACTTTTGTTTGTTTCACTTTTACCCTGCCTTTTATAGATGTGTGTGTCAGGTCTCCAATTTTAACCTGAATCGGGTCTGATTTGGAAAGATTCAGGATTCCCGAATCAGCCCCAGCATTGCTAAGTCAATTCGGGAATCCCAAAGCAAAGCTTTCCAAAGCAATTCGTATCCGCAAGCGAGAAGAAAAGTGTTGCTTTCTTCAACAGGAGAGGGTTCCCTCCTCCCCCTCCCATCAGGTGAAGAAAGTGTCAGGGTGAGAAGTTTGAACTTTGAAAGCAGCAAGAAAAGTGCTGCTTTCAAACTTCCACCCAGCTGCTTTTTTCACATGGTGGAACGGAGAGGAGGGAGTTCTCTCCTTCCCCTCCCATCGGGTAAAAAAGGCAGCAGGGTGGGAAGCTTGAAAGCAACACTTTTCTTGCTGTTTGCAAACTGCAAGAAAAGTGCTGACTTGAGCTTCGGTGCTGCTTTGAGCTTCCTGAATCTTTGCGGAGCATATTGAAGCAGTTTAAACATCCAAATCAGCTTGCTGCTTCACAATTCAGGTTATTCCAAATTATTTTCCTGCTTCAGGTAAACCCAAAGCAGGACACCCAAATCTTTTTCGGGTGCACACCCCTACTGCCTTTCCTCTGGGAAGCGTACATCTTTCTCTTTTCCTCTGTGAGCTATATTAGGGTGAAAGCCTCTGGTCCAAGACCATACAGTGAGCTTCGTGGCTGAGTAGGGAGTTGAAGTAGGGTCTCCCCAATCTCAGCCTGGTTCTCTAACCACTATATTGCACTGGCTGAAACAATGCTTGAGTTGGAAGCAGCAGTTGCGCCACCTCATCCTCAAGACATTTTAAGAGAGAGCTACGGGGAGACCAGAGAACAGAAAGGGATATTTGTAAACTGACAAAATACGTATGCATGCACACGCATACATGCAAGTGATCAGGCTATTTGTTTTAGCACCTTCACAGCTTGCTGATCTCACTATATAATCATCTTTGTCCTTGTTTCTAATAGTAAATACACTTCTGTTATAGCTTAACCTCACCTTGCCAGACTGTACTGCTTCCCCAAGGTAGCCTCAGGGTCCTGCTGACGGATTGCTCTAATCGCAGTCGGTGCGGTAAAAAGGGCAGCCACTCCGTGCTCGGCCAGCACACGGAAAAAAGCACCAGCATCTGGAGTTCCCACAGGCTTCCCCTATGAAGAGATTTATTTCAAAGCTGTCACTGAGTAAAAGTGTTTCATGTTTCTTTCATAACTTGAGTTCCAAATGCAACAGTAGTATTGACTTGAGAACAGCACATTCAAGCAACACCTTTGTACAAAAATGAGAAAATTATTCCTTTGCTGTACTGTAAACACCTCATGGTATACTCAAAAACAGAATAATAGAAAGTGAGCCCAATATTTCAACTTCCTGTCTCAAATTTTAGGCCAACGCAGCTGAGGTGGAATGTGTGAAGGGACAGAGGAGTAGGCAATGCTCTTCAATAAGGAATGCTCAGTGCCATACTTGACACCTATTATACAGGGAATAAGGTTGGACACCAAACAGGATTTATTATTTCCTTCCATACATGATATGGAGCACAACAACCCTTTTCCATGCAAGTCACTGTATCAATAGCCAGGCTGAGATTAGTTGTGATTCCTCATTGCAATATCCTGCACTGCAAGACTGCACAAATAGCCAGGTGGTAATTGGTTATACCTCTCATATAACAAAACAACAGAGGACTGGCTCTCCTGTTCAACCCTCCAGCTTTGAAGACATGCTTCCCTTCCTGCAGTCATGTGTTCTGAGCAAGAGGGACTAATAACAAAGCTGCTTCTACTGTTGGTTGTTGGGGGTTTTCCGGGCTGTATTGCCGTGGTCTTGGCATTGTAGTTCCTGACGTTTCGCCAGCAGCTGTGGCTGGCATCTTCAGAGGTGTAGCACCAAAAGACAGAGATCTCTCAGTGTCACAGTGTGGAAAAGATGTAGGTCATTTGTATCTACTCAGGAGGGGTGGGGTTGAGCTGAGTCATTCTGTAAGAGTTTCCCAGGGTGTGGAATGCTAATGGCGGGAGGCTTCACTGTCTCCTGAGGAGGTTCTTTTGCATATGGATTGGTGCTTGATGTGCTAATCTTCTCTGCAGGGCTATTGTCGGGTGTGGAGTGTTTTGTTGGCCTGGTGTTTTTCAGAACCGGAGCCCATGCTCTGTTCATTCTTAAGGTTTCTTCTTTCCTGTTGAAGTTTTGCTTATGCTTGTGAATTTCAATGGCTTCCCTGTGCAGTCTGACAAAGTAGTTGGAAGTGTTGTCCAGTATTTTGGTGTCCTGGAATAAGATACTGTGCCCTGTTTGAGTTAGGCTATGTTCAGCCACAGCTGATTTTTCAGGCTGTCCAAGTCTGCAGTGTCTTTCATGTTCTTTTATTCTTGTCTGGATGCTACGCTTTGTGGTCCCGATGTAAACTTGTCCACAGCTGCAGGGTATACGGTATACTCCTGCAGAGGTGAGGGGATCTCTGCTGTCTTTTGCTGATCGTAGCATCTGTTGTATTTTTCGGGTGGGTCTGAATACTGCTTGAAGGTTATGCTTTTCCATAAGCTTTCCCATCTGATCAGTAATTCCTTTGATATATGGCAAAAACACTTTTCCTGTAGGTGACTGTTTTTCCTTGGTTGTTTGATTCATCCTGGGTTTGATTGCTCTTCGGATTTCATTTCTGGAGTAGCCATTTGCCTGAAGTGCGTGGTTTAGATGATTAATTTCCTCATTGAGAAAGCGCGGCTCACATATCCGTCTTGCACGATCCACTAATGTTTTCATTATGCCTCTTTTCTGTCGGGGGTGGTGATTGGAGTTTTTGTGTAAGTACCGATCAGTGTGAGTTGGTTTCCTGTAGACCTTGTGACCTAACTGAAAGTTTGCTTTGCGGATGACCAAGGTATCCAGGAATGAGAGTTTTCCCTCACTTTCTTTCTCCATTGTGAATTGTATGTTCAGGTGGATGTTGTTGAGATGATTCAAAAACTCCCTCAATTCTTCCTCCCCATGGCTCCAAATGATGAATGTATCATCCACAAACCGGAACCATACACTGGGTTTGTGGGGTGCTGATTCTAGAGCTGTTTTTTCAAAATGTTCCATGTAGAAGTTTGCTATAACTGGGCTGAGTGGGCTCCCCATGGCCACCCCATCCATCTGTTCATAGAATTCGTTGTCCCATTGGAAGTAACTGGTTGTCAGACAATGATGGAATAAGGCTGTTACATCCTCTGGGAAAATCTGATTAATCAGTGCAATAGTGTCTTTTACTGGAACCTTGGTAAACAGGGATACAACATCAAAACTGACAAGTATGTCTTGTGGATTGAGTTTCAGAGAACTGACTTTGTTGATGAAATCTGCTGAATCTTTGATGTAAGACGAGGTTTTCCCGATGTGGTCCTGCAGGAGATCTGAGAAAGACACTGCAGACTTGGACAGCCTGAAAAATCAGCTGTGGCTGAACATAGCCTAACTCAAACAGGGCACAGTATCTTATTCCAGGACACCAAAATACTGGACAACACTTCCAACTACTTTGTCAGACTGCACAGGGAAGCCATTGAAATTCACAAGCATAAGCAAAACTTCAACAGGAAAGAAGAAACCTTAAGAATGAACAGAGCATGGGCTCCGGTTCTGAAAAACACCAGGCCAACAAAACACTCCACACCCGACAATAGCCCTGCAGAGAAGATTAGCACATCAAGCACCAATCCATATGCAAAAGAACCTCCTCAGGAGACAGTGAAGCCTCCCGCCATTAGCATTCCACACCCTGGGAAACTCTTACAGAATGACTCAGCTCAACCCCACCCCTCCTGAGTAGATACAAATGACCTACATCTTTTCCACACTGTGACACTGAGAGATCTCTGTCTTTTGGTGCTACACCTCTGAAGATGCCAGCCACAGCTGCTGGTGAAACGTCAGGAACTACAATGCCAAGACCACGGCAATACAGCCCGGAAAACCCCCAACAACCATCGTTCTCCGGCCGTGAAAGCCTTCGACAATACATCGAACACCTCTACGGGGAGGAAACATTCCAACAGACCCGAAGATTGGAAACACTTCGGAACAAGAAAGCACATCTACTCTGTTCTTTGACCTTTCTTCTACGCTGCAGGGACACAAGAACCATTCCATCTTTTCTCACAACTAAAAGAATCTTCAAAACCACACAGGCGAACCGCATTTATGACCGTCTAGAACAGGCCCTCTTACGTGAGAGAATCCATACTACCCGCAGAGAACTTGCTGCCACAGACAAGGAGCTATTTTGCTTGCATATCAACACCAGCCATAAAATGAGAAGTCAGGATTGGGACAAGGTCGATAATCTCACCTACAGGAAGATGGAACAAGTGTTTACCAACCACACATCCAGACAGAAGCAGAAGTTTAACAAACTACAGGAAAAAAGAAAGACAAGCCCAATGCTCGACAATGCACGCATTGTCATCAATCTGACAGACCGTCAACTCTCACCAGAAGAAACCTCCATCTTGGCAAAGGGAGGAAACTTTGCAGTCACCCCCACCAGAATTCCTGTGGAAGACATCATTGCAAATGTAGAAGCTGCCATCCGTCATCTACCTGAAGAGGAAGCTGAGGAAATAAGAGGAGAGACAGCCAGGATTCTACGAAAGGCAAAGCTTCCCACCAGCAATATAACACGCAAGGAGAGAAATGCCATCAAGACCCTCAATGCAGATCCAGACATCATCATTCTACCAGCTGATAAAGGCAATGCTACAGTGATCATGAAAACGGAGGAATACAAAAAGAAGATTAAGGAACTCCTGGACCCCTCCACCTACAAAAAACTAAAACGAGATCCCACTTGCAAAATCACCAGGCTAACAAATGCGCTGATCAAGAATTCCTCACTACATCCCGACACGCACAGAAAACTATGCAAGACTGAAGCACAGCCACCTAGACTATATGGACTCCCCAAAATACATAAAGATTCAGTCCCACTCCGACCCATTGTGAGTGCCATTGGTTCACCGACATATGAATTAGCTAGACATCTGGCAGATCTCCTGCAGGACCACATCGGGAAAACCTCGTCTTACATCAAAGATTCAGCAGATTTCATCAACAAAGTCAGTTCTCTGAAACTCAATCCACAAGACATACTTGTCAGTTTTGATGTTGTATCCCTGTTTACCAAGGTTCCAGTAAAAGACACTATTGCACTGATTAATCAGATTTTCCCAGAGGATGTAACAGCCTTATTCCATCATTGTCTGACAACCAGTTACTTCCAATGGGACAACGAATTCTATGAACAGATGGATGGGGTGGCCATGGGGAGCCCACTCAGCCCAGTTATAGCAAACTTCTACATGGAACATTTTGAAAAAACAGCTCTAGAATCAGCACCCCACAAACCCAGTGTATGGTTCCGGTTTGTGGATGATACATTCATCATTTGGAGCCATGGGGAGGAAGAATTGAGGGAGTTTTTGAATCATCTCAACAACATCCACCTGAACATACAATTCACAATGGAGAAAGAAAGTGAGGGAAAACTCTCATTCCTGGATACCTTGGTCATCCGCAAAGCAAACTTTCAGTTAGGTCACAAGGTCTACAGGAAACCAACTCACACTGATCGGTACTTACACAAAAACTCCAATCACCACCCCCGACAGAAAAGAGGCATAATGAAAACATTAGTGGATCGTGCAAGACGGATATGTGAGCCGCGCTTTCTCAATGAGGAAATTAATCATCTAAACCACGCACTTCAGGCAAATGGCTACTCCAGAAATGAAATCCGAAGAGCAATCAAACCCAGGATGAATCAAACAACCAAGGAAAAACAGTCACCTACAGGAAAAGTGTTTTTGCCATATATCAAAGGAATTACTGATCAGATGGGAAAGCTTATGGAAAAGCATAACCTTCAAGCAGTATTCAGACCCACCCGAAAAATACAACAGATGCTACGATCAGCAAAAGACAGCAGAGATCCCCTCACCTCTGCAGGAGTATACCGTATACCCTGCAGCTGTGGACAAGTTTACATCGGGACCACAAAGCGTAGCATCCAGACAAGAATAAAAGAACATGAAAGACACTGCAGACTTGGACAGCCTGAAAAATCAGCTGTGGCTGAACATAGCCTAACTCAAACAGGGCACAGTATCTTATTCCAGGACACCAAAATACTGGACAACACTTCCAACTACTTTGTCAGACTGCACAGGGAAGCCATTGAAATTCACAAGCATAAGCAAAACTTCAACAGGAAAGAAGAAACCTTAAGAATGAACAGAGCATGGGCTCCGGTTCTGAAAAACACCAGGCCAACAAAACACTCCACACCCGACAATAGCCCTGCAGAGAAGATTAGCACATCAAGCACCAATCCATATGCAAAAGAACCTCCTCAGGAGACAGTGAAGCCTCCCGCCATTAGCATTCCACACCCTGGGAAACTCTTACAGAATGACTCAGCTCAACCCCACCCCTCCTGAGTAGATACAAATGACCTACATCTTTTCCACACTGTGACACTGAGAGATCTCTGTCTTTTGGTGCTACACCTCTGAAGATGCCAGCCACAGCTGCTGGCGAAACGTCAGGAACTACAATGCCAAGACCACGGCAATACAGCCCGGAAAACCCCCAACAACCATCGTTCTCCAGCCGTGAAAGCCTTCGACAATACATGCTTCTACTGTTGTTTAAAATGTGGGAAGTTAAAAAAAATCCCACCAGGCTATTCATGAGTTTCTTACCAAACCAGGGCAACACAATGAGGAATGAATAAGGGATTAAAACATCTCACCCACTGGACTTTGCTGCCATACAGTAGCATCTCTTTAAGAAGCTGTGGCTTCCTGTTATAAAATCGCATCACAAATGTGACAAACAGAATCAACTAGGTACAATATTTGACTAGAAAAATAGACTTGTTTATCGGTAAGAGTTGTTTTTCTTAAAGTGCATACTCTGTGCAATCCCACATATAAGAATGTATCAAAACAGACCACAGGTGAGGCGTTTTAGAAATCTCTGAAAGATGAGGAATGCAGGTCATCCTCCTGTCACCCATACCCAGCAACACAGGACGATGAGACAGAAACCCCACACTTTGATGCTCAGCTCTAGCCACTTACTGTCACAGAGATTATGACTACAGCTGCAAACGTTAGAGCCTCTGAATAGTCTCCAGAAAGACAATTCTACACACATGAAACCTTAATAAATTCACTTACTAACCAACAGGAGTATCACAGTTGCCCTCTTGGTCCTCAGCTGCCCTGCACCAAGGTTTACCAAGAATCAAGCGGGTCTGGCTGTTTAAAAAACTTTTTCTCCCCAACCCCTTCCTTCCCAATTTTCTCAGGATTGTTACTTCAGCCTTTAGCTATCACAACAAAGAGGATTCTTTGTACCTAGCTCCTTTGGAGAAGACAGAAAATCTATATATGAGCATACATGTGAGAAAGAGAAAGAAACAGAGACCTGTAGGTTCCCCCCCCCACCTTTCTATCCAAAACTTTTCAGCCTATCTGCAGCAGTCTTAGTGTTGCAACTGAGATTTTCTCCCAAACATTCTTCAGTACACTTTCAAAGTAATGTAAGTATTGGACAACTAAATATAAACAGCAGAAAGCACAGATCATTGGGAAGAATCAATAGACAGACAAGTTAGTCAAAATACCAGAAAGAAAATATGAAAAGGTATCTTACTAGCCAATCCTATACATGTAAAAGAGCTTTGACATTCCTCTTCCTAGAAATGGGCCCAAAGTCTGTTTCCAAGACTATTCTTAACCAATCATTTTGAAAGTCTGGGATACAGAGGTTAAGAAGGGAAATTAGAAATGATCCATCACAGATCCTTTGACAGCTTGGCCAAATGATGAGATGTGCCCAGAAGACCATTGATCACCCTGTTGTATCTTGAACACCAAGACACACCAGCTCTACTATATACAATAAACAGGTTTTTATTCAGCTCTCACTCAAGGCTCAGCCTGCATTTTGTAGTCAGCTTCTCAGTCAAGCATTAGCAGCCACCAATTTGCTACAGGAAACCCTGACAGGACAAGACTGAAGAACTCGCAAAGCAGAAAGTTGTCCCCTAGAGGCTGCTTGTATACATTACAACATTTCCTCCCCCCCCCACCCCCCCACACACGTAAGTTTTTATTGAACTCCAAAACTAGAATACCCTAACAACAATACTAAGGAGAACATGAAGAACTTTATACAACATAGTCCCTTAAATATGTAGGAGCAACTCTTTGACATGTAGAACGTTGCATTGGCCTCTGATCAACAACCACAATGGGTCTGCAGTTGTGAAAGACACTCATTGCAAAAGTAACAGATAAAGGTTTAAAATAATTAGGAGTTATGTTTGGTTTTATATATATTCTTGCCACCGTACCTTTCATACCATCTACTGCTTTCTGGAAAATCTCTTGGTACACAGATAAAACATCTTCCAAGAAAATTCCTTCTCTAGGATAAAAACTTGAAACCATTCATCAAATCTTGAACCCAAATCAGCTAACCTAGTAAATTGGGGCCACTGCCTGAAACCACTACCAGTGGTAACAGTTTTACTTTATCTTTGTAGGACACAGTGACCTCAACCTCACCTAGTTACTTAAGTGTGTCTCCTGTATATAGGGTTCCCATCCCCCCGCTTAGGGTGGGGGATCCCCCAATCCCCCCCTCCCCCCCACACCCACTTACCTGGCCGGCAGGGGGGGGTGCGCTCCCTGGGGCGCTCCCTCCCCGGGTGGCACAGCGCACCCCTGGGTGCAGGGTGTGCTCCCACGCTGTGAGAGCGGGCCACGCACCACTGGGTGTGGGGCACACTCCCGCGCCGTGAGAGCAGGTGGTGGCAGCAGCAGAGAGAAAGCAGGCGGCGGTTGCCAGAGCACACCGCTCTCACTGCCACCACTGCAGCTGCCGTGCTCTCTCTCTCTCTCTCTCACCATGGCAACTGCCGTCCCTGTGCAGCCGGCGCCGGTAGGGACGAGGGGCATGGCAGTGGTGGCGGCGAGAGAGCAAGCTGCGGTGGCCACGGCCTGCTCTCTCTCACTGCCACCGCTGCCGCACCCCTTGTCCTTGCTGGTGGCGGCTGCACAGGGGCGGCGGCAGCCATGGCAAGAGAGAGAGCTGGCCGTGGCCACCTCAGCTCGATCCCTCGCCACAGCCGCCACTGCTCCTGTGCTGCCTGCACCGGCAGGGACAAGGGGCGCCGCCACCACAGTGGCAAGAGAGAGCTGCCCGCTCTCTCCACCCTCCCCGGCACATGTGACGTTGTCATGCAGGCGCCTTTGACCCTGCGTGATGTCACTCCCATTCACAACAGCAAGAGGACCAAGGAGGTATGAGCCAGCATCCCAATCTCCCGCTGGGAGACTTGAGGGACCTGGCAACCCTACCTGTATATGTTCACAGTTTAATTGTACTAGGCTACAATAAGGGTGCTTCCCCCTCTTGCCATGCCTCAAATGAGGTTTGACTCATAAGAGTCATACTGCAACCTGTGTCCAGTTCAAATGATACCTTCTTGTTGTTTACATCTAATGTAATGCAAATAGGGTTCATCTTAGGAATTTTTGTTTCAGTCAGAATGTAAATGGTATAGGCTACATCCTCAGCCACACTTACAGGACTTTCATCTTCTACAGCATGCATCCTGTGAGTTAAGGATTTATGTTTCACATAACTTTGTGTCATAGATCTGCAGACTCTTCTAAGGAGGCCAATGAGACTACTATTGTAACATTTTGCATTTTTAAATATACCGACTGTGGAAGCATGGAATCCAACACAATGATAACAGCTGTCCCGACCTTTCTTTCTCTTTTCTGGTTCTTTGACAACTTTCAAATCACGCTCAGGCACCCCCAGCATGGGATCCTTCTCCTGGTATAGGGGTGGTGCCTGCAAGTCCTGTATATTTTTAGTCACAGATTCCATTGCTAGGACCAATATCAAAGCCGAATCAAAGGTCAAGGTGGATTCAGATAGTAACCCTGGATTTTCTCATCATTTACTCCACAAACTAACCTATCCCTTAACATCTGTGTCAATGTGGCACCATAATTGCAGTTCTGAGAGAACTTAGTTCAGCCATGAACTCCCCTATGGACTCCCCAGACTTTCTGGATCGTGAATTAAATTTAAAATGCTCCACTATCTCCATGTATATGATAAGAACAAGATTAAAGTGGTTCTTCAACAAATTTACTAACTCTCCAAAAGTTTTACCACTGGGTTTTTCAGGTAGTGACAGATTTCTCATTAAACTATAAGTGGAAGGCCCCACACTGCAGAATTGCTTTCATTTTATCCCCATTTGTTACATCATTTGCAATGAAAAAAATGTGTGATAATTTTACAGTATTCGTCCCAAATTTGTTGACATGGATCAAATTGTGACACAGTCCCCAAAGTGGCAGGCATTGATGAGGCTTCAGTTTATCATCGTCTCCATATGTTGTATCTTAACATCAGGACATGGCAGCTTTATATACAAATAACTGGTTTTTATTCATCTCTCACACTGGCTCAGCCTGCATTTCTCATCAGCCTCTCAGGGCCAAACTACAAGTGACAAATGACACTTGAATGGCAAGTGTATTCCTCCCTGTTCACTTGCCCTCCACTTGCTCTCCACTCAATCCACCTGCCATTCAATTGTCATTCGTCACTTGTAGCTTGGCCCTCACTCCAGCCTCAGCAGCCACTAATTTGCTACAGGAGCCCTGAAGGGCCAAGACGGAAGAACACACAAAGCAGAAAGCTGTACCCTAGAGGCTGCTTGTACACATTACAATACACTCTATACCCAGGGCTTTTTTTCAGCTGGAACGCAGTGGAACGGAGTTCCGGAACCTCTTGAAAATGGTCACATGGTTGGTGGCCCCACCCCCTGATCTCCAGACAGAAGGGAGTTTAAACTCCCCTCTGTCTGGAGATCAAGGGGCGGGGCCACCAACCATGTGACCATTTTCTCCAAGGGCAACCCACTGCGTTCCACTACCTCTTTTCCCAGGAAAAAAAGCCCTGTCTATACCTGTGTGCCCTTTCCTGAGATGTAACTGTAGGATGTATGATTTCAGATAAGGTAGGAAAGTCTCAAAACCATGCCCTTTACCAAAACAAGCTAGAAAACAGAACCTGGCAACCCTAATACATAGAATGGTGGTGTTGAACAACTACACCTTCGGTGATGCAAGGCTAAAACACTACACAACATAACAAGACAAGGAAGCACTGCTTTTGAAAACATCTAAAAAAGGAAGATGTGCTCTAAGAGTTGCAGCTAAAGATCCTCCCACAAAATATTTGTTTTAAAAATGTGATTGTAGCAAGCTAAGGGGGAAAAATAACCATTAAATATATGAATTTTCCCAATCCTTTCCAATTTGTCCATCTAACCCAGTATTGCCTTCTGTGATCTGCAGCAGTTTTCCAAAGGCTTAGGCAAGTCTTTCCTGATCCTGCCATCTGAGATTGTTCTTACTGGAGATGCAAAATGTTTGTATCTAGCATGTAAAACACATGTTCTACCACTGAGTTATGGCCTCTCCCTATCTCTGTACAGGTTATGTTTCTATACAAGCACCATTACATTCTTACTGCCTTCTTCCCAACAGCATCATACAGTTACTGTATGGGTTTAGATGCAGAGGAGTTAGCCGTGTTAGTCTGTAGTAGCAAAATCAAAAAGAGTCCAGTAGCACCTTTAAGACTAACCAACTTTATTGTAGCATAAGCTTTCGAGAATCACAGTTCTCTTCGTCAGATGCATGGAGGGCCAAAAGAAACTGGTCAGATATATAGGTGGAGAGGGGAAGGCAGAGTAGATGCCAACAGTAGCTTCTGATATGGAGATCAGTTTGCTTCTGTTAAGGAAGTCAGTTACTTCTGATAATGAGATAACCTTTCATAGTCTCTATTCAATCCCATCTTGACTGAGTCAAATTTACATATGAATTCCAATTCAGCAGCTTCCCGTTGTTTTTGAAAGGTTTCTGTATGGGTTTACTGAACTATATACTGAAATACATGTAGTGTGTGCTTTTAAGAGCAATAGTGTACTTCTAAAACCTGATAAAATAAAGCAGTACTTACAAACAGCATTGAAAGAAGCCATTACCTCATATAAAATGGTTGTATTTCCATGAAGGAGAGGTCCATAACAAATGTACGAATGGCCAACTACCCAGCCTAAATCGGAAGCTGCCCACCAAACCTACAATTGAAAAAAAAAATTAGAAACAGAGCATTCAGATGAAATCCCCGTAATTATAAAGTTGCATATAAATTCAAATTACCTCTTTTGGTTGAAGTCCATATATAGCTGACATGGTCCAATTTAACATAACTGCATAGCCACCTGTTGGTCTAACAACACCCTAAGTGAGAAGCAATTTGAAATTAAGATCAATTGTAAATAAATATGCATTGAAACCTCTTCTCATCAGAGAAATTGCTGTTCCTATCATTTAACTTGCAAAGGCAATTACTACTCCCCCCTCCGCTATCTCCTAGGGGGGAAATCTCAAAGTGTGTAATAGTCTCATCTGTGAAGTTTATTTCTGCATTCTTGAGAGCCAAAAACTTGTTCTTCTAAAATAAAAGCTGACATGCTTTGGAATTCATGTCCTGGAAAATGTGCTTAAAATGAAATCCCATCATTTCCTGCCACAACTAGGGCAAAGAGGTAAACTTAGGCCACTGATCCTACTGTGTATTTAAAGTTATTTACAAGATTTATTTGACACTTAAGGTAACCGATGAATCTTTAGCCACTACTAAGGCAACAGCTAAATTTTGTGCGATGGTGATCAAATTACGCAACAAACACCAACTAGGCGTATCTGGGCTTTAATTCAGACCACTTTAGGAGGTTACCATATGGTGGCTGTTTAAGATCTCTGCTTTCTAATTTTTAAGTGTTTATGCGGGTCTATATTTATATTTATGATAATTGTTGTAAGATATGTGATATATGCTAATTAGATTTTATAATATTTATATTTGTACTATTTTAACTGAAGTTTTAACTTGTATAATTCTTAACAAATAAGGGACTGTCTCATTTTACTAGTTTAAAGCTGGTCGTGAACTGAAATAAATAAATAATCCTACAGCCTAAATGGTGCAGAAGACATGTACAGATAGGTAGAATTCCAGGGAACAGGAATATTGTTTCAGTTCCTACAGTTCCATTTAAGGAACCAGTATGAACTGTGAAGTCTATACCACCAGCTTGCCAGGATTACCACATCAGAGGGAAAAACTGCTTCCCTTTCCCAATTCCTTAATCCTGATGGCTTATTTAACTTTGACCTGATGTCCAAATACAGTCCAACATTGCTTCAGACATTAAACAAAACACAACCAGCCAAATATTTGAGGGACTGACTTGCATATCTGGCAGACATAGATTCTTTGTAAGGGTTGGATCCAGACTAAATTTTCTATCAGTACTACAGAACTTGTCTGCCTATTCTTCCTTCCACTCCAGCACACTGATCTCCACAAAATACTGATCCTGGGGAATAAGAGAACCAGCATGAGGAAGGTCTTCAGCAGGAAGGGAGAACTGGTGGAAATGACCAATTTAGGATTGATCTATCACTAATACCTGAAGAGAAACACATATAAACAGAGGCGGATCTACGGTGAAACTAATGAAGTTTTAGCTTCAGGGCCCCTAATCCCAGAGGGCCCCTGAAGCAACTTTTTTTTCAATGAGTGAATTTTTCAACAAAAATTAATGGAGTTTTTTAAAGTATTTGTTATTAAAATAAGGCTATTTTAGAGATAGAATCATAAGCCAATGGATTGACATACTTAATATTGACCTTAGGTGAGGAAAGGCCTACACAGATCTCGTTGTTTCAAGGCCTGCTTTTGATTATTGAAGGTAAAAGTTGGTAACCTGTGCAATTATTAGAGATTAACAGAGCCCATTGTAAAAGTAAATACAACGGGC
The DNA here is from genome assembly GCF_028583425.1 of Eublepharis macularius. Taxonomy (NCBI): domain Eukaryota; kingdom Metazoa; phylum Chordata; class Lepidosauria; order Squamata; family Eublepharidae; genus Eublepharis; species Eublepharis macularius. The sequence goes on from NC_072798.1 coordinate 56,088,082, forward strand.
TCTAGCAGTGGGCCCAAGGCCCCACTGCCACCATGGAGGTGGTGGGAAGGCCATGTGGGGGGGCTCCTCTGTGCTACGGTTCCCCACCGGCTCCACAGGCAGGCTTCTGAGGGGCCACAGAGGTGGCAGGGAAGTGCAAGGTGGCAGGAAGGCCACCCAGGGGGCCTCCCCTGCACTATGCCTTCCCACCAGCTCTGCAGGCAGGCCTCTGAGGGGCTGCAGAGCCAGTGGGGAGGCCACGCAGGAAGGCTCCCCCTCACTTTACCTCCTCACTGGCTCCCATGCAGGCCTTTGAGGGGCTGTGGGGCCTGCAGGGAGGCTGTGCAGGAGGGCTCCCCCATGCTTTGCCTCCCTACCACCTCCCAGGCAGTCCTCTGAGGGCTGTGGAGCCGGGGGAGGCCACACAGGTAGGCTCCCCTGTGCTTCACCTCCCTGCTGGCTCCCAAGCAGGCCTCTGAGGGGCTGCTGAGCCAGAGGGAGGCCGCGCTATCTCTGTAGCCCCTCAGAGGATTGCCACCGCTGACTCACTTTTTATCCTGGCACAGGACACCGCAGGGCCCTCAGTGCACCTGCACCAGGATAAAAAGTGAGTTGTTGGGAACATGGCTTGGCTTTTATGTTTAAAGATTCTATGATGCATCATGCATGTATACAACATTTCCATAATTTTCATCCCCCATAACTCAGAAACTATAAGGCATAGCCTAGGAAATTTTATTCATATGTGACTTTGACATTTGATATAACCCAGTAGAGCAATTTTAATCAAAATCTGAGATGTAGTGGTTAAACTTTTTTTAAAATTGTGATCTGCCATGAAACAACCCCAGTGAAGAAGATAACAGTGGTTTCCCCTGACTTTGTTGCTGGTGGGAAGGGGTTCACTATATGGCCCATTTTCAAGGGCTCTACCTCACCACCCTTTTCTCTGCCTCACAGTCCTTGCAAGGGCAGCAAGGCCCTTTGGACCTTGTTGCTCTACTGATGCTGGTTGTGAAGGGGCCCCCATAACAGTTCAAGCTTCAGGGCCCCAAAAATGTAGATCCACCCCTGCACACAAAGGATACACACAAGCAATTTCCACATCTAAAACCTGATCAATTCCCACATGAGCTTTCATTAAAACAGTAAATAGAACCTTCATCAGATGGATGTGTAATTTGCCCGTCCAGTTACTAGCACTTCCTGTTAACAGCTAAAGAAATTCTCAGTCTTTCCTCATGAATAGTTTAATATCTCTTCCTTCTCATTCTTACTCAGCCTACTCAAGTTTGCTGTGTTACAATAATCATTCCTCTTGCTTCTCATTTACTTGTGAGCTTCTTTCTTTTCTGGTTAGTTCATCAGTTACAGTACACTTCATTGATCTCATCCTTAAGCCATTTCTTCATAGAAGCTTAGATCCTTGACATTAACCATATCCACAACATAGAATATCTAGGGGAATTAACAGAATCTGAAGATCAGAGACACTATGAAACTAGATGGAATCTTCAAGGTGAACCACACAAGATGAAACTATAAGCTAGGAATGATTTAGGGATAGGGAATACAAAGGCCTCAAACGTTCAATGACAATATATTTCAGAATAAGTTAAGAGTAGAGATGGGCACAAAATGGGGGAAAGCGAGATGAGAGTTTTGTGTTTCGTCACATTCCACGAATCATGAAACATGAACTTCCATGAAATTGTCCTGTTTCGCAATATGATTTGTTAGTTTCGTGATTCGTCAGAACATGGGGCACTTCAACGGCCCCCTTCATACCCAAAGATGCCAAACTCGCAGGGAGACTTCAGCAGGCTCTCTTCCACCCATCCTCCCAGTTTGGCCAAGATTGCAAAACACTGACCAGAACCCACAAAGCTAGGCACCAGAGCCAGACAGTGGCCCCGAGACTGGGCTTGGGGAGAGGGCCCCAAAACCACCACACAGACACCTGCCCAGGTGGGAGAGATGCACAAAATAAAACCAAAGGAAACATTAAGAGTGTGAGCCCTCAAAAGAGCAGAGAATGAATTAAGAAGAAACAAAGACAAGCAAAGAAAAAATAAGTGAGGCGTCAGTCAAGCTAGGCCCTAGAGCCAGGAAAAGGCCCGACACTAGGGTGGGGTGGAATAAAACATAATTTGGTCACAGATACTTACATTGAAAGACAGGGCCTACCTTTGGTGTACCTGTTGTTCCTGATGTATAAAGAATATAAAGTGGGTGGTCTGAAAGAACAGGGATGCAGTCACATGGCTTTGTTTTTGCCATTTCTTCTTGCCAGTCTATGTCACGTCCTTGAGTAAGAGGGACAGTTCCCTGCACACCAAAGGATATAAAGTATACAATACTGCAACTGCAAACGGAGGTTTTAATAAAAGAAAAAAGCTGTCCAGGAATGTGTATAAAAATTATTAACTGTAAACGTACCATGTTAGGACGACTGTAAATCAGAATTCTCTCAGGCTGGTGTTTTATCATTTGCAATGCTTTTTCTAAAAGTGGTACATATTCCACTTTCCGTCCTGGTTCTATTCCAAAAGTTGATGTTACAATTAGTTTGGGCTGAAAGAAATAAAAAAGAATTATACATTAAAACATTATTTTCTGAAAAAATATCATGCGTGAAAATGACTATGTTGTGAAATGTTTGAGGAATACCGTATAAGGTCATATATACAATATCTCTGTCTTGTTTTTCATTTAAACTCTGGATTAGGATCCTGAATGAATGCCACTTTCAATTAATATACATAAACATATGTAAATCAGGTTCTCTAGAAACAATCTGGGAACTGAAAAGTAAATGCAAATCACACCTGCCTTCTAAAATGCAGAGCTCAGAAGGCAAGTGAGAAATAACTTATTTCCCATTGGCTCAGAAGATTCCTTTTACCTACAAGCTTAAAAACATACATTATATATGTAGGTGGTGTATGAAATTTTTTTTGTGCTCAAGAGGAATCTTGAGAGAAGAAGGAAAAACGCTATTTCTCAGTCTTGTGTCAGTATATACTTCGTAGTCTTTGGTCTAAGAAAGCAATTCTAAGCAAGGGAGTAAGACCTATTTTATTCAGTGAAGCTTTCTTACAAGGAAGTGTTTTAGCCTTAGATGTCTTACTTATTTGTACTAGTTAGTTAGCATGTACTTAGTAATATAGAAGGTCTACATGAAAATGTCACTTCTGTTTTATTCAAAATACAGCATTCATTTCCTTGAATTGGAAAGAAACAGATTTAAAAGTATTTACACTCTTTTAACAATACTGTAGGCTCACAATTTTAAATACCAAAAGAACTCGGAGAAGATAAGAGACAGAATGGAAAGAGCTATAACTGGAGAAAAGAGAAGACTTTCTATGTGATTATGCTCTTGTATGATTTCCAAGTGAAATCTCCTCAGAAGGGCAGAAGAACCTAAAGAAGGGCGTTGAAAAATAAAGCCAAGAGACCTTTTATAGAAGCTTATGTATAGATTTGCCAGCATTGTTTTGTTTTTGTTATTTTTGTTTCTTTCTCTTTTCTGCACAAATAACAATTTTAAAACATGAACAGAGCCAGAAAGAGACTACAGAGAAGAATCTGATACAAACCAGCTTAATTTTACCTGGTAACTAACATTCACTGAAATTTTCCAAAGAAATCTGAAGAGGTGTTCATTTTCCTTCAGTCCTGTTTACACTGATAGCGCTTGAAGATCTTTTATTATATCTTAAATGCTAAAAATGTCTATTTTTATCATTTTATGAAATAGAAGTTTAGCATTTCCAAGCTTCTAGCATGAGTACAAATTGTATTAGTGATGTAAAACAACACTTTTCATTAGCCATGAAAATTTTTTGCACAGAAATAAAGAAGCATATCCTTTTGTTACCCTGTAAGCTCTAATTTGTGTGTTTTTTCCATAAAAGTACCCCGAAGAATGACCACCTATTAGTTTCAATGCTCTTTCAGTCAGAATATTCAATGGTTGTTGTGGGTTTTCCGGGATGTATTGCCGTGGTCTTGGCATTGTAGTTCCTGACGTTTCGCCAGCAGCTGTGGCTGGCATCTTCAGAGGTGTAGCACCAAAAGACAGAGATCTCTCAGTGTCACAGTGTGGAAAAGGTGTTGGCAGGTCATTTATATCTACTCAGGAGGGGTGGGGTTGAGCTGAGTCATCCTGTAAGAGTTTCCCAGGGTGTGGAATGCTAATGGCGGGAGGCTTCACTGTATCCTGAGGAGGTTCTTTTGCATATGGACTGGTGCTTGATGTGCTAATCTTCTCCGCAGGGCTATTGTCGGGGATAGAGTGTTTTGTTAGCCTGGTGTTTTTCAGAACTGGAAACCATGCTCTGTTCATTCTTAAGGTTTCTTCTTTCCTGTTGAAGTTTTGCTTATGCTTGTGAATTTCAATGGCTTCCCTGTGCAGTCTGACAAAGTAGTATCAATACAATACTATCAATATTGGTTGAAAAGTTTACAGAGTAAAGTTATTACTATCATACTTCATAGTAATTCCAATTTCATGAATGCAATAGTCAACATTACTTTATGGCATTGAGCTGGAAACTAGAAGGATATTTTAGATTAGAATATGTTAAAATAAAACTGCATCAAGAGATTCATTTCTCAACTGTAGGCATATAAAAATTAAAGACCCAGTAGGCTACAGATAGGAAGAAAAACCTACGCTTCACTTCTACATCTTTAATCAATGTACACTTTATAATAACTTTTAGACTTCCAGTACCTGACAAGACTAACAATGATCAATGGCAGGTTTATGCAGTGCGCCCAGAGCTATTTAAAATTCAAGGTAAACTACAATATACTGATATAATGCATGTGATGTTCTGTAAGCAGGATGGGAAAATAATTATTTTCATCAGATAAGATTCAAGGTGTGCTCACCTTTTAAAATAGCTTCATGAATGAAGAATTTTCCATATGAACAGAGCCAGAAAGAGACTACAGAGAAGAACCTGATACAACCCAGCTTAATTTTACCTGATAACTAACATTCACTGAAATTTTCCAAAGATATCTGGAAAGGTGTTAATTTCCCTTCAGCCTTGATAGCTCTTGAAGATATGGCAAACATTTATTGAAAAGCAGTTACTTCTAACAGAGACTTATAAGTTAACTGTATGATCCCTGAATGTTTGCAAAGGGAAAATTAGAACAAAAATGTGTATCCACTATGAAGTCTAAAGACATCCATTGGATGGAGACAATGATCAGTTGTTTTCAGTGGAAATATTTCATAGAAGAAGCATGACTAAAACATGATGTAGAAATATTAGTAATAAATGGTAACAAATTAATAGCACATCTACTTACTAAGCAAAACTTTGACATTCCTTTTAGTCTGTTTTTTTTTCTCTCACAATCTTACCGAGAATGCTTTCTGTCAAATTTTTAGCAAATAACCTATATTTTACACTACAGAGACTGTTTTCAATTCTTATTCTGCTTAATCTTTTATTGTATGCGGATCCTACCTACTGTATTTCTTAGCTTTCCTTATTCTTTGGGATTTGGTGATAATACCCTCTCCTCCTGTTGAGGACCATCAAGCCTCAATTCTTGGTACCTTTCCCTCTCCATACTCCTTTCAGAAATCTGTGTTATTTTGTTGTTTTTGGCTCACCACGTATAACTATTATGTAGACAATCTTCAGCTTTATCTTTATCCCTTTGTCTCAGCTTAAACCTATTATCTCTGTTCTCAGCACTTCTGCTCATTATTTTTCTTTCTTCACACTTTAATCATGTTACACTTAGATAGGTTTCTTGTCCCAGGGTCTGTCTTATGTTTCAAAGTTTAAGCTTCTAAACCTTTTGTTAATTTACAATCTTTCTCTTTCTTCTGTCATTTTGCTTCCTTTCTATTCCACTCAATCACTCTTCCATTCATCATATATTTATTTTCTTATTAAACCTTCACTCCCTTGTGCCATTGTGCTTTCTAAAAAGTATGCCTTCTTCCTCACAGTCTCTCTGTGGAACTTGCTCCCTTTAGATAATCAGACAGTCACTTTTTTGTGCCACTTAAATATACTGGGTTGGAACCAGTAATCTGTCAGTAGAAGGTGCTTCCAAGCTCCCCTTGCCCCTCCAGCAGCCATTTCTGATCTCAGGAAAGTTGATTCCTGGGGTTGTTGGAGCCACATGGAGTAACAGCCATGCTGGTCAGCAGGCTACAGCAAGGAAAGGTGGTGGTGGCGACTGCCCTCAAGTCAAAGTTGACTTGAAAGGAAAGGGGGCAAAGTCACCCTTTCTCCTTCTTTCATCAGTACTGGAGGATAGATCAGTTTCACCCCATCCTCACTATTACAGTGCTCAGATCACATGGTTTCAGGAACCAATTTTCCCAAGGTCAGAAATAGCTGCTGGGAAGAAGGGAAAACCACTCAAAGCATCCAAACACTGTGGACATTACTCCACTCAAGAGAATGGGAGGTAAACCAGGAGAGAAAGCAGAGGTTGCTTTAGCTACTGATCCATGCAGGATCACCAGGGGCCCAAGTGCTTAGGTGGCATATAATTCAAAAGGGAGAAAAAAAGCTGTGATGGGCTGTGTGCGCCAACAGGTGTTCCACAGCTCATAAGACTGAGGTAGTCCTAGGCAGGTAAAAGGTCACAGGGGTAGAGCAAACTATGGCCAAGTACAAATCTGAAAGGGAAAAAGAAGAAAGAATGTACCACATCTCAGCAGGAAGCTTTGTAGCTACACGTCTGTGGTTATGTGATGCCAGCAAGAGAGAAAACAAGAACTTATATTTGGGGAAAGATGCTGCCCCCGGTTACAGGACAAGTAGCAGAGCACACAAATAAAAGCTTTTCAGACTTGAAAAGAGGGGAGGGACAGGGAAAGCAACCTTTCTAGATGAAGGATGGGAGCAGATGGAGGGGCAATCTTGGTCTGATCAGAGATGTGTAGCTTTAGCAAACAATTCCAAAATCTGATCAGATTATTGGGATGGCAATTCAAATATGGGTAACACTTTTTATGAAAAATGCTAATGTGGAGGAAATTCTGTCTTTTGCAGATGCTAGTGCTGCAAATTCTTGCTTGTAGCAAAAGGCACACTGATTATTACTGAGAATCTTTTATCAGCAATCTGTTGGCCAGATACTGAGTGAGACAAGGCTTCTCTGTGGGGCACCATATTCAACATTCCTGTCAGCATGACAAGATTTGGCACGGTCCTACTCCTTCTGCTGGGTTTCTACTTTTTGTCCTGGAAACTGACAGAAATCCTGTTCACTGGCTTAACATGACAGAGATAGAGGACTGGTCCTATCATAGGGGGTGTGGGGAAAATATGAACAAAATGAAGACATCTCAGAAGCACATCTAGAATAATGGAGATGATTTTAAAATAATTGATGGTCCTGATTATTTCCAATTATGATTGCTGATTGATGGTCCTGATTATATAAAAGCACATCACAGATTTATCTTTTGTTGATATCATATAAAATTAACCAGAATCTCTCTCATTCTGTCATCCATAGATTACATAAATAAGCTGCATACATACTAAAGGAGCACCATGGTTGATACACAGAACTTCCTGTACGACTGTTTTTGTATTTCAAGCCCTCTCTATACAGCTTGAACAACTGACAAAATATCAAAAAAGCAAAAGAAGAATGCATTTAACATCTCTAGTAGCTCCAGTCTAGGGCAGCTTACAGAAGAATAAGCTGCTTTAGAGTAGCATGAGCGGTACCACAAACGCAGCCTCTACTAGCTGGGCAGAAAGTGTGTTCTGTCCTATAGTTAAATTCTAAGAAAGCTTACTTGAGTGATACTTGTTCTGTACCACAGTCAAATTCAGTATTACATCAGAACTTGTCCCTCTTTGAAGGACTGCCCAAATTACATGACACCCAACGTAACAGAAAATGTTTGTTCAGAGAGTGATAAATTCCTCAGATAATCAATTAAACACATACCTTCTGACAAACAGGTCTACAAATTCTACTAACCCACAAAAAGTGTCAAATGAAAGTGCTTTAGATACAATAATAGCTATTTGTCGCATATCGACAGTATGAAAGAGACCTTCTATATACACAAAACTCTCTGCCTAAGTGACAGGGGAAGAGGCTATTATATCTCCAAAATGTAATCCCTCATTTCAAAGACTTAAATAAAAATGTTAGTTACCTTGGCATGATCAATGCGAGTAGAGAGCTCTTTTGAAGCAAATCCACCAAAAATGAGGCTATGTATAGCTCCAATTCTTGCACATGCTAACATAGTGTAAATAGTCTGTGGAATCATGGGCATGTAGATGACAACAGTATCTCCTTTCTTCACACCATGGCTCACCATGACTCCAGCTAGTTTGGACACCTGTGTATGAAATATTTTAAAGTTATTTTGAGATAATTCTAATGATTGATATCAGAACGGCTTGATATAAAGGACTCAAATATACTCCATTTTATTTGAAAACAAGTGGGAGACCTATAAGACCTTGCAGGGGCATCTCATTTGCTCCTATGTCCCCCTCCCTTTTTTCCTTCCTCAGCAGCCCCAATAATCACTCTTCTTTTCCTGCTTCCTTCTCTCCTTCCCACCAAACCTATTTTTATGAGCTAGGGTGGTGTAGTGGTTAAGAGTGCGGGACTCTAATCTGGAGAATTGGGTTTGATTCCCCACTCCTCCACTTGAAGCCAGCTGAGTGACCTTGGGCTAGTCACGGTTCTCTGGAGCTCTCTCAGCCCCACCCACCTCACAGGGTGTTTGTTGTGGGGATAATAATAACATACTTTGTAAACCGCTCTGAGTTGGCATTAAGTTGTCCTGAAGGGCAGTATATAAATCGAATGTTGTTGTTGTTGTTATCTTTAGTTTTCCCTCCTTCTGTCCCCCTGGCAGACTCTCCTCATTAAAAGTCTGCCACAATTATGCATCAGCCTTCACCACCAAACCTCACCCAAGTTGCTAGGCGGTAGCTGCCACCAGACCCAACCAAACTGCATGGTGGCTGCCACCGACAGGCCCAGCCAAGTTATGTGGGACTTCAGGTTTGCAGAGAAATCTTCCCTGTTTGTCCCTGGCTCCATTTTGCAGATCCACACTCAGTTCAGAGTGATATATGATAGACAGTACAATATTGCTGCACAATATTTAATTACATTTTGTAAACTATAAGAAAATAAGATAAGCAATGAAATCGTACATATGATTACTCAGACATAAATTGAACTTTGTTCAATGGTGCCTATTCCAGTAAATGTGCATGCTAATGTACACACACACACACACACACACACACACGAAATTTGAATCCTGACTTTCTGTTCAAAGTAGCTATCAAAATCAAAAGTAGTATAAAAGGATTACATTAAATCAATACAAAATAGAAACGGAGTACTGCACTTCCTTTTCTGAGTTCATTCCCTTCTTCATTACCTAATGACCAGAAGCATACTATGAAGATAACACAGCAAGAAGCAGTCGAGTCCATTTTAGCTGAAAAAACAAATCTTTGTTGAATAAAAATAAAGAAATTTGTTTTCTGCTCATCTTCGTTCTTTGACTACTGATTCACTACTCACACAAATCTGATTTAGTACTATACATTTTGTGCAGGACTGAATAGTAAGACACCCCATGCGTTCCTCAAGGGAAAGACATTAAAATGTCACCTTCAACTGTCAGCTCCCATTTGAACATTTTAGCCTCTCAGCCTCATCTTCCAAGTAGATCATATACAAATAAGCTGGCTTCTGCCTACAGGGGATGGCAGCTCAAAGTGCCTCACAAAAATGTGCTCATAGAAAAAAACTCTATTTCTTATAAAATGTATGAGAGAATACCAAATTCTGCCACCTTCACATGAACTTCTTGGCTTATTTGCTTCATACTATCTTCATCCTAAGGAAATAACATCTGAAGTATTTAGAAGTGGGAACAGCACACAAGTAACGGAACAAATGGCAGCATTTCTGAAATCAATCATACAGATGCAATACAAGAGTTGGTGGCACTGTATATGCAAATACATATGCATATACAGAGCGGACTAAATCGCAATCAGTAGGAATATACAACAGTTTTATGATGTTGAACAACCAGAATAATGAGTTTTCTTTGTTTGAAAAAAAAATGTAAGACACTAACAGTGAAAGCCCAATGAACAGTCTAAGCCCGATGAAATCAATGAGCTTCGACTGGTGTAAGAGAGCAATCTAAAACAGGTGCTCTCTAAATCCTACTCCGGTCTGGTCAATGGGGCTTATTCCAAAGAAAGCATTTGACTTCAGTTGGTATTACTCTGCTTAAGAGTGGACTACACTGTAAAGGATTTGTATATGACCAACAAGCAGAAACAGGCTGACATTCAAATTAAACAGTATGTCCGCTGTTTTTTCTTTCATTTTTTGTAATTTATCTTCCTTGTTCATCTCAAAAGAACTGTGAGCAGAGCTATCTTCATAGAACTACTCTTTCCTGCTTCCTTCATCTCACTGCAAAAGTTCATAAAAGGAGACCTGCCGGATCAGACCAATGACACATCTAGTCCAGTATATCGCTTCCCACAATACTTACCTCTAGACTCTCATGCTGTTTCCCACAATATTTATGGATCTTTGCAGCAAACTATCCAAATCAAAGTGTATCAGCAAGCATATTTGAAAGAAGTACTCAATAAAAAAGAAAATAATGTTTTTATCACTGTGTATCTAGTTCAGTGAGCACTGTCCCCCCCCCCAGTGTGCCACCTGCCCCATGTTTCAGGAATGTAGGCAAGGCCCTAGCCCAGTGGGGCTCATGGTTGGCAGGGAGTTCACTCTTACCTTGAAACAGCCATTGCCGGGGAACAGATAAGCTGCGACCCTCCCTGAAGTGCAGGCTTCACCCCAGGGACAGAAGTAAATATGGCTCTTTTGGAAAACAATAATTGCAAAAGTAGCTCTCAGTGAACCACAGACTGATTAGCAAAGAGTTTCTGAGGTTTTAAAATACAGATTTTCTTCAAAACTGATATGAGAATCTAAATAGCAAAGTTTTGTGCTAAGGACTGCATGTTGTTTTTTAAAATATTAATGTAATGTAAATGTAACATTAATGCTGTTACCCACTCTGAGCCTGCTTGTGGGGAGGGCATGCAAGAAATCTAATAAATAAAATATGTTTAATGTTTTGTTAGTGTGATTCTCTGATGTGAAGGTTGATCCTCATAGGGAACAATGGAGAGTGGCTGGCCAGCCTGATCTGGGGGTGCTGGGCTTTTGAGGGGGGGGCTTCAGTTTGGTTCTGTTGGGCAGTCTGGGGTGTAGATGGTAAGTAGGAGTGTACCTGTGGCCATGCCACAATCCATGTGTTTCTGCTATAGGAGTCTGTTTTTTCCCACAATAGAAACAAATGGAGTGGCTAGGGTCGCCTTATTTGGGGAACCATAAAATGGCCCCCCAGGGTCCAATATCCTTGATACTTGGTGGTTCTTGAGAGGACAGGTAGTAGCTCCCCTGCTAATTTAGTGCATTTTGCTTGCAAAATGCTACCCCCGGCCTCCTAGAAATCCCACTAGTTTTCATCATAGGGAATAATGGCGATTGGATAGGGGCTCCTTCTTTGGGGGGCCATAACATGCCCCCTGAAGTCCAATCTTTCTGAAACTTGGGTGGTCATGAGAGGAGAGTTAGGAGAATGTCCCCAACAACTTTGGTATTATTGAGGGGGGAATTTTCCCCCAGGCCCTCGGATAGCTGGGAATAGCCTTTTCAAAGTGGCTTGCCGAATTTTCCCAAAGCAGCTTGCTGAATTTTCCCAATTTTTTTCCCACTTCAGTAAACCCAGAGCAGGAAACTCAATTATGTGCTGAGGTGCGCAGCCCTAATTGTAACAACATAGATCATTCAAGGAGAGCAATTACATGAGTCCAAAAAAGTATCTTATCCAAAGATAAGCAAGTCACAGGGAAGGAGCCCCTTCTAGGAAGAAGCTACCGATCAATTCACATTCCCATATTTAGAGTGTTTCAAAATAATCTCCTAACAATAACTCACTGTCCTGCTTCAGAAGGGCTCACAATTCTTGGCTAACTTATTATCTTTTAACTTCAAACATCAGACAAGTTTATATTTGAAATATCTTCTTAAAGTATATAAAGTTGTTAGCTCATTCTTGCAACATTTTATCTTAACAAAGTCGATGGAAAATTAGTGATTACAAGTTTCTCATACATATGAATAGCTTTTGGTCCTCAACCAATACATCCATTCTTGAATTTTATCTGCATTCCTGTCATTTTGAGATGCTCTCCGCACCTGGGCCTCAACGCTTTATATCTACTGATATGGGTTACACAGCTCTTCTAATTTACACAAGGCCATACAACTTCTCTGTTTCATGCCCTTCTCCAAGGTTGTTCAGTTCTAGATCTCTAGACTCCCTTTGCAGCATGTCTAGCTACGGGGCTGTGCTAGCCCTATTTCTGTGTGCAAAGACATCTTCGATGATTTTCTCCTATATTTCTAGTTGTCCCATATTTCTAGCTACATCCATAATACAATGCTTTGCCCACACCAATTTCCATTAGAGATAAGGTATACTGTAGGGAAAGAGGGTTTAAAGGCAAGTTCTTCAAAGCCTGGGAAGAGGCTAAAAGCAAAAGGCAAAAGTGAGCAACCAAACACGAACACAGTAGTCCATGGTCAGTTTCTGTAGGGCAGGGCTTATTCCTTTCTATTTAGATTTTATGCAAACCAGTTATTAATTTTTACACAAATAGGCAGGGCTTCTAAAAGTACAGTAGTTACAGTGTTCCAAATGGATATCACTATCCTACACACATTCCCGTGTTTCCTCCTTTGTTATGTTCTGTATGCAGGAGGGGCATGGTGACATTAGAGAAGCATATGTTGGTTAGCTGCTTCTATATATAATTTACAGCAGGCACCATTAGTATGCTGCCATACTGTTGGTGAAAGCCAGCAGTAGAACTGATATGGACTCCAGTGCACTCATCTCACTGGAGTTAGGTATTTTTATAAACATTTTTTAATTTATTTACAAAATGTATACCCTGCCTTTCAGCCCTTATCAGGCCACCAAGATAGCTAACAGATTGAAAATATACATAACAACAACAAATCTTTAAAATCATTAAAAACAAACAAAAAACATCATTAACAGTGCAATCCTAAGCAGAGTTACTTCAGTCTAACTCCACTGATTTCAATGGGTTTAGACTGGAGTAACTCTATTTAAGATGGTACTGTAAAACAATTAAAACCAAAGTTAAAATACACATTCTAAAACATAAAAACAACAACGAAAACATGGGGAGGGAAGAACCAAAAAAGTCTTCTCTCTCTGCTGGAAGACAGCAACATTTTATGCTGCACTGGGGCTTTTTTAATAGTGTAAATAATATATTTTGATGGTTTGTTTTTATTATTTTTATGTTGTAAGCTGCCTCAGGTATGGCCCTGGATATGCAGCATTAAATGTTCTAAATATATAAAATAAGAGGGCAGACAAGTCTCCCTGGGGACAGCGTTCCAGAGCCTGGGTGCCTTGACTGGGAAGGCCCTCTCCAGGGTTGCCACTGACCTAGGCCGTTTCCAGACGGCTTACCTGCCTCCGGAATGTTGTGCCATCTTGCGGGGGAAAACGCGAAATATCGCGTTTTCTCGCACGAGTTTTGCGCGACGTCACGCAAAACTCGCGCAAGAAAACGCGATATTTTGCGTTTTCCCTGCAAGATGGCGCGACGTTCCGGAGGCAGGTAAGCCGTCTGGAAACGGCCCTAATCTCAGTAGATCGGGGCAGGGCCCTGGAAGAGTACCATAGTGGTTGGGTAGGTTTGTAAGGGAGTAAGGAGTAGATTTACCTGCTGGGATAGCATTGGATACTAACTATCTACACTTTAGTGACTCTGCTGTAAACTGCACAGAATTTAAGATTGCTTTGTTTGAAAACATCCTAGTCAGAATGCAGCCACATGACACCTTCTTCTAGAAAGCCTAAGTCATAAAAATGCATAAAACATATATACAGCTCAGACTGCTGTAGACAGCTGCAATTTGCTTTTCATACCAACCATCAGCACAATTTCAGACTGAGCATAACCTGAAATGCAATTTTATACATTGATTATGACATATTATAAATAATACTATGATATTATGACACTCCATTTAATGTTATATTGGTCGATGATTTAATGCTATCAATAAAGACAGATGAAAAGAACAAATTGGCTAAAATTAGTAAGCGAATAAGAAATCTAATCAGATTCATTTTTAAAGCTTCTGTATCACATTTTCTGCAAGTACAGTAACACCAGAAGCATTGCACAACACACTAAAACAGCAATAACAGTTTTAAGGATACTAAAAAGGACAGTTAAACAGAGGTATAGAAACATGAACAAAAAGAGAAACCAACTGCTTTCAGCCATCACAGAAAACTTTTCTAAGGAGCCAAGTTTTAATCAAACTTTGAACAGCCAACAAAGATTACTAAAAAAGCTTTCTGGGGCAATGGGATGGATCCATCTAGCTTCTTCACTCTGTCTTACCCAATTCTTCTCCTTTCTACAGAAATGGGTTTTGTACATGCATGTCCCTTAATCCACAACACAACCTTTACTGGGGATAAAAGGAGAACCCATTATATACTGTGTGCACATCATCACAGATAAGGCGCACGTCTATGCTCTCACAGCTCTATAAAAGGTGGGAGCAGCAATTTCACCACAAATGTAAAAAAAATTGAGAATTGTGTGGAAGGAGATGCTCCTTAAGGTTCAAGGGCCTCAGATAATTTTCATATATTCAAACAAAAAAGATTTTAATGAAAATTTGAGTCCAGTGGCACTTTAGTGACCAACAAGATTTTTAGAGTATGAGCTTTTGAGAATCAGAGCTCCCTTCTTCAGATACAAGTAAGAAAGGAGATCCCTGAGCCTTTATATTCCAACCAGAAGGTGGGAGGGGTGTTACAAGGAAGGGCATCAGGATGCACAGGACAATGTAGCTTGATTATATGGGAGGGGTGTAGCAAAGGAAGCTGTCAGGATATAAAGGTACAATGCAGCTTGATTAGAGCAGAAATTAATATCTGCAGTGAGATAAGAATCCTAAATCTCTATTCAGGGTCAATTGTACTGAACTTGTAAATGAACTCTATTTCAGCAATATCATGTTGTAATCTCCCCTTGAAGTTTCTCTGTTTGATGACAGCCGTTTAAGGTCAGCAGTGGAATGTTCTGGAAGATTAAAATATTCTTCCACTGCAGTCACTGGTCTCAAATCCTGCCGTTCTACTGCATACTAACACAGCTACCACCTAAGATTTCTACACACACTTCTTTTCAGACTGGAAAGATATTGTGATATTCCTATCCACCATTATTCATGCTCATGGGTGTTTTAAAAAAGAAGATGACCACCTTCCCTTTAAATAGGTAAAGGGGGGGTCCTCAAAAGAGGATTTTTCAGCTCTATTTATTTATTGACTTCATATATACCCCCTTTCCTCCCCAATGAGGGATCCAAAGCTGCTTGCATCATTCTCCTCTCCTTCATTTTATCCTAACAACAACCCTGTGAAGTAGGTTAGGTTGAGAGAGTGTGACTGAGCCAAGGTCACCCAGCAAGCTTCCATGGTAGACT
Organism: Eublepharis macularius; assembly: GCF_028583425.1. Taxonomy (NCBI): domain Eukaryota; kingdom Metazoa; phylum Chordata; class Lepidosauria; order Squamata; family Eublepharidae; genus Eublepharis; species Eublepharis macularius. The sequence continues at coordinate 56,103,700 of NC_072798.1, forward strand.
GGAGTCCTGAACCATATCCTAGTCCAACAATCTAACCACTACTTCACACTAGCTTGTCTCTTAAGGAGTGGGGAGGAGAATCATTGGCAGTGTCTCTCCAAATGCGTTTTTAAAGGTTTTTGTAAGAGATGGTGTTATTTTTAGGCAGTGTTATTCATGCTCCTCAATAAAACCCTACAGGGGAGGCGGAGAATCCTGAGGGGCACATGAGAACAGGGGCAGGGGGCGGTTCAATAAACATCAGGTGTGAAACCATGGCTAAATATGGAGAGAAAATGGATTACTCTGGACTGTGGGACATCTTCATTGCAAGGGCAATTTTACACAGAATCACATAAAAAACAAGATAACTGTGAAAAATCACTCTGATATGAAAGCACCCCAACATCTCTCTCTAAGCTTGCTGGGTGACCTTGGCCCAGCCACACTCTCAGCATAACCTGCCTCACAGGGTGAGGATAAATGGAGAGGAGAACAATGTAAGCCTCTTTGCATCCCTGTTGGAGAGAAAAATGTGATATAAATAAAATAAATAATATAGAAAATGTCATATATTTTACAATATATGGTGACATTCAGTAGTAAGCATTCGATAAATTAAGCTGTATTAGAAGTATCATGCAGCTTGATACTGACATCATAACACTTGCTGGTATATAGACAGAAAAATGTATTATCTATATCCAGACTTTTACTAATATGTTATAATAATGTTCTGTCTTCTAGACAAATTAGCGCCCCACTAAGGGTCACTGTTATTATTACCCCCACAATACAGCTGGGGAGCTGGGCTGAGAGGAGTGGCCTACCTAAGGCTACCTCCTGAGCTCATAGCAGTACTGGGATTCATCCAATTTCATTTGGCATTCACTTGCTGAAAATATCCATGAAACATACCTGTTCAAGAACTTCTTTGTAAGTTATAACCTCTTTAGTATTTGTTACAGGGCTGTCATAGATGATAGCAATCTGGTCTCCTTGTCCTTTCAAAACATGGCGATCTACAGCATTATAACAAATATTCAGCTCTCCTCCAACAAACCTAAAAGAAAAATAAAGCCATTAACTAAAAAGAAACATTCACAAACAAGAAAAAGAATTTGCTGGGTAACTGCTAAAACAGTTATAAACTCACAAACCATAATATAATAAAACATTATATTGTGATTTCTGCTTGTGCAATCCTTCAGTCCAGATTGTATTAAAAATACACGTTTGTGAACTTACAGCGCCATCCTAAGTATAGTTACATCTTTCTACGTCAATTAAAATCAACGGGTTTAGAAGGGTATAATTCTGCTTAGAACGGTACTGTAAAATGGTCACATTATTACCTTACAATCAGTGTTATCTATTTTGGCCTCTGTTGTCTCCTTATGTTTGCAAGGTGACAAAACACCAGTGACATTAGAAACTACTTCTCCCATATTCATGGTCAACATTTGCTACCCTTTCCAGATCATTTCCTTCCTACGAATATTGTACAGTTCCAGTCCTACTTTCTCTTTTGGACCCATCTTTCTTCCACTTCGTATCTCCTAGACAAGCTTTTTCTTTTCACACCATGGTCTACAAGTGCCACCTTTGAGTGAAATCTTAAGCACGTTTACTATTCATAAATAACTACCCTTGGCCCAATTGGGTTTGCTCCCTTGCAAGTATACTTAGGATCACAGTCTCTTTCTCATGTAATTTACTCACCATTCTCTTGATTATTCATCCTTTCCTCCCCCCACCTCCCCAATATGCAGCTAAAGTTGACAAGGAGCCAGAAAAAATGGCACAGACTGTTCTTGTGTCTTGCGTGCAGCCAGCTTGCATGCAGAAATCATCAGGTGAAAATTCTTATGTCATGGAGATAAATATTACCACTTAATAAAACCACTAATAAAACCATTGTTAAAGGTACAGCTAATCTGACTAAAATCTGACTAAAAAGTTACAGAACCTACATAAACCTCACTTAACCTTAAATTCTGGAGTTTTCTTCAGCATCTGCTCTCTGATGTTGCTTGTTTTGCTTAATTTTTCTACTTCCTTTTTCATACATCTTTGTGTCAAGAAACTCACTTGTTTAGATCAAACACTTTGGTTCAGGCTTTTGCCCTAGCTAGGATGCAGTTAGATTTATTGTGTCCCCCCCCCTTTATTGCCCCCTTTGATTTTGGAAAAAGATAGGGGCTGGGATGGCACTGCCAGTTTTCAGCCTGATTTCAGCCTTGGCACCACAGTGCTAAATTCTCAAGGACAGGACAGTTAGGGAGGCTGGTTCTGGCATTCCATCCAATTAGTGCATGGCATCCCAGGAGTGGAGTGATGAATTCTTCCCCTTCCACCTATGAAGGCAGGCAACCGCAGAGCCTGTCTTCATAGGTTTGGTCCTTTTTGATTGTTTAGGGCTGCTGCAGGTAGCTGGCTTTTAAAAGTTGTCTTTTAGTCTAGTCTTTTGTCCTTCTTGGTCCATTTCCACCTTCAGGGTCAATCCCTTGTCTTGAGGCTTATGCAATGGATGGAGTGTTATAGCTAGCATCCCTTTTATTTGTTTGTTTGTTTGTTTATGTCATTTATAGTCCGCCTTTCTGGATTACATAATGTGAGATTGGTGCAATCAGCAACAAGGACAAAGGCAGGCATTTCCATAGTGTCAAGGACATTTCCATAAACAATGTCATAGGGTAAACGAATACAAGTTTACAAAGACATATTATTAGCAAGAATCCAATAGGGGGTTGAAGAATTGCTGAAACAGAACATAATCAATTCTAGGACTGACATTAGACAACATGAAGGGCAAGTAGTATATAGTACATATTTAAAGCAACAGACAATATGTAAGGCAACATAATGGTGAAGTCTATGGTTCCTAACTCATTAGCGAAACATCTGAGACCCCCTCCCTACAATACCATCCTCCTATCTGAGTAAAAGCCTTTTTCTCTTTGTCTCTTGGACTTCTGGACTTAAAGCCCGGTTGGATTTTTTGACCTGCTTGAAAGGTAATCTGGATTAGGTTTGTGAGTTTCAGTTTATCTTAGTTTAGCTGTTTAGTTATTTTGCTTCTACTATCTGCATACTTCCACTTCATGTAATAAAATATATTATAATATTTGTGTGGAATTATTGAGTGTTACTGCTTCAGTCTGAATCCAATTTGCCATAAACTACCCAAGTAATTTGTTTTCTGGACTCAGCCTGCAGGGTCTCCACCTTGCAAGGTTGATTTCTGTTCATCTAGTGTTCAGAGGGCTTGAGGCTTGCCTCTCAGTCTCGAGCTGTGGGTTAATCAGAGAGGCTGGTGGTGGCTATTCCTTTATCAATGCATCTCTTTGAACCATTTCCTTACACCATAGCCCTATTACCTGTGTAAGAAAGCCCTCCTGAATAATTTCATTTTGCACTTTTGCAGAAAGCCGGGAAAGTGGATGCTTTCTTCCACTCTTCAGGCAGGCCATTCCACAAGGCAGGGGTAACCACAGAGAAGGTGCAGGCTGCTGTTGATTTTGCCCATTTGCAAGGTGGCACCTGCAGAAGGCCCCATCAGATGAGTGGATATGCCATGGTGGAGCATAGGGATAGGGAGAGAGGTGGTCCCACAGATATGAGAGACCAAGGCCATGAGATAGTCAAAAGCTTGAATTAAACCCAGTAACTGATGGGCAGCCAACAGAATGACTGCAGAATGGGACTAATATGTGTGCTCCGCCTAGCTCCTGCTAACAGTAGAGCTGTGGTGTTCTGCACCAGCTAGAATCTCTGAATTAACTTTGGGCCAAGCTACAAGTGACGAATGACACAGGTTGGACACTAGTCAGCTTCCCTCAAGTTTTGATGGGAAATGTAGGCATCCTGGTCTCGCAGCTTGACTCTCTGACTGCTGTCCAATGGACTTTTCAACTTTCACTTGTCCAACATTCCGCCAAGCTGCCTTGTAGTGGAGAGACCTACAAAGAGTGAATTGCATTTATATAATGTGTATGTTACATGTATACATTTACATTTATTGTCTTGAGTTCAGTTCATATAATAGTCAAACAGCCTCACCCACCTTTGGGTACACATTTGGACAGACAAACATGAGCTGTGATATCATCATCAGATGTGGCCAACAACAATTCTCGTGATCGTCACAAACTGCCAAGTGAACTCTCAGGGATCGTCAGGTTTGCAGGTGTTTACAGTGAAGTCATGTAGTTGACAACTTACAAATGGCATACTTTGCTTTGAACTGGCAAGCCATATTTAAAATTCAGAATGGAAAAGGAACAAATCTGTCAGGGCTGGAATTTCACCCTATTATATAGTGTGTGCACGAAAAGGCAACTCACAATTTACTGCAAAACTGAGCAAAACAAGGGCCTGAACTACTCCAATAATTCACGTGCTTATGACAAACATTTTATTTAATTTGCAAAACTTTGTAATTAACATGCCAAATATCAAACTGGCAACTGCAATTAATTTTAGTGGTGAGATTCTTATTCTGAAGTTATGACAATCAGCAATTTCTGTAATAGGTTCCAAATGGAGAAAACATTGAGAATCTTCGTTAATCTTAGCACCAAATTACATGTTACAATTTGTAACATGAAGGGTCATGGTTTCCCAGCCAGACTTTGAGAACAGACATCAGGAATGGGGAATTTGTTTTTCAAGTGTCTGCAGACCCGATTCAGATAAAGACTGTGGTGCGGTAGGAAAGTGAATGTCCTGAGCTGCTCTATTTCACCCACTGGGCACATGTATGGATGAGCTATGTTGTATCTTGAACACCAGGACATGCCAACTCTATATATGAATAACAGGTTTTTATTCAGCTCTCACTCCGGCTCAACCTGCATTTGTAGTCAGTCAAGCATCAGCAGCCACCAATTTGCTACAGGAAACCCTGAAGGGCCAAGACTGAAGAACTCGCAAAGCAGAAAGTTGTCCCCTAGAGGCTGCTTGTATACATTACAACATTACACATTACACATTACGACAGACTGTATTCACAGCCCCTCATCAAATGATGCTTCCGAGGGCTGGGAAAACGACGTTGGTGGGAAGGCCAAAGCCCCTCCTATCCCCCCATCACAGCCCTGATCTGAATCAGAAGGCATAAGTGCTTGAAAAACAAGCTACCTCACTCCTGACTGTCAGAATCAAAGTCAGATTAGGGCAAACCCAACCCTACACATCACAAATCATAACGGTAGTTAGTTTCAACCTTAAAATTATATGAAAACATATCGATTGGGTTTAAAAGAGAAAAAACGTGATTCCTTGCATTTAGTACATGTTAAACTTTCAAGATCATCTCCATACACATTAAGCTATGTTTTTCTTTATTTTTCTAAAATTTTCTTTAATTAAAAACAATTCTTTTTTTTGCTCACTCCTGCTTTAACAGTTTGTTGGTGGCCTAACACATAAGAACTTTAGTGATGCAAGACACTGACATGATTCAGTCTAATTTCTTTTAAACAGTTCCTTTACCTCCAGGGCAAAAAAATCTGCAAGCTATTAAAACACAGCTGTCCTTCCCAAATTGTCCCAATTAGGACAAAGTTGGCTGGATTATTAGCTCAGGTTAATCAATGTCCAATTCTAACCTTGAGCATGGCTAGTAAGATCGATTCAATACTAGAAAGCCAGTTATTTACCAAAAACATTTACTTATTACGAGTTATTCTACAGATCCTCTATATGTTTGGGTGAGATTACCTAGAGTATATCTGCACAGTTGAGTTTTGGGGCCTCACACTGTGCCTGTATTCAGAGCGCACTGATTTCCCCACCTGCAGAGAAGGGCATTCACTAAGCCAACACAGTAGGAACAGCCCACACAACTGGCACAGTAATGTCAGCACAGCATTGTCCTCCTGTGGACTTGAGGAAGGCTCAAGATGGATCAATTCAGATCCTAATCTCTTTCATGTTTTACCTTTGATCCTACCACTGCATTTTCTACTCAGAGTATTTTATCCTATGGGCAGACCACAGGGAATTCTTAACTTACACTAATGCTGCATAAAAGAGCATAGCATTTCAAAATATGTGCAATTTCTCACAATGTCTAGCACCTGCCCACCAGAATGGCAGTCCTCTTTCAGTAGCAATGACTTACAAATCCTGCCAGCCACAATTCAAGGTGATGGTGTTGACCTATGCCATTTGGGATCAATGTACCTGAAAGGCCACCTACTCCAGGGATCCCCAACATGGTGTCCGTAGGTGACATGGTGCCTGACAACATCTTTCCTGGTGCCCACAAAGTGTTTTTAGGAAGTGGACAGGGCGAAATGCTAAATGAGGCTTTTGCCCAGGAGGAACAGGCAACTGGAGACTTTATTAGCTGCGCAGATAATTTAAAATGTTGTTTTGGCAGCAGGTGCCACCAAAGCAAAAGGAACTTCACTGTGTGGTTGAATGTAAGCTTTATGTACGCAAGAAAATATTTTAAAACAACATGTTCATTTTAAAAGGCATTCTGTTATATAGCTTCTGCCTGAAAAGCTGAAGAGTTACTACTGTTAGAGTTATGCATAGCCTCACTACCTGGTATTTTGTGGTTGACTCCATCTCTTTGCAGCAGCTATTTACACCGACCACCCCATGTCAGAATTCCAAAGGTGCCCACAGGCTCAAAAAGGTTGGAAACCCCTGGCCTCCTCACGCATGAACTTACCCAACCACTGCGGTCATTTTCTGAGGCCCTGCTTCTGAGGCCCCTGCCTTCTGAGATTAGGCAGGTGGCAAGCTGGGAAAGTGCCTTCTCGGTCACAACACCAAAACTCTGGAACTATCTACCCAGGGATATTCACCTATCCCCTTCTGTTGGTATATCCCTCCAGCATGTGAAGACATTTTAGTTCATTTGATATTATGTTTTGTATGAGTACTTTAGCTTGCATTTTGATTTTTTTAACAATATGTTTTCATTGGTTTTATTTTATTCGTATAAAATATCTACTGAATATGTCAACTGAATTAAATTAAGATTTCTTCTATCGCACTGTCAGTGATAGTAAGGGGAACCTTATCTAGAGATTTCAGACAGTCTTCTGGATTAATGAGTGCCAAAGAGCCTCAAGTTGATGTATGTACATTCCATTTCTTAAAGCAGTAAATTTGATTAATATATATATTTTGGAAGGTCAATCCTTTCTTCAAGTTTAGGCAATATTTTCTTTTTCCTGTGCCTTGCAAACAAAATTCCGGCTACAGTGATTAAATGTAAAGCAATACTACATAGATTTTTAGGTAACATTGGTACACAATTAAGTGGAACAGTGTCTACAATATAAAGAAAGTTCACGCCTAGTCCAGATGTCATTATTTATCTATAAAGGACTGCCAAAATTTTATTGTCTATAGTGGTAAAGGTGATTGTGTTCGTTTTAATGATGTGATTTTATTATGTATATTTTTAATTTGTTAACCACCTTGGTGACCCCTATTAGTAGACAGATAGGGTCTGTTTTACAAATTCTGTAAAACATTTAAATAAATAAATAAATAAATAAATAAATAAATAAATAAATGTTATCTTCTCCTGTGCACCCTTATAAATAAGAACTTACACACAGCCTGTATGTGAGGCAAATTACGTCTAACAGCTTCTGGGTCATATCATACATGCACAATCCAGAAAATAGGTCTGTGATATCTCTCACACATTTCAGAAATATCCAGGCCAATAGAAGACTTTTGATGGATCTTTTTAATTGTTTTGTCTTCCTACTCTGAACCCCATTATACAAGCACAAATCCAGTTCCAAAATTGCATACTCTGTCTTGCGACTAAACAACAACTGTTCTTGTTTGCAGAGAAGTGTCAAAAAAAAAAGTACAGGAACATATGAAGCTGCCATCCCCAGTATCAGTGAGCCACAACTAGGTTGCCAGGTCCCTCCTGGCAATCAATAGGAGATGCGGGGGTGGGTACAGGCACTTACAGAATCCCTCCTTGCGTGCATGCATCAGCACACGCTCTCTCTCCTGGTATGTCCTGAAGACGTCACCTCCAGTGCAACTGGAAACAACATCATTTGCTATGTTTGGGGCCTATTCCGGCCCTAGTGCAATGCCGGCATTTCCAGTCACAAAGTGACATCATCGACTAGCACATGAGATTGCATGAGCAGCCATTTCCCCAGCCTGCCTGCTGACAGCGGGCAATCTGTGGGAGCCTGGTGCCCTCCCACAGATTGCCAGTGATTAGAAGGCAAAGGCAAGAATCCCCAGGAGACTGCCTGCCACCAACAGGACCTGGGAACCCTGGCTACAACTCATGGTACCAATCAAAATGTAACAAAACAGCATGCATTCAACACAGTGTGTACCACAAAACAGAGTGCAAGCTTTAGGGTTATCTAGAATTTTCATCAGGCTGGATACTCAATACAAAATATTGTGGGGGAAGAAAGAATATATATTGTTTCAAGGAATGGTGGCAGAGCCCAACGGCAGTAGTTGCAATTTACTTGTAAACTTAAAAGGAAAAACTGGATGAGCTGCAGATTAAATCTTATTAGAAGGTGCTGGATGAAAACTGGGTTTTCAAGTTGTACCAAGTTGCCGGGGACAAAGGAGAGAAAATAATGGCATTCTTCCTTTGTGAATAAGGCAGCAGCTGGGCAAAAAATCATAACTGAGACCTGAATCTTTCAACAAATAAAAAGATATTTTTATCCTGAAATTGTTGTGATCTTTATGTGAATTCCGTTCTGTAGCAAGAGATGGAAAACATGGTATCTGCACAAGCAGCTGAAGTAAGAGGGTTTTTTTAAAAAAAAAAATTGTAAGATTCATTAAGAGCCAATATGGCGTAGTGGCCTGAATGTCAGACTAGGATCTGGGATAGCCAAGTTCAAACCCCCACTTGGACATGGAAGCTCACTGGATGACCCTGGGCCAGTCACACTCTCTAAGCCTAACCTACTTCACAGGGTTGTTGTGATGACAAAATGGAAGAGAGGAGACTGATGTAAGCCACTTTGAGTACCCATTGGGGAGAAGGTTGGGGTACAAATGAGGTATACAAATAAATTCAGAAAGTGCTATCACTTTGTATATTGGTACGATGTATCAAGTGTTCTTTTATGTACAGGATCTTTCCCGTCACAACTAATAACCGCAGTACTTACTACAGAAACCCCAGACCTATGGATTGTACCCACAAGCATGATGAAAAGTGAGGTTTCAAGGTGGATTCTGTAATCTTGTCAATGCTTTAAGAATCTCAGTGAGATTCAATTTCATATTAATAACCACAAGTAGAGAGCTAAAATTAGTGTAAATTATCCAGAGAATACAAAGTAATATTCTTCCGTATGATGGCACAAGCTTGTCCTCTGTTAAAATGCATTACACCAGGTCAAAGGGGCTTAAGCCAGCCTGGAAGCCATGAAGTCCAATCCCAAATAGGGACAGGCTGCAGTAAGTCTGTGATGAAAAAGAAAATTAATTCTCCATATGCTGACACACAGTTCCTAGGCTGGTTTATGGCATTGAAATGAGGCGCCAAACTCATTCCATTCATCCTACTAGCTAATACTTGTATTATCTTTAGTAATCGTGCCACCTTTTTGTTGACAGGACTCCTTCTGCCTTTAATAGGCAGACATTTAACAGGTGAAGTCCCAGAATGGAGGCAGTGATGGGACAGTTTCCATCTGTTGAATTTCTGCCTGTCATCCCGCTATTAAAGGTAAAAAAAACCTTTTGGGAGAGCGGAAAATACGACAGCATTCCCTTTCAGAAGAGGGCAGGCGTGTGTTAATACATATTGTAGCAAAAGAGGAAGGGGGGGGGGATTAGGTGGTTCCTTGAAGACTTAACAGCTCCGTTTATCTCGACGGCTTTTGTGAGGTGGCCCACGCAGGAGCGCAGCAAGCGTTTCGTCGGCCACTCACCAGGAGGTGCTAAAGGGGTCCCTCCTCTCCATGGTTTTTGCCCAGGGTTTGTGCCACTCGATGCCCTGAGCCGCCTCTGCCCACAGCTTTTCAGGCTCCTCCACCGACATCCTGAAAACGGTCTCATAGTCGCCTGCAGGAGCGGCTGCCAGTGTGGAGAAGGAGGGCGCTTTCGGGAGCCGCGTTGGCGACTCACCCCCAGCCCAGGGGCCCAGGAAACGCACCTCAGCGAGCGCCTTGCTGTGTCGGGCGACATTCCTGAGTCCTGCGTTCGAGCCCCAGCCGGTTCGCTTTCTGCAGACAACTTTCTGCAGCAAAATCCTCCTGCACTGAACACTCATCGTCTCTGGAGAAAGTGCGACCCTGTCCCGGGCTGGCCCTGTCCGGCGAGTAACAGAGCAGGTAACGAGGGACGCGAGACGGAAAGGCGAGTCTGTCTCCTCGTTCGAAAAGAAGTCTCGTAGGCAGGTTCTGCAAGAGGTACTTCGCAAGAGCCGAGCTGGATTCCTGAGTAAATAAGAGCTGCCCCCTTGCTCCAAGGCACACTTTGTTTCGCAAACAAAAAGTCAACAGCTCCAGTCCGGGCTTTGTTCTTGGCTGTCTCCAATCCTCCCTCTTTTTTTTAGCAGGAGGCCAACTGGGATCCGATTGCCTGGGTTGCATAAGTCCTGAGTTTCTGTGCCCGCTGCGGCTGTGTTTATGAACTTCCTCTCTTCTTTGTTGATCCAGAATCTCAGGCAGACCACATCCCCCTGTTGAGTTTGGATTATTGTGCCATGTTCGGCAAGGCAGAGCCTCCAAATACTTGGCCGAATGTAGACATTTTCCACTTCCCCTGCATTCCTCCTCTTGCAAAGCACTTTGCTCTTCCTTCCCTCAAACCTACTTTCTATGTAGGGGGGCAAAAGCATATTTAAAATGTATGTAGAAAAGTGATTTTTACTTAAACTATTTCTTTAGAAATGTTGTCATCCCCCTTTTTTAAAAACTTAGCACGTTTAGCATAGCATAAACCTGTGGCAAACCTGAATTAGATGCATAGTGGACATACAGTTGTGCACACCTTTTAGTTTTAAACAAACTAGTTCTGAATGCGGTGAACATCCTTAAAAATTAGCTTTGAAAAAGCAGGGTGGTTCCTGAGGAAAACAGCCATTCCTCCTTCACACCACTCAGTCCAACAGATTTCACAGTGCAGTAAATGAATGTAATCATATGAGAGCGAAAAAACTAAGCAAATCTGCTCACAGAGCGAAAGATTTTATTATAGTGTTACCAAAAGTAGGGTTGCACCCTTCAGGGAACAGAGAATTCATAACAAAGATTCTCAAGGCTATACAATATTTTAAGTTGTGTATGTGTGTGTGTTTTAATCAGCCCAAGAGCCAGACTGTAAACAAATCACATTTCTGTATAGGTAATACTGACTATTCTGGGAAGGCACAAGTGTTTCATAACAAGTCTCCAGCTGACGAAAACTTTTCCAACGGGGAAGAAGTTACTATGGGAACACAAGAGCCTCACTTCATAGAAAACCTGGAAGATTACCACCATTGTACTTTAACTCTCAGAGCCATATTGCTGGTGCCTGGTGTTTAATATAATTGGCTAATAGGCAACTTAATAAAGGTATATGCATCACTCTTTTCAGAACTGGTCCTTCATGAACATATTAAAAATATTTTAAATGCTGGCATTGTAAACATCTGTGCTATAAAGCATGTAAGAAATGATACTGTGATGCTGCATTGGTAATGTGTGAACCAGTGTGGTATAACGGTTAGCGTGCTGGACTAGAATCCGGCACGCTCAGGTTCAAATCCCCACTCTGCCGTGGAAGATCTTGGGCCAGTCACATATACTTTCAGCCTAACCTAATCTCACAGGGATAATAAAATGGAGGAGAGGACAATGATAGAAGCTGCTTTGGTAAATAAATAATAGATAAAAATGTATCCTACCTTCACCTTTAGTAGGTAGGTAGGTAAGTTTATTGTTTGTGGCCAAAGGCCGTTACAATCCATACACACGGAACACATAAAACACTCTAACATATAAACATATGTACAGATATTAAAAGATTAAAATGATCTAGGCAGAAAATACCAGTCAGTTAAAACCATTGCTACCTCTGGAAACAGCTCTAGTCCGAATTTTCTTGGTTGCTAAGGTGAACAGAGAGGGAAACCTGATGATCTAGAAATTATTTTATCACTCTTACTATCCTGATAAGAGTTTATTATATTAATCGGGTTATGGTGAGTCTCATAGATCAACTAAGTAAAGTAGTCTAGCTGTTATGAATTTAAACAAGTCACTTGCATTTAATATGCCACTTGCACTTAAACATGTCACTTGCACTGTTAAGCTGAAATTCTTTCACTGTGTTACATTGCAGATTGCTGTTCAAATTTGCTTGCTCTCTGCAGGCTGCCATGTTTTCTCTGACTGAAAAGCTGCTGGAAAGACCTTTTATATGGTAAGATACTATTCTAAATAGCAGCAAGATCTGGTCACTACATATATCTACATGATATGTCAAGCGAGCCCCATGCCACTTAATTCTCAAGAAATATGCAACATGCTTTGCTAAGGTAAGCACACTCCCACTGCCTATTAATGTTTTCTCTTTCACCCATACATTCTGCATTCCAGCATTGGATTATAGAGTTTCAGGTGGGTATCCATGTTAGTCTGTAGCAGTAGAACATAATTCAAGTCCGCTAGCACTTTAAAGACTAACAAAATTTTCCATAACAAATTGAGTTAATTTAAAATGTGCTACTCTTTGCTGTAGAAAATGCCTTAACTTCCTTCTCTTGGTTTCTTATAGTCATATGGATCACCACCAATCCACAGAACAAACATCCATGGGTTTGGTTGCAGTATCTTAAACTCTTACCTCCCTAGAGAAGCAACATCCAAAACATGCCTAATAAGTTGCCTGTTAGTCCCCAAATATGCTACAGTCAATTATTTCTGAAAAGCAAAGCCATAGAGGTCAGTCCAAAATGGACATGTATGCAGTTTAACTTGTACTGTACATACTCTTTCCATAAAGCTAACTAGTATAACACTCTCAATAATTATTGGCATAAGGAAATAAAGTTAAAGAATGCCATTCTAGACATTTGTCCCAGGTATCCTACTTTCTAGGGCATAAAAGTGTCATTTTGACAACTTGGGTTTTTTTGCCTTTGCTTAATTATACCATTCACAGCTGAAGTCCTGACCTCCAGTTAAAGTCCATGTTTAATGTATGCCTATTAGTGCAATTTCCAACACTTATGGCTAAATGTTAGGTCTCTCCCATACCATGCTGCACTGCCACCAAGTCTCCTTATCCCCAGGATAGCAACAAATGGCAAAGTCAGTGCAAAGGCTAATAAGAGAGTCCTATTTATTACCAGTTAGGGAGGAAGAAAAACCTTGTTTTCAAGCAAGCATAACTTGCTTGCATTTGCTCAGAGAGAAGCTTTTTCAAGTCAATTATGGGGAGAGAAATTACAGCACTATTAAAGTTAGGGAAAATTTATTTATTCATTTCATTTATCCCCTGCCTTTCTCCCCAACAGAGATGCAAAGTGACTTACATCGTTCTCCTACATTCTATTTGTTACATGTTTTAGAAGCCAATATAGCTGATACCTAATACTTAAAATCCACAGATCAGGTCCATGTATAGTGGAGATTTTTCAACAAACTTGGACTACACGGAACTCTACTTAAGCTGCTGCCAGCCAGCCAGCCAGTTCTGAATATCTAGCCTTCTCTGTCTCGACCCTTTGGTGCTAAGTTCTAATGAATACTCAACAAGATAAGCAAATGCAGTCTGTACAATAGCAGTTGGAGCAATTGTTCAAGGAACATTTATTCTTTCTCGTTCTTTTTAATTAGCTGAATTTACTACTTCTCATAATAGCTACTTGTATTTTTATACCAGCATTCTGCTTACTCTTTAGATTATTCATGCCTGAGAAAATATTCTGAAGCAGAAAGAGAAATTTTAATGAGTTTCAAGGGGGATATACTGGGAAAATATTAACATAAAAAAGTATCTGATTTACTACTGCAGGCTATTTGCTAAAATTTTGTTTTCCAGCTTATGATAACTGTGCCCATAATTTCTTACATGACTTCTTTAAATAATCTAAAACAGAAAACTATTGCTCTATAATGAAACACTACACTGTGAATCTATATGTATTACAGGTTTGTTGTATCATACATCATGGTTTTGCAAAGTAAACTTTGCATTATTAATTATTATAATAGAAATCACCTAGTATAAAAATTCTTCATTTGCATCAGATTGCCTTTCAGAGAAAGAGTTCTGCTTCAGTATATATTTAGAGAATGAATGATAAATTTAATTCAATGAGAATTACAAAAATTATCACCCTGCTGTCTCTTGCTATGCCTATACATGGCATAGGTTGGGACTCCAGAAATGCTTTAGGCTGTCAGAGATGCTTTAGGCTGATCCTGCACTGGGCAGGGGGTTGGACTAGATGGTCTGTATGGCCTCTTCCAACTCTATGATTCTATGACTTGCATTGGATCTTGAGTTAATTGCAGCTCTTCTAAGTAGCATACAAACCTAGGACACCCATAGATCAGTCATAGGACATATGATATGGGTTCACATCTCTCTGGCCTAATGTTCTACTTATAAGAACACACAAGTGTGAAATTTGCTGATGAAAACTCGAGTGAAAGGGCACTTTGCACAGAAAGAAACCACTATGCATAAGCAGCTGAGAATGAGAACAAACACTGTTACAACATATTTCAACACAGTTCTGCTCAGAACCCTTTCAGATACTTCACCTGAGGACACAAAAACCAACCTGAATCCTCCATTATTCTGAGGATGTGAAGACAAGCAATCTTACTCAGGTATGCAAATTAAATGTCATTCCCACCATCAACATGGATCTACTGTATTTTGGCTCAACAGCCCTTTCAGTTGCTACCTGTGTCTTCCACATACAGAACACAAGATATGTATGTATTGAGGAGAAGGAGCAACTCTTTGTAGGGATATTGTGGCATAACATCATCACAAAAGCATACTGATGTAAACTTGCATACAAATAGGGAAAACAGGGAGTACTACTACATTTCCGGAAGACTACCAGCCACTCTTTTTCAACCATTGCTACTGCTGGTCAAACAATCCCTGCTGCCTTGAAAGATTAAAGCCCTGTAGAGCAGCCCAACAAGAAACCTCAGTGTAATTATCTAGAAGGGTAGGTACACATTGGCCCACTGACGCCACTGTGTTCCCCAACAGCTGAATCCTACATTGTGGGACCCTCCGCTATAAGAACTAGAAGAGCACATAGGGGTGTCACTTTCTCAAACCTGTAGCTCACACCATATTTTCTGGCTTCTCTGGGAGGGGAGGGGGGATGATGAAGCAATGACTGAGCACTAAGAGCAACATTGGCACCTCATCTTCGTTATGGTGCCCCTTCAGTCTGTTTGCATCACTTGCACAAAGAATCTGCCTAGCAGTAGGAAAGTGAGAGGCAGTTTTCCTGCTGAGCACGCCACAATCCTTCAGAGAGGGAAAGGTGTTGTTTAGCATTTGTCTCTTCCCCTGTTCTGTGGTTGGGGTGCAAACAAGGTGAGTTCATGGAGAGTAGTGTATTAGTTGGGGGTTTCCATAAATGGCTGAGGTCATCAGCATGCTACCCTATAACTAATGGATGTTAGCAATGATGGTGTTAATGGAATCCAAAATAGTTGCTGTCCTCTCTTCTGAGCTCTTTGGTACTGGGGCTTTTCTGTGAGAGCGTACAACACAAAATAGTTATGCCAGCGTTACACTGCTATTAAGAATGCATGTGTGCAACATGACTTAGAATTTAGCTAAAAAGGTAGCATGACTAGGGAAGTATTCTGTCTACACCTTTGGAAAACAAATCCCTGTTGGAATAGGCAGTTCTGGGCTAGGTGGCTGCCACAAACCCAGCTCCAACTCAGGCTTACGCTGACCTTCCCCTACCCTGAGGTAAAACTTCTCCTCTTTAAGCCTATGAAGCTGTATACTGGGCTGGGAATCCTCTGGTAGCATGGTTGATGTTAAGCTTCAACTTTCCTTCTTGTCCCACCCTTAAGGATTATTAAAAATGGTTACCCAGCCAAGTCTTTGTAGGGAACAGATCAGGGGTTTGCGCTTCCCTTTAGCAGAAACTGGCACACAAGGCTTGGGGAGGTTCAAAACGTTACTGAAAGTTTATTTATAGAAGGTTAAAATCAAAAGGCAGGTAGGCAGGTGTTTGAACTGAAGAAACAGAAAGGTTTTTGTACAGGAACTTCACTGGTGTGAGGCACAAAACACTTGGAATAACACTAGGTTGCTGGCTTCGTTCAGAGGTTGACACTGCTTCACAGATGTTACACTTTATATACTCACACACAAACACAGCACGACTTCCCCTCCTCTCCAGACCTTAGGGTGCTCCACTGAGACAAACCCTTCCTAGATACTGGGCAGGCATTATAGTTATGAGCTATAACCCTGTTCCTGGCACTGAAGGGGAGACTCCTCTCTACCCACTTCCTTGGCCCTCAGATCCCAGATCTCTTGTGTCTAAGTAGGAGTTGGTGCTGGTTTTCCCCACTTTAGTCCTAGGACTAAAAGTGTTTCACAAACATTATTTCCTCTCACAGAGGATTCTCTGGCTGACCCTCTCTGGTCTAAAGCTAAGCTCCAACTCCCTTTCACTGGCTGATTCCGCACACGTTGGATAATGCACTTTCAATGCACTTTATCAATCGTTTGAGGTGGATTTTTTTCCCTCACACAAAAAATCCATTCTAAATGATCTATGAAGAGGATTGGAAGTGCATTATCCAACGTGTGCAGAATCGCTCACTCTCTTGTTTACTCTCCCACTCCAACTGACTGCTTCCCCAACATTCCATCCCCAACTGCCATTTCAGGCTAGCCCCATGGCGGGGGAGGGGGGGAAGGAAACATGTCAATCATAGTTCACTGACCGGAAATCTCAGCCTCTGAAGCTGAGTCAGTCACAGGGGCCAATAACCTGACCCATTCATGTGATTGAAGGAAGGCGCCAAATAAATGTTCAAACACAAGTATAATGTGTGTCTTTAATTAGAATAATATTATTCCTAAAGCTATGTAGTTGCTTCAGATGTGTGCCTTCTCTTTATTTTTCCACCACTAATGTGACAAGTAAATTGGACTTTAAGAATAGATTAAGAGATGTATTTATCCAATGGGGTGTGACTTTGTTGGCTAATTTAAAATAGCCTGTTTAGTTCCAAATGATTACATTTAAACATGAATTTGAAAAGTATTGTTGGAATTTGCCAAATATCAGATTTAAAAAGTCTTCATCTTACTTAGCTTAGAACAAATGCCATCTGCAGTTCCGGAGAATTGTTACAAGAATGTTTATTATATTCAGAAAAACTACTGTATTTATGGGGTCAAAGATACTGTCCATTGACAACTGTTTCAGTTTTAAAGAAACAAGATCCAAAAAATACTAGATCTCAAGCCCAATTAATAAAAGCAAAATGTGCACTTTGTTTGCCAGCAGCAATAAAATAACTGGTTGTATTTGCTCTTGCACCAACCAAACTACATCAATCTTATGATTGCCATAAGGATAATCAAAAGTTTTATTAAATGTTTATTTTTCTTAGTTTTTTCAATGGCTGCTATACAGATAATATAATTTTGTTAGACATGGTGGCAACCCATGGATCATGACACCATTTTAAAAAGATTTTAAAAAGATTTTAAAATACCATGGGGCCCAAAGGGCCTGCAGGGCTGAGACACTGTTGTTCCCCCCACCACCACCCCCACAGCATATTTTCAAGTGCCAAAATGGCTTCATATCCCCCCCAATGGCTGTTTCATCACTTGAAAAGGCAGGGTGGGGACAAAAACACCTTAGACTGCCTCGCTGCATTTTTAAATCTCCTTAATTTGGTGGTGGTTTCCAGAGGTTGGACCTGTGGATACCATCCCATCTAGTCTGGCTCTTAGTTAACACTTATGGTCAAAATACTTTCTTAAATGGAAAAGAATAAGCATCATACTCAAACTAATTTCAGTAATCCTAGTGTTATTGTATTGTAACTGGGTCTCTTATGTTGTCTGATTGAATTGTTTTCCATTTTTGTAATCCACCTTGAGTCTTAGTGAGAAAGATTATAAATGAAGTAAACAAACAAAGAGGGTCAACAAAACATGTTTCTTTCATTAGACTTCAATTCATTTCACATATTAGTAATGGTATTTCAGTTTATTTGTATCTTAAAACCCGTCAGTTCTTGAGAATCATGTTTGCAGTTTTAAATTCACACACTGTCTTTTCAGGGTAGAATGGTAGGCCTGCTGTTGTTGTTGTGACATTGTTTTGACATCTTGCAGAGATTTAAATAAAATTAAATATTACTACGCTTGCTTTACAAGCAGACTTTAAAAATGGGTTATGGAAGAAATTTTCATGAACACAGTCCAATCCATTTGTTTTAACACCTGCCTTTCCATATTTGATTGCCATATTAGTAACAAGATAGAAGCCTATAAAGACACTATGAAACATTCTATGTGCAGTACAGACTTTCAACAAATACTTTTTTAGAGTAATCATACCCTAGTAACAAATCTATTCATGAAGCATATCTCTGCCTACCCATACATAGGAGGAAACACTAGCGGTAAACTGAGAATCCAAGGAAATAGTATACAATATTGTAATTATTCTGCAAGTATATATTAATAAGTCATTGCAGCAACTTAGGACTTCAAAAACAGGACAGTCGGGCAGTGTTTCTGCAACATCAGGGGAACAGAGCAAAACATAGCTCTGGCAGATACCATTTTTATTTTGATAAAGAACCATCTATAAGTGTTTCACTGTTTATTTCATCAACAGCAAGTTAATTTCAGCACCATGGCCACATCTGTATTGTTCTTTTTATTGTTATTGTTCTTTTTTGTTCTGTATTGTTCTTTTTATTGTTATTGAACCACACAAATTCGTGGCCTGTTCTGCCTCAGGCCCAATTCAGAAGAAGCAGACAGATAGCGACCAATGAGGAGAGGAAACTGAGTTACTTTATTTGAATAGAGGGAAGATCTTGGATACAAGGGCAATAAAAGCCCAGTAAAACCAATCGTTCTTCAGAGGTCTGAGAAACATTACATCAACTTTTATCATCTTGGGTTCATTATGTATTCAGTAAGTTATTGGTTGAGTTAGTTACATGTACATATGACTTAGCATCATTCCATTGGTTTTGCATAATTAGGGGTTGTCCCCTTACTCAATTAACACTTGTAAAAGTCGTTCATCATTTCAAAGAACAAACACTCTTTCTTTGGCAACTCTGATATCTGTTCAAGTATCCATTGGGCAGATGTTTGTCATTTTCACGACTAGCCCGGATCTGTTCCCATGCTTGATGTAACTAGCAGAACAACTACCCATTGTTAATTTATTCCATTACTTGATATAGGTGCTGGGCAAAGAACATTTCCCAACATTCCTGAAACAAAGGCTTTAATACAAGTGCCCCAATCTATGGCAGGATGATGGCTATCTATCTCTTGCAATGTTGCCAATGAGGGAACTGAGATTCTACAGGCCTGGATCTTAATTGTTTTGTTCTCACAGATTCTAGAAATGCAGTTTCATTTTCTACTGTCAGCACTTTTGTTAGCTTGCAAGGACAAGAGAAAGATGGGTAAGGGGCTGCTCTTAGTGTGGCTGTGTAAAGACAAAAATCATAAAACATGATTACATCTACATTCATATAGTCATCTTTCTGATACATGTTTGTGCTGTATCTAGAGTTGCATAAAATATCACTCAGGGACTCTGAGGGCCCCTGCTTACTACTCAGAATTTAGGGGAGGTCAGGGCTGTGTCCCACATTATGCTTATCTCTGGTCCCTTAAATGAAATGCCTCTATGATTTCTTTGCTTGAAAAATATACACTATTTTTGATGGTATGGGTTTTATTTAAAAAACTTCATTTAGGCCTATGCACCAGCTGCCTGAAAGGCAATATACCATATTCATTGTTTTAAAATACCACCAACACAATACTAGTTAATTTTGGTTGCTGGAAAATTTGATAAATGATTTGAGAAACATTTTTATCCTGCCCTTCCTCCTCAGAGCTCAAGACAGCAAACACGGGTCTCCTCTTTTCCATTTTATCCTCACGACAACCCTATGTGGTAGGTTAGGCTGCGGTTCGCTTTTTCATAGAGGATAGGTTCATCAATGGCTACTAGCCATGGTGAATAAAGGAAATCTCCATACTCAGAGGCAGCAAATCTTGGGATATCTGTGCTAGGAGGTAACATCAGGCGAAGGTCTCAGCTTCTGTGCCCTGTTTGTTGACCCTCCAGTACAACTGGCTGGCCACTGTGTGAGACAGGCTGCATGGCTAGATGGACCACTGGTCTGATCCAGCAGGACTCTTCTTACGTTCTTATGGCAAGTTGGAATTTAAACCTGCTTTTTCCAGATCCTAATCTAACAATCTGCCCTGACCTGGATAGCCCAGGTGAGCCTGATCTCATCAGATCTCAGAAGCTAAGCCGGGTCAGCCTTGGTTAGTAATTGGATGGGAGACCTCCAACGGATACCAGCATTGCAGAAGCAGGCAGTGGGAAACCAGCTCTGTTACTCTCTTGCCATGAAAACCCCACCGGGGATTGCCTTAAGTCAGCTAAGACTTGAGGGCACTGTCCACCACCAATCTAACAATCTAGTGAGTTTAATTGACGGCCATAAGAATATAAATAAACTCTGTACATTCTGGTTTTGCTGTCCACTTATTTGTATACCAAATAGTCTAAATCTATATAAAACAAGGAACTGGTTCATTGCATCCACCAGACACTAGTCAATATGCACGCTTAGAGCTCTATCCTGTCCCTAACCCTAAAAGCCTCTCAACGACTCCTAATATTTCAAAGAGACCAACTTGGAAGACTCTGTGCTATAGAGTCTGTTTATTTGTGAGCTTAACTCTGCTCTGCAGATACCCAGTCAAGACCAAGCAGATTGGTCCAGAAGCAGGGAGTGCCTTCAATGTGTTCTGTGATGCTTTATTCTCTTATGGAGAAGGGGATTGTTTTATATAATGAACCAGTCAGACCATAGTTTGAAATGTACATTTTTTGTGGAAGGAGAGAGAGGCTTCTGGATGCGTCAGGGTCACTATGACCTCAGTCCAAACCTGTCCAGTGTCTTTTTAACTACCACCTCCTTTCTCCATTAATCTCTCCTGGGCAGGAGGAATCTACAGGCAGGTTTAGGAATGCTTTCCTGGAAGGACAAAGGACAAAGGAAGAGTCTTGTGGATCCTTAAAGATTAACAAATTTATTGTTGCATGGTCTCTTGTGGACTCCAACCCACTTTGTTAGATCCCTGTGATGGAGATTCTCATCGGGCAAGTCAATGAATTTCCCATACTTGTATCCATTCCCTTTTATGCCCCTTAGCAATATAGAAAACTAGTTGCTAACATGCAGTGAGATGGCTCTGGACATCTCTCCATAGTTGGTCAGCATAGCTTACAAAAGCACAGGAGCCTTACTGAAATGAGGGAGCAACTCCATTCATTGGACTTTATCATCATTTTCCTGCTGCTATTTAGTAAATGTCTGGAGTTCTCTACAGCTGTGTGTCAGGATTTAACAGACAAGGCCTGGTCCTCAGCCTTGACCATTCCTAACCTCAGATGTCTGCATCATGCAGGTCATTCAGGGAGGGAGAGAGCTGGGGGGCACAGTATGTTCATGAAAGGAGGGAGACTATCCAAGTTGCACATTCCCACCCACCCCCGCGCCAGTAAGTGCTGTCACCTGATAAGTCATGAAGTTTGCCTCTGGGGGTAGAAGGGATGTGTCATGGGCTGGGCCCGCCCAAGCTGGTAGCCCAGGTACTAACACGAAGCCAAGGAGTGTTCAAGAGTCACAAGCCGAGTCCAGTCTGTAGTCAGAGCCCAAGGTAAACACCAGGGGTGTGTCCAAGATCCAAAAAGCCAAGCCAAGTCCAGTCCATAGGTCAGAGCACGAGGGTATCAAGGCAAGAGTGAGATGTACAGTACCAGGAAGTGGTTGCAGGTAATTGACACATTGCTTCCATGCCCGGCAGTTCCTCCAAACTGGCTCTTATAGCCAGGTGTGGTTTTCAGCCAGCTGCTGGGGCTTCATCCTGACGTTACTCATCGTCACTCTCCAGCAGCTGGCGTTGGCTCAAGAGGCGAGCACTGCGCCATCTCTCCTGCAGTTCCAGTCTCTGGCGCTGCCTGCGACGTTCCTTGGGCATGGGTGAACCTGGGGGGGGGGGTAGAGGCTCTTGGCTGCACTGCACCTGTAGAAGTCTCTGGCTGAGCTTCCCCTGTGGTGTTGGAGCTAGAGGGTGCTGGTGTCTCAGCTGCTGGCTGCAAGCTCTGATCAGCCAGCAGCTGCTGCTCCTGATTGCTGGCTTCTGCTGAATCAGGGCTAGGGCTGGCTACAGAGGGCTCCTCTTCTCCTGAGGAGTCCTGGCTGGCTACACGAGGCTCCTCTCCTCCAGAGGAGACCTCACTCTCAGACTGGGCCATGACAGGATGCTTAGAGTGGAAGTGTACCTTGGGAAAACAGGAGCTGATAGTAGTGGTGATGGACTGTTTGAGTGCAGGCTGGAGATGATGCACAGGAGCATGTCAGCCAAAATGATGGATTGCTGGCTTGTCCCCAGGACAGTGTTTTAGGAGACAAAATTTCAGCTGTGTCCAAGGAATTGGACTTGGGGCCTTTGGCATGCTATCCAAGTGCTGTTTCACTGGACCATGCCTGTGTCTGCAGTATTTGCTGCCTGGCACCATATGGCTGCTCTATGTGGTATCTCATTTGAATGCTCATTTGTGTTGGCCAAGTGATTAGGAAGCCGGTTCCCTGTGCAGGAGGTGTGGATTGAAGCCCAGCCTCTTCCTTGACTTTTGCTGACACTCAGCCCACTGCTAGGGAAAAGGTAGGCTTTGCCATTCGGCCAACATGTCCCTTCTTGAGAATGAAACTTGTGCCTCCTATTTGCCATACAGGTGTCCTTTCCCACTGAGCTACGGGAGGGGACATGTTGGCCTTTGTTGAAGGTGCAGGTACATGCTCCCCTTATTGCTTCTCCAGTGTCTGCATCTCCCTGCCTGGCAAAAGAGAACTCTGCTGCAGATGGGAACTCAAACCCACATTTTCTGAGTTCCCTGGAATATATCTACTCTCAGGCTTCTGCTACTTGTCTTACTAGCCTCCTTGAAAGTTATGGGGCTGGTGGCTCTTTTCTCCCTTTCTGTGTGGGTGGAAGCAGCATAACTTCAGGAGGCCATGGCCACATTGTCAGGTAGTGGATGGCTGTACTCATGTGTGCTACACATAGGCATCAGCTGCTCAGTGATCTTGATTGGTGGATCTTGCCAGGGTTGTTATGGACTCCAGCATGCTCACTATGTGGTCTGGACCTTGCCAAGAAACATGTGTCATTTCTCTCTGCTCTGCACAATAGTCATAAGATGCCAACTAGTGCCACCTGTACTACACTAGCATCCTGCTCTCAAAAGTGCTCAGTGGCCACCAGGCTCTTAGACCAGGTCTGTAATTAGCCTACTAGCAGATTCTAAAGGTTATCATGATACGTAAGGATTCTCAGATAGCCGCTATCTAGATTAGTCTGCCGCAGTCCAATGCCTGCATCTCTCCACTGAGCCTATTTGATAAAAGCATAAACCAAAGCCATTCCTTTTGATGATTCTCACAGCTTTCTTTTCCATCCTCAAATTTTACTAGCACAATGACTCACAGTATGCCTAAATGAACATATACAATGGAGCTAACTACCCTTGGTGTTTCAGTGCTTAGTTTTAAATGACTGTTTTGTTGGAAATCTAATGAAGCTTAGATTTGGGAAACTGAACCTGCATTAGGAAATGAATGAGGAGAGCGTCATCCTCCATGCCTACAGTTAACAATGAAAAAGAATATTATTCTTTCAAGAAACAATACAGTTGTCAAAATTGTTATTAGTGTGTACATAATTGTAAGACACTGTTCTTACGTAGAGATTCAATTGAAGAGTGTGGGCAGATGTGAAAATAGAAAGAGTGTTAGGACTTGCTAGGCAGTGTGAACATATTATAATCCTTTCAGTTAATCATAAGCAAACTTTAGCTAAGTTGTTAAAAAATTACAACTTTACATTTTTTCAGGAAGAAATCCTTCACTGCATTTCCCCCTAAAATTTAACTATGTAATAGTTGTTACAAATTTGGCCAGTGCAGGGCTCATTTCGAGAGGGAACGCACAGGAACGCAGTTCCGGCAGTTCCCCAAAGAGGTCACATGTCAGGGGGCCCCGCCCACCTGACTCGTGGCCATTTTGGGCCTGTTTCAGCCTGGATTGGGGCCAAAACAGCCTGGATCAGGCCTCTGATGGGTGGTGGATCACTCTCCCACTCAGCAGCGGCTCAATCCTGACCATTTTGGACCCCTTTTCAGCCCTTTTTAGCCCCTTTTTGCCATTTAGGGCCCAATTTTGGCCCTGAATGGCCAAGATTGGATCCAAAACAGCCAGGATAGGTTATGTCAGGGGGTGTGGCATATGCAAATCAGTTATGCTAATGACACACTTCTGGTGATGTCAAAGGGCATGTCATATGCTAATGAGTTATGCTAATGAGTTGTGCTGATGAGTTCCTCCAGCTCTTTTTCTACGAAATGACCCTTGGGCCAGTGTATTCAAAAGAATACAAGCAGACTTTTGCAGGTATATTTGAAGATTTCCAGGGCTTTTTGTCAGCTGGAACATGGTGGAATGGAGTTCCGGAACCTCTTGAAAATGGTCACATGGCTGGTGGCCCTGCCCCCTGATCTCCAGGCAGAGGGGACTTTAGATTGCCCTCCGCGCTGAGCAATCTAAACTCGCCTCTGTCTGGAGATCAGGGGGTGGGGCCACCAGCCACGTGACCATTTTCTCCGAGGGCAACCCACTGAGTTCCACCACCTCTTTTCCCAGAAAAAAAGCCCTGAAGATTTCACATTTTCTTTTAACGGCCTGACCATTTTCTTAATGGTCAGACCATTAGTCTACTAACGTCCTTGTTTAATTTGATGGGCAAAAGCTCTACAGGATCTCAGATAGGTCTTTTATGTCTCCTACGGCTAATTCTTTTGACTGATGCAAGGGATTTAACCTGGGACCTTCTGCATACAAAACTGATGTTCTGTCTTTTATTAGGAAGTGGCACACATGAAATCTCCCAGTAAGCAATAAATGTATGCATAGGAGCACAATCATTTTAGTGCACTGGCATAAATCTCTGCTTGATTTGTACTTGGATTACTGGCAGTTATTCACCTCGATCCTTTCTGCGAAGCATCTCTAAGAAGCTCTTCAGTCCCATAAAAAACTTTGCTTCCCAATCTGTTCACAAACTGTTTATGGACGTAGCATCTCACCTCTCTCTTCTGAGATACCTGAACTTAAAGATTTGATTTTCTGTTTTAAACAGCCTTATTTGGTCCCCTACTGAGCCACATTGGGCTATAGAGCCATGGGTTGCAGGCCCTTGGTTTATGGCATCCTCTCTGCGTACTGGTATCTCTCCTGTCTTGCTCTCCAGCATATTTTGCAGACATTTGGAAGGCTGGGACGCATACAGCTCTGAAGCATCAGCTCAGTACATGCTTGCCAGATTCTTTAGCTCAGGGGAAGGCATGTTAACTGACCAGGATATATTAATTCACAGCACATGTAAAAGTAGGAGAATCTCTGTCTTAGAAACTCAAGCATTTCAACTGAAAACAACTACAGCGACATTTCTTATCATTTACCTGTGGAATATTAAATGATGCAGTTCTTCCCAGTACAGCTATTCTCTGCAGAGTGAAACACAGAGATTTCTATGTGTTCTTTATTTAAGCATTTACACTCCTGCTTTTCTACCACATATGGGGATTCAAAGCAGCTTTCAGAATAAAAGAAAAAATTCAAGAGCCCTTTGCCTTGCTCCACTAGTATTGCATGGGCTGAATACTTGTAACTGAGGATGAACTGAAGCCCTGGCCCCAGAATTACTTGAGACTCCTGTTTGTGGCCCATAGGGCTGTGGGAGTATGGCACATGGCAGCCACCCTTATCCCCGAGGCCCAGCATTTCCTGGCAGCCTCCATGGGGCTGTGTGGGCAGGCCTGGATTCAAAATGCCTGGCCAGCCAATCAGTGGATGGCTAGCAGGGCTTGTAGTGGGCAAGACCCAGCTGGTGGACCTGAAGGGTGCAGGCTTCTCTCTGGTCCACCAGCTAGGTATCTATTGAGGAGCCAGCCAGGCATGCAGCACTTCGCTCTCAATTGGCTTAGAGTAGAGAAGCAACTAGAGGCAGGAGCAGTGGCGAAAGGCAAGCAGCAATCTGTCCTCTTTCCTGACTGCGCATGGCCCACCTGCAACCACCTTCATGGCTATACCTGTGGCTTTATAGTAGTTTTACAGTACCCTGGTATTGTTAGAGGCACCTGGATTTTAGCCGTCAAACTGGTTTAATATTTTTATGATGTTTTAATTGTATCTTTTCTGCTGTAAGTCACCCTGAGTCTGTTCACAGGGAGGGTGTGGTATAAGTCATATTGATTGATTGATTGATTGATTGATTGATTGATTGATTGATTGATTGATTGATTGATTGATTGATTGATTGATTGATTGATTGATTGAAGCAGTGTGAGCTAAAAGCCAGCGAGAGCGGACGCTGAAGTAAGATGGCGGTTATTCGTGTCAGTGGAAAAGGTAGGGCATGCAGCAGCAGCAGAATCAACAGCAGTTGCAGCTCTTTTCATTGGAAGCACAAGTGGCCATTGTGGGCCTTCTCCCAGCCAATTCTTTTTTTAAAAAAAACACCAAAGAGGAACTGTTTCCAGAGGAGCTGTGGGAGCTTGAGAGCATGAGATAATGCTGGAAGTACTCTGTTCAGTTGCTCCCTCCACCCTGTAGGCATATGTGGCTGCTGCTTCTACTTTCTTGGTCAGCTCCAGTGGTCTGGCCTCCTGGCCTTCATCCAGGACCATAGTTTTGTGTCACCTGCCTTTTGGAGGGAGCAGGGCTTTGCCCCTAAAACCATGAGCAGTCACTTGGCAGCCATTTCCTTCTCCAATAAAGCCCACAGCTTTCCAGACCCTTGCAATTCTTTTGCAGCCTTGTGGCTGACAGAGGGCTAAAAATGGTTGCTGCCAAGCTCCCTGGACCCCCACAGGCCCATCATATTGCCCATGTCAGGGCTTGTCACTGCCACTGCTGGGCAGGGCCCCAGCTGGGCCGGCCCTGACATCAGAGGGGCACCAGGGATACTGCAGGACCCTGCTCTGTGGAAGGAGGGGTGGTATACATCACCCAGACTCCCTCTCAGTCCACTCGCTGGCCTGCTCAACCTGGCCTGCTTACCCTCTGCATCCTCCATCATCTCCTCCTCCCAGAACTCTCCTCCAAGCCTCCACTCTTGCACTGCTCTGCTCTCACTCCACACCATCACTCCTTACTCACACCCACCACCTCAGAGCTCTTCCTAGCCACCTTATATAGGGCTTCCTTTCCCCGCCCCGCCCTCCTTCTAGGCTTGTTCCCTCTCCTGACTTGGCCCAGCTGTGCCTTCCCTCAGGTGTTTCCCTCCTACCACTAATCTCTTCTTGGCTTCCTTGCCTTGCTGGTAGGGTGGGGTTGAATGCGAGCCATCCCCAGCTGAGGTCTCCTTGGCCTTGCTCATGAGAAGCTGCCCCAGCTGGCTTCTGTGCTGCTGAGCATGCCTGGCCTTGCTTGCGAGGAGCTGCCCTAGCCAGCTTCTGGGCTGCCTGCTCATTGATGCCGGGCGGGGCTACCCATCTCCTCCCCCAGAATGCCTGTGGCAGCTCCACCTGGAGGGACTTGGCTCCTAGCGCCTCCTGAGCCAGGCTGCTGTCCTCTAGCCAGGGTGTGGCTCTGGGCTGTAGTGGCTGCTTCTCCTCCTTGGCAGGTAAGGGCTCTGTTTGGGCTGTTGCTGGGTCCCTGTTCCCCCTGCCTTGGCCCTTTGCCTCTGTCCTGCTTAGCCCCCTCTCTTCCCCCTGGAGGGTGGGACTGGCTGGTCTCCCCTGCTCCCCCCAGCCCTCTGAGGCTTGGGCCTTTTGCCTCTTCCCCCTGGAGTGGGCAGGTTCTGGACCTGGTTGCTGGCTGGGGTGGTAGGGCCACTGCCTCCCGGTTGCCTCCCGCTGCTCCCTCCTGGCAAGTCTGGGGGCTGGGACCCAGACCCCGGACAGCCCATCCTGTCCAAAATTATACAGCAGCTCCCCAGCACCTGCCTGTCAGACATTGGGTCTCAATTATTTGGAGCTGCATTCACGTTAGCTTTCTACAGGACCTTAAGGGTAGGTGAGCTGGTTGCTAACTCCCACCCAGATGTCTCTGGAGGTGCTTTTTGGGTTTCAGGATATTTCAGTTCAGGTTCCAAGGTCTGCTTCATCTTGAGGAGAGCCCAGACAGATCAGAGGAGGCAGTGAAAACCCACCGACTGCAGACCAATAGCCAGTGCCCTGTTGTGCCCGGTTCAGGCCACCCCAGCATACCTTGTCATCCTCCCTCAACACATGAACCCTCTTCTTGTTCACGCAGGCTACTCCCCCTCACTAGATTTCAGTTCACCTGTGTCCTCAGGTCCTGCCTGGCCTCACCAGCTTCCCTGTCAAGGAATTCAGGGCCCACTCTTTCAGGATTGGGGCAGCTACAGAGCCACAAAGCCCAGCCTCTCCCCTTCCTGCATACAGGCCATTGGCAATTGGAAATCAGGATGATATAGATCTTACATCCATCATGGGCTGGAGTTCTCCACTTATTCTCCCCTTTTGTAGACTCTACAAGTCAGTGTAAATCGGTTTGGATCTGTGGACACTGCATTATGCACTCAGCTGGTCTCTACACATCATCATCAGGATGGGGAAGATATCTGGAAGGGGCCACCACCATCCTATGGATCAGAGTCAGAGAGATGCCCTGGGACTCTATGGTGCCAATGGTACTTTGTCATGCCAGACAATCAGGGCCCCCACATGCCCTAATTGTCCGGCTAGGGGAAAACAACCTGGGCAGCCAGCAGGGCTCGGACTTAACATTGTCTGTTTTGGCTGACCTGGAATTACTTCTCAGATGCTTTCCTGGTATTCAGCTCTTCTGGTCAAACTTGCTTGAGAGACGTTCTTGGAGTAGGGCAGCTTGCCTAGACAGGGTTGATGTGGCCAGGAAAAAGATAGCCAAGGCTGTGGGATGCTTTGTGGAAGCAGCTGGGGGCTCAGAGATCCATCACAAACACACTTCGTTTAGGTTATAAGCATTGTTCCATCCTGACAGGGTGCATCTGTCCAGCTGGGGACAAGATATTTGGTGGGAGTTGGGCGAGGCACTGCCCACCTCTTGTGGCAGTTTTGGCATTGGGCACAAATCCTTTTGGGGAAAAACATGGGCTGTGAGCCCAGTTTCCCTTTAAGGGATCTCTGGGGTGATACATGACAGAGACATGTCTAGCTTGGGAGGTGTTGGGGCATGTTCACTACCAGGTGGTAGAGGATCCACTCAGAGGTTTGTGCCCATGTGGACTCCCACTTACTGTCATCCTGTGGATCCCCCCTCCCCAGGGAGCAAGGGCGTCGTTGGCTGAGAGGTGGGTCAGCCCATGCTTGGATCCTTGCACTGCATCCATGCCCCATGCAGTGCCAAGGCTCCATAATTTTAAACCAACAAAGCTGTGGCCTTTTTAACTCCATCAAGTTGTCTCATGTCTTCTGTCGCTTTGATGTCACCTCCTCAACCCCGTTGATGTTGGGCTCGCAACTTCAGATCTCATTCAGTTAGCAAAGATGCTTCCAGAATTCCTCCCAAACATCTTTCAAATTAGACTCAAAGATGAACTTGTAAGTGTTTAGCTGCAGAGAATCATAGCATCACATCTCTTCTGAAGTCAGATGCCACTGCATCTTACCCTGCCATTTAAAGATATTTTGAAACACTTTACTGACTAGATTACATGCAAATGTTTTGTTAAAACATGCCTCTGGATTGGAAAGAAAGTCCATTAACTAAGATATTAGAAAATTACCAGTTCAGATTTATGGGTTATGGCAAAATATATACACAGCAGTAGCTTATATAGTATGTTTAAATTTCACAGGTGTGTCTCATTCTTATGTTACTTTTTTCTTTGTTTTTCCAAATATGGGTGTGATTTACAGTGTCATCCCAAGTAGGTCTACTCAGAATCCTACTCAGTTCTACTCAGTGGGGCTTAGTCCCAAGAAAACGTTCTCAGGATGTTAGAGTGTTCTTAAAGTGTAACATTGGAAATAACAGTAGGTGGTCACTTATTCAGAATTCATCCATGATTTTTTTCTTTATATTAGTGGTATCCAAACTGGTCCAGCAACCCCAAGATTCTTCAGATATTTATTGGGGCTACTCAAAGAGAAGCTCCCAAAATATGATTGGAGGTACGTGATCGAAGGAGACCTGGGTAACTAGGACAGTGCTTAGATGGGATTCCTCTTTAAATTCCATGATAGAAGAAAGATGTGACATAAATCTAATAAATATACAAATAATATCAAACAAGAGGTGGACCGGCAGGGACTTGCAGAGGGCATCTCTTTTTCCCCTTTTACCCTTCCCCCACTGTTTCTTTTTTTCCTCCTTCAGCAGACCCATTAGCCTCTCCCCTTTTCCTGCTTCCTCCTCCTTTCCACTCACCAACCATCCTACCTTTAGCTACCCCCACCACCACCATGGCATGGTAGCTGCCATGCTTGTGGTCTTTTGGTGGCCATCAGGTGACTTGAGGGTAGCTACAGGTAGCTTGGCAGGTGAATGATAAGGAGAGGAGGAAGTATGACCACTGGGCCCAGCAAGTTCTCTTCCATTGTGGGACATGATAGGGTGTGGGGCCTTTTACAGGGCTGTTTTGTCCTTTCAGTCTACTCCAAGCTCTTTGTCCATGCAAGGTTTGTTTTATAGATACCAAGGACTGGAAGGTTTCACAATATTTTTGTGGTTGCCTGGCAACCCCAAAAATGGCTACTGAGAGATCAGCGGGATTTCCCCTAAATGTACAGATGTTGTTTCTATTATTTGGGTGAGTTTGAATTCCCTGGTATTTTTTTTATTTCAAACTTTTCTACAAACCTGGAACTTCCTTCAGGTTTGTAGAGAAATTTCCACTGTCTGTCCCTCATTTCATTTCACAGATTTAGTAATCATATAATCTGTGGCCCAGACTGGAATTAGATACAATGGCAGATAAACTTTTCTGAAAACCAGTTTCCCCGTCACTACTGATCCTTCCCTTTGATGCTCTAGGGTGCAAGAGGAATGTTCAGCAAGCCAACACCGATATGAAATAAGTCTGTTATCCTAAAGCATGCCCCCAAATCCTATTCAGTGAATAAAATCTCCATGGCAAGTAAGTCAGAGTGAAAAGTATTTTCTGGACACAGAAAGATACATGTGACAGCACAACTATATACTCATCCTTTAAACATGAGAAACAGATGCCAGTATTTTTTTAAATGACAAACATCTGATAATTTTAAGGCTTATTTATTGAGAAATGTGTTTGGGGGGGTTGGCTCTGTCAGTTTGGCTCTGCTATGTATATTTATAGAACAACATAGAAGGAGTCTAACAAGAAGCTTCTGAACAGTCCAACTGACTTCAATAAATGCCCTCAGATGAATAAGGCTACTAATCAGGAAGGAGTTGCAGAGTTATGGCTAATCATTCAAATATACTCTATGCATATTCTGGCTAATGCTAGTTCTTGTCATATTCTGTTTCCTATATTAAATTTGAATGTATGAATGAAGAAGAATTTAAAGGCTTGTCTTTTCAGAGCACTGACAGCAGAGCCTTGATCTTCTACTAGGGGATTATGACAAGAGAATGCAAAGAAGATATACGTGAAAAAATGCCCATCCTTTTACTTAAAATAGAAATATGAAACCGAGTATCTGTCAAAGAGCATCTCAACCACTTCCTTGAAGGAAACTGGCTGCAGTATTAACTAAACAGCAATAAAGAGATATTGTCTAAAAATGACACTCATGTGTCTTTAAAGTATAAAAATGAAGCTTTTCCCCCTAAAAAGTTTACTTTATAAAGTTCTCAGACTCTGCTTAAGATGACAATTGAAAATGTTCATAGCTTTATCCAACCTCTGCTGTTTTCCTAATAAACTAGAAGACATTGTAGTGTAGTTAGATATTGTAGTTCCCTAGGCAGCATAGTAAGCCATTTGTCCAGAGAAAATTTTCAAAAGCAAAAGGTACATCATAACTTGTATTAGTTATAAAATAACTTTTATTAGTTATGACATTTGCAAAACATCACAAAACAGAGCAGGTTTTTTAGTTCCTTAGAACTCTTTATCAGACTGGTGTTCGGTACCACAAAAGGGATACAGGGAGGAGAACACAATGGTTCACAACATGGTGGAACCATCCCTGTGTCTGCAGCTCAAAGAGCCTTAAAATAGCCTTAATGGGATTACTTGGTGTGATGTAAAGAGATTTAAAGGCATCACTGGACTTTTGGGACAGAAGCAGAAAAAATGGCCACACTTCCTTTGACAACGTAATCTGATCTCTCCTCAGCACAGTTGAAATACACAGATCCTCTATACAGCAGAATAAAATGTAGCAGTTCTTAGACAAACAAAGTCTGAGATTAATTTAAGTGATATCTGTCAAGTAGATAGCTAATAGAAGGCAAATTGAGTAATATTACCTAGTGACAGGAAGTTAAGCAGTCCCCATAAGCAAATTCTATTTTCTTCCAATTGTAATTAAGCTAATTTGCCTGCAGAGAGTCTAAACCAAAAATGGTGAAAAGTGCCTCAGCAAAGAGGTACCAACTAATGGGGAGTTTGGTGCTACGTTCACTGATCTGGACAGTGGTGCTGCACTCAGCTTTTTGGTTTTTCTGGGCCAGTAGCCATCAGCATGAGGATGAATTGTGGGAATCCAATTGCACCAAGTCTAAGCACCAGGGCAAGTAAAATCTACTACCTGAAGTGATCTTAAATTATGAGAAAGCTGAGGGAAGCTGTCACCACAACACAAAATGTAAATCACTTTTTAAGTAACTTAGAATTTACTAACAAGAGCCAAGGAACTAAAGGTCATAAACTGGGGAACTGGTCCAATTTGAAGAAGCAGTGGGAGGGACAATGAAGGGAGCTATCATAGTGACATCCTAAACTACAGAGGCATATACATGAATGTACAGTTCTGTGTAGACCTGGCTGACTGTGTGGGTCTTTTCCACAGAGCTGCAACAGCATATGCAATCGATGAAATCTATATGCAAATGTAACTAAATCCAACATTTAGGATAGGCTGGATTTAAAATACCACATAATAAAAAATAACATATGACATCTGGCATAGGTACAAACTGCATTATTATTTTAGATGAAGAACTAAATAATCTGTTAAATATTATTACAAACTAGAATTCAGAGTGGAATATTGTAAATCAGGCCTAAGAACACCCGCTTCTCTTTTCTAAAGATGTGTTTCCACAGACTTATGAATGCCAAACTATTTCTTCCAGAAGGTAGCCGTATTAGGTTTGTTGCAAGTTGACATCTTACAGACTATAAAATGTAGTACACACATAAGTTTTTCTGGGCCGTGACAGCTTTCATTGCAATCCTTTCCTTAGTTCATAAGATGGCAGAAAACTCTTTTTTTTTTAGTGGATGTGAGTCTATTCAGCAGTAGTCTTGTCTCGGAAGGCAATGAAATGTCCTCAGACATCAAGCCAACATTAAGCCTAAATGTGCACAACAACTTGATTTGTTACTGGACTGACATGCACACCTTTCTCCTCCCTCATACAAAGCATGATGAAAGAATGCAGCTTTAAGACTGATTCGGTTACCTAAGATGCTGTGTATTGGGCTGAGTTAGGCCAGACAAGGCCTCTAGTGTATTAAATGTTATGCACTGTGTTGAGCTTCATGATATGTTAAGGTTTCTAATGCCTGCATTTCCATTGGTTACATTTGTATGCATATCCATTGGTTACTTTCTGGGGGCAGCAGCCAATCGGTCCTCTCAAATAAAGACCAATCAGTGGCCTGCCTGTATAATACATTGTATATAGTTCATGCAAATGATGGCATTCTAAAATATGTGTTGCTATTGGTTACTGGCTATTCTTGGGGCGGGGTTTAAGTGTATATATTGAGGGCTTCTGTGCTGCTGAGTTGGGGGTCATCTAGTGAATAGTGTCTGCTGTCATCTGTATGTTCTGGCTTGCAATAAAGAACCTTGTTTTGGCTGAAATCACTCTGGACTGCAATCATTCTGAGCTCCAGGCTCAGTACACAACATAAGACATTCAAATGCAGGTACACAGTTTAACTGGTATTAGTTTTCCCACATAAACCAGGACTATTAACTAGGATTTAATCTAGGTTTAGAGTCCTGGTTTGTAAAGGGGAATTATAGCTCTCCATAAGAAGGGAGAAATGAGGCACACACGCAAGCTTGCAGCAACAAGCCAGGTTCGTGCACATTCCAGCTTAATGTCAGCTTGCAGTGACATATGCAGCAACAAAGCTAATGGCTGCACTCACATAAGTTCACCTCAGGACTGCTGATTCTCTGCACACAACACCTTACTGCCTTATGTCTCTGTGCACTGATAACACATTTCATTGCCTAGGTTACAAGCTGTTCACCACCTATTGTCCCTTTCTGTACATTGCAGACTTATGATATTATGGAAGCTTTCTTTGCCCAAAGGAGACATGAGAAATAATAATTGCAGGCACATTGCTTTAAGGATTAAAAGGAATGACTAACCTAGGCAGTTCTGCCTTTGGGGACAGGAGACAGAAAAACATCCAACCTAGTAATGAAATTTAAAAATTAGTAACAAAAGAATAAGGAAGCTCAAAGTAAGAGTGATGGGATAATTAGTGTCATTTGTCCCTAGCAAGCCAAGCAGATTGCTCTGCCAGTCACTAAGAATAGCAGCAGTCAGCTTAGGTGGCATCCCGATTACAGAGAGAGAAAAGACACTTGTTTGGAGATCTTTGTTTTTTTTAAAATAAAACAAGCAGGGACATACAAGAAAATCTGGAGAAGAGGAAACCACACATCCCCCCTATCCCTCCTCTCTACCCCCATCACCTCTGAATCTCCACCCCCCATCTCTGTCTCCTGCTACCCCGTCCATCTCTGTCTTACTTTTTTCTGCTCTCATATCTAGTGACGCACATGCTCACCCTCTTGCACGCCTACTCACTTTACTTCCCTGGCCCTTCCAGCCTGCCTGCTGTGGCTTTGCCTACCAGTTACTCATTTGCTTTTCATTCTCACTGTTCTGGCAAGCATGCCCGGAGATAAGCAAACTGGAATCAGCACAGCGATGGGAGGGAAGAGCAGCAGGCAGTTGGGCAACCTGCTCTTTGTCTAACACTGTTTTCACTGATTTAACGTAAAGATTTTTTTCCCTGCAAACCCAAACCCAAGATTTCTCCTGGGAGCTTTATCTTAGCCCTCTGTAGTACCTTGTAGATTTTTTGAGCAGCGCAGGATGAGGCAGCCATGGCTATTAGATATAGGATGTTATTGGCTAACTTACTTCTGCTATGAGGTACGTTGCCTGAATATTACTCTAAGTAACAGATTCCACTTAATGAAGAAGAGTTACATGAGAGATTTATATATATATTGTAACAGGTTATAATGTGACTGGATGCAACTAAGTCAAAGCAAGTAGTAAGCGAAACAGAATAAGTCGAAAGATTTCAAGACGACTAACAATTCCACAGCTGATCAAACAAAAATGGCTATGAAGCTGAAGCTAACACAGTCTTACTGCAATAAAACAATTCTGTAGAGTAAAGATGGGCACGAACTGAAAAAATAACTGCGGTTCGTGGTTCATCGCATTTCACGAACCATGAACCATGAACTTTCACGAACCTGCCCCAGTTCGCGAACCGATTCATTTGGTTTGTGAAAACGTCACATCCAGGTCAGCAAATCATCACTTCCAGGTCAGCAGAAGGTCACTTCCAGGCCAGGAGAAGGCCACTTCTGGGTCAGCAGAAGGTCTGCAGGAAATCTATCCCCTGTTGCCTAGGAAACTGATTGATTGGCGCCAGGCTGTCTGCAGTGACAAACCAAAAAATGAACCAAACAAACCAGCCTAAAGTTCATGGTGGTTCATCAGAAATGGGCTCTGATGAACTGCTGGTTCGCGAACTATGAACCAGCCTGGTTCGTCACGAACTTTGGTCCATATTTCGGTTCATGCCCATCTCTTCTGTAGAGGCAATATACATGAAGGACAGGGACTCTTTGGGGATGGTGTAACAGGGAACAATTGTTATCTAATCTTTTCACTTAAGAGAGTTGGTGTAGACAGCAACAAGAATTCTGTACATGTGACAAGCTTGGTGGTTGGATCTGAGCACCTGTAACAGCAAAGGATGGAGTATATAGCTAGCAGGGCCAGATCCAGGTTTTGAGGGAGGTGACCAGAGAGTGCCAGGGGCTCCCCCCCACCCCGCCCAGCAACTGGGTGTATGGGTGGTGGAGCACTTGAAAGTGAGTGGGTGGGGAAAGGACAAACAAGAAGATTGCAGAGGAGATGTGCGCTTGTGAGGCTGTAGGGTTGCCAGCTCCAAGTTGGTAAATTCCTAGAGATTCTGGGGGTGGAGCCTACAGAGGGTGGGTTGGGGGAGGGGAGGAACTCAGTTGGATTTAGACATAGAGTCCACCATTCAAAGCAGCCATTTTCTCAAGGGGAACTAATCTCTGTTGCCTTGGGAGCAGTTGTAATTCTGGGAGATCTCCATCCACCACTGGAGGCTGGCAGCCTAGGGGGTCAGCAGCAGTGGGCCCCACCAGAAGCCCTGGGCCACAACCTCAGGCATGCTGGCACCAGCCCTAATAGGCTGTGTGCTGTTGAAGATCTACTTTTGAGCATGTCTTTTATTGCAGTTTGTCACCATTGCCAAACCCCATCTTCACTGGGGGGAGGGAGGGTCAGTGGTCCCATGACCTTGTCAGTTAAACCAGAGGGGCCTGCTAAAGGTTTTGCCTATTATACAAGAAGTGAAGCAACAAAAGTCAACATCTCTTACGCTTAATAATTTGGAAGATTTTCCCCTTTTGGGTTTCCTCGCCATTCACATTCATTTTTACCATTCTCTAGCTATACAGTTATGGAGCAAAGTTATAGCATGAGCTTTAGAAACCATTATTTTATGTTAGTGTGGGGAGTTTTTACAGACTCAATATTATAAGAAAATGCTGACAAAAAAAAAATAACACAGCTGGCCTACATCCTGGATGGCCCAGTGAAATCAAAAAGAATGTTTATTACAAATAAAATCTCATGCCATCTGTTCTCTGTGGTTACATATTTCTGGTATGTGCTCAGTCCAGACAATAAAACCTAATTTGTATGCATGAATCAAACCCGTTCTCTAAATTTGTCACAACTGCATATCAATACAGCTTAATAATATTACTAAAATAATCACCCTGAGGTTTAGAATGAAACCTTTAATTTTGCTCACCTTTCTGTTTGAGGTTCTGTATGCTTCACACTGAATCATAAATTAATTCTCCTTAATAAAAGCTGCAGACTACATTGCATTGATGAGAAATATTTAAACTGCTGTTTTTAGATCAATTTAATTCATAATTTATACGGATTTGAGTCTTGTATTGCCTTAAGAGACCAACAAGATTTTCATGGTATAAGTTTTCAAGAGTCAAAGCTCCCTTCTTCAGGGAGGAGTGAAGAAATCCTGAGCCTTCATATCCCAGTCAGGACGGAGGTAGGTAGGTGAGGTGAAGCAAAGAAGGGAGTCAGGATGTAAAGGTACAGTATAGCTTGGTTAAAGCAGAAATTAGCATTTGTAGTGAGATAAGAATCCTATGTCTCTATTCACTCCCAGGAGTTCCATCGTTTTGAATTTGCAAATGAACTCAAACTCAGCAATCTCAAACTGTAGGCTGTTCTTGAAGCTTCATTTGAGGACAGACACTTCTCAGTTAGGAATCTGGAAGATTAAAATGTTCTCCCAATGGTTTTTGACTGTTGTGATTTTTAATGTGAGATTTATGTCTATTTATTCTTTTACAATGACATGTTTGTGCAACATAGAGAGTGGAAGGGCATAGCTGGCACTTGATAGCACATATAACATTGGAAGATGATCAAGTAAGATGGTGTAACTGGTGTCATTATATCCAGTGATTGTGTTATTGGAGTGAATATGGGGCAAGGCTGGCATCTTGGTTTGTTGCAGGCCCTGGTCCCAGAGTTCATATTAGGAAGTACATGACTGTGAGAAGTTGTTTAAGATTAAAGGGCTGTCTGTGGGCAAGGAAAATGCTTGTGAGCATAGGTTGCAAGTTGTTAAGCATGCACTGAATTGGTTTGAGCTGAGAGCTGTACGTGATCACCAGATGTGTGTCATTGTTTTGTTTGGGCCTGTCTTGTAGCAGGTTATCACTTGGCATCATTTTGGCTTTGTTGATTTGTTTTCCTACTACATCAGATATGGCAATTCCAAAAATGTCAGTTGTAGTGTAGATCCTGCAGATGAAAATCTCAGTCAGAGGGAATGGAACATATGCGGCTATAATGCAGAGCTTGGCTGTAGACGATGGATGGTTTGGAGTGTTTAGGATGGTGACTGGAGGTGTGCAGACATGTTTGCCAATCAGTAGGTTTCCTGTTTAAGATTCCATTCTTTGCTTCACACACACACGCACCTCACCTCCTGACTGGGATATAAAGACTCAGGATTTCTCCACTCCTCCCTGTTATCTGAAGAAGGTAGCTTTGACTCTTGGAAGTTTACACCCTGAAAATCTTGTCGGTCTCTAAGGTGCTACTGGTCTAAAATTCTGCTGTTCTACTGAAGACCAACACAGCTACCTATCTGAAAGATAATTTATATGATCTCTAAATGTTGTTGTAATAACACTTCCAATAGTTTTTTAGAAATAATTTTTAGAATGGATAGAAAATAAATGTGTTCCAATAGTTGGATTTTTAAAAAACTTTTACTATACAGGATAAATTAACAGAGTCTCATGACACTATTTGCTATGATGGTACATAGCTGCTACCTTTATGGAACAGATCTGGCCACCTGGATCTATCCATGGTGACAATACTAGACCACTGTAATGCACTCTATGTAGGTATCCCTTTGAATTCAACTCCAGTTGGTACAGAAGGCTGCAGTTTGGCTATTATCAGGAGACACATGAAACATACATATTACTCCCATTCTACAGTCATTCCATTGGCTACCCATCAGTGTGTACTGTAATCCACTTAGAGTCTCAGTGAGAAAGACGGACTATAAATAATGTAAATAAAATAAAAATAAATAAATAATATTCAGGATAGATTCAGACCCTGGGACAAGAATTGTACTGAAATGGATTGTTGCATGCTTCAGAAGTTCAAACGAGCTTGAGTTCAAAAAGCTGTGAATTCAGTTTGTGAATACTGCAAACCTACTTCAATATTCTTTAGATATTTTTCTCTCCCAGAAGGTGCCAGCTTTAGTGTAGAGCTTAATACTTCCAGCCCCTATCTGAATTACAGATGCCTCCCAATACAAAAGTTGCTTGTATTGCTTGATGTCTGCTTGATGATATGACGTTAATGAATGACAGATCTATATTACATTCCTCTGGTCCTTGAGACTTTTAATAATAATAATAATAATAATAATAATAATAACAACAACAACAACATTCGATTTATATACCGCCCTTCAGGATGACTTGACACCCACTCAGAGCGGTTTACAAAGTATGTTACTATTATCCCCACAACAAAACACCCTGTGAGGTAGGTGAGGCTAAGAGAGCTCCAGAGAGCTGTGACTAGCCCAAGGTCACCCAGCTGGCTTCAAGTGGAGGAGTGGGGAATCAAACCCGGCTCTCCAGATTAGAGTCCCGCACTCTTAACCACTACACCAAACTGGCTCTCTTTTAAGTGCTAGTGGACCCAGATCTCGCTCTTACACAGCGTTTACAATTTCTGCTATTTCATTTTAATATATTGGTACAGCATTCAGACGTTTCCAAACAGCTACCAACCTCATGAAGATACAGACTTACTTGATGTTATAATTACACAAGCTCTTGGCTGCAATTGTGTGCTCACTTACCTAGGAGAAAGCCCCATTCAATAAAGGGGGATATAGTTCTGCACAGGAGTGCACTGTTAATCTTAGCTTTCTTGCAACATATGTGACATATAACATATTGGAAGGATGAACGTTATAATGAAAAAAATTCCAGCTTTTGAACCAGACAGACTTTAATTTTATTTTTTTCTTGTCTGTTCAAATTCTCTTGATGATGGGAGGATGAAACACAACATGGAGCTGAGTGGCACAATATGAAACTAAGCAGCAGAACTGGCAGGAACTTAAGCAGGTGAAATCAAAATGCAAATTGTTCCTGGGGAATATTTTCTGTATTGGAAGGAAACCTGAACAGGAGTTTCTAAGTAAGACAGGAAATTTACAAACTAATGCAGTATGAGTGGAAGTTGCAAAGAAAAATTGTTTGAATGATTGACAGAAAGAAACGGACTTCTTTATATCCCTGCTTTGGAAAAACTGTGAATGGAAGATTTGCAGCAAAAGCCTCAAAGAAATTATTTTCAGTGACTTGACAAGTTTCATTTTGAGATTGTCTGAAAAGCAAGCACAGGATTGGTGGTTTGTCTGTCATAGGAACAAAGAAACACGCTCCTTTCTCTGTATTCTTCCATGTAGTTTAATTAAATTTAAATTATAGCATCTGCAATGATTTTTACATACTAGTAACAGGCAATAAGAACTACAGAGATTGTCTAGAGCCTGTCTCCCTAGGATGTGGCTCCTAGACATCAGACTATTAGATCATATCCATTGTCACACTGCTTATTTAACAGCAATGGAAATGTCCTGCATGCACTTATGTATGCATTTGATTCCATGAAGTGATGAGGTATTGCCAGGGCTTTTTTTCAGCAGGAACGCGGTGGAACGGAGTTCCGGCACCTCTTGAAAATGGTCACATGGCTGGTGGCGCCGCCCCCTGATCTCCAGACAGAGGGGATATTAGATTGCCCTCTATGCAGCAGTGCAGAGAGCAATCTAAACTCCCTTCTGGAGATCAGGGGCGGGGCCACCAGCCATGTGACCATTTTCACCAAGGGCGATTTAAACTTTAAAAAACTCCCCCCTTGTTCCAGCTGACCCAAAGTAACATCATTGTGAGGTCCTGAGTTCCATCACTGAGTTGCACCACCTCTTTTCCCAGAAAAAAAGCCCTGGGTATTGCCAATAAGCATCATCCTAACTGGTGAGTGGGAACACAGTTACCAGGGTTGCTTCAATGCTTTAACTACCGTTTTCTGGTGCTTTTGACTTTGCTACTGGGAGAACCAGAAGCTCACACAACTAGATTACCCTGGACCATAAAATCAGCCTGTCAGAGACTAGTTTTGTGGAAATCTTCATCCAGGTTATGTCAAATATCTTTCTATTTATTCAATAACATCTTGGTCCTTCAACATGAATAACTTATCTGTTCTATAAAAGCAATAACAAAGATAGTACTAATGAGATATTGTAGCATTTGTTTAAAGCCAATGCAGCTGGATATCCATTAGCTCATTTTCCCCAGCACTGGCAGAAAAGATTCATTTATTTACCATTAAGTGTGCCTTTTAACACATTTTAAGCCTAGAACTGTTTACTTCAGCTGAGGAAAAGCCTTTGATTGTAATGCTATCAACATACAGCAGTCATTAGAATTTTTATTTTCTAGCACAAAACAAAATGTAGGTCAGCTCAAAGGCAAATATGACAACTTTTAAAGTGAACTTTGAGCTAATCAGGATGGAGCCATTTTGAGAGCCTTGAACAGAGCGTTATTTCTTTAATGACAAAAGAACTGTTTTGTTCTAATTGTTCTAATTCAAGAAATGATAGCCTCTCATTCTGTCCAACACTTGGGCTTGCATTCATGCTGGGATAGAAAACTAAGCATAGTAATTTAAATCTAATATGAGATTTAAGAGAGAGCAAATAGATGTTAAAAATAAACATTGACTGAAACTGAAAAAGGCTTGCTTTGGACGTAGTGGTTAATGCAAGCTTATTTTGACAGTTTCCTTCATGTCTTGAGCCAGAGTGGTAGAATGGTTAGAGTATTAGAATACAGTCTAAGAGACCCAGGTTCAAATCCCTACTCTGCCACAAAATCTTGCTGAGTGACCTTGGCCCATCACACACACTCACAGCCAAACCTACCTCAGAGCGTTCATGTGAAGATACAATGGAAGAGAATGAGCTAAGCTGCTTTGAGTCCACATTGTAAAGTATGGCAGGGTATAAATGTAGTAAATAATAGTAATTATAATTGAAGGTGGGAGGAGATAAAATGTAGGTTGGTTGGTGGCTGGAAAGAACAGAAGGAAGCAGGGAAAGATGAGGATATGAGGACTACCAGATAAAGGGATAGAGGAAATAATGTGGGGAAGGGAATACTGGAGAAACTGAGGCACCCCTCACAAATCCATGCAGGTTCCCCACTGCTCAACAGGGCCTGTCCCAGGGGCTGGCACTGCACAACTCAAGTAAACTTTTTCCAGAGAGAGGCTGTTAGAGTAGGGAAGGGGGGGAAACTAAAGTCAAGGACAAAGGTAGTTTGACTGGGATGGGAAAAGGAGAAGGAGGCAAGAAAAGGTGAGATGCCATGGGGGATTTCAGGAAAGGGAAAGAGGAGATAGTGGGGCAGAAGAAAATGAAATGTCCTCAGAGTACTTACAGTTCTCCTCTTGTCAATATATCTAATACTCAACTTGGCCCTACCTGTGGATTCTTAATGCCACAGATGGGGAGCATGGCCGGGCAAGGCAGATCTTTCTATAAACCTGAGAAGAATCCCAGGTTTGTAGAAAACCTAAATATAAATATAATGGGTGGTTAATGGACAAATAATAGAACAGCACCTATAGCTATAAGAAATGAAAGTCCTGATTGGCAATTGCTAGGCAACCACAATGACATTGCCACTCTTAAAGCCTTGGTTTCTATAAGTAAAAGGTAGGGGGGAAGGCCCTTTTCAAGACTGTTTTGGCCTTTGAGGGAAGATTCAGCTGGGCCAGCCCCATCAGCAACCACTGGATGACTTGATACCACATAACTTCCATGACTCACGAGGCTTTGCCGCTTGCTGCTATTCAACAGCAGTCACCCCATGAAAGCCCATGTGATGTAG
Organism: Eublepharis macularius; assembly: GCF_028583425.1. NCBI lineage: Eukaryota > Metazoa > Chordata > Lepidosauria > Squamata > Eublepharidae > Eublepharis > Eublepharis macularius. The sequence goes on from NC_072798.1 coordinate 56,146,982, forward strand.
TGATTAGAGTTTCAGATTAGGATATGAAAGATCCAGGTTTGAGTCTCCATTCTGGTGCAGAACTTCGTTGAGTGACTTTGGGCCACTCATCCATTCTCAGCCTGACCTATCTCTCAGGGTTGTTGTGAGGATAAAATGGAGGAGATAGGACAAAAGTGGGGTATAAATAAATAAATTAGCTAGGGGCAGTTAAAAGGTAGCATCACTGGTGAGTGTGAAGACAAGAAGTAAACAGGAAAAGGTGACAATATGGGGGCTGCCAGGAGGAGAGAAATAGTGCAGGGAGGGGATACATGGGAGGATAACATGTTCTCCCACGTCCATGTAAGTTGCTCACTGTGCAACTGGGCCCAACTTGGCTGGCATTCCACAACTCAGCTTAGACCAGTGGACCAGACTTTTCCTGGAGAGAGGCTGCCAGGGGAAGGAAGAAAAGTTGAAGAGCAGTGGGGGGGGGGGTAGATACAAGTAGATTGTCTAGTGACTGGGAAGGAGAGAATGAAGCAAGAAAAGGGGAAACGTGTATTGGGGCTTTTTATTTTTATTTTTATTTATGTCATTTATAGTCTGCATTTCTCACTGAGATTCAAGGCGGATTACATAGCGTGAGATTAGTACAATCAGTATCAGGAACATTTCCATACAGTATCAAGGACATTTCCACAACAATGTCATAGGATTTTACAAAGACACAGCATTAGCAAGGATCCAATACAGAGTTGAAGAATTGCTGAAACAGAACATAATCAATTCTAGGACTGACATTAAATAAACATGAAGTATAGCTAGTATAAAAGTACATATTCAAGCAACAGATAATATGCAAGGCAACATAGTGGTGAAGTCTATGGTCCCAGATTCATTAGCGAAGGATTTGAGACCCCCTCCCTTTAATACTTTCCTCCTATCTGAGAAAAAAGCCTTTTTGAATAATTCGGTTTTGCATCATTTGCAGAAAGCCAGGAGAGTGGGGACTCTCCTGACCTCCTCAGGCAGACCATTCCATAGGGTGGGGGCCACCGAGAGAAAGCCTGTGTGCGGGCTGCTGTTGATTTCGTCCATATGCAGGCCGGCACCTGCAAGAGACCCTGTTCAGATGAGCGAAGCTTCCGTGGAGGGACATAAGGAGTGAGGCAATCTCGTAGGTATGCTGGGCCAAGGCCGTGAAGAGCTTTGTATATAATATCCAATACCTTGAATTGAGCATGGTAACTGATAGGTAGCCAATGGAGTGACTGTAGGATGGGAATGATGTTCATGCTCCTGCTCGCTCCTACTAACAGTTTAGCCGCAGCATTTTGCACCAATTGGAGCCTCCTAGTTCACTTAGATGGGAGACCAATGTATAGTGTATTACAATAGTCAAGTTTTGATGTTACCATAGCATGGATCCAGGTGGCCAGGTCAGCCGTGTCGAAGTAAGAAGTCATCTTCCAGGCTACAGTGAGATTGTAGTAAGCATTTTTTGCTGTCTTAACTTGTTTTTCTAGTAGTAGCGCTGGATCCAGTATAACCCCTAGGCTCTTAACCGAGTCTGCAAGGGTCAGACGAACTCCATCGAAAGTGGGGAGTACAATGTCTTTCAAGATCTCTGCCTTCCCAATAAGCATCACTTCCATATTGTCTGGGTTCAATTTCAATTTGTTCATTTTCAGCCATTTCACCACAGCTGTCAGGCAGTGATCCAAGATTTCTACTGCATCCTGTGGGAACCTGGATAGCAAGATAGAGTTGGGTGTCATCTGCATATTGATGACATCCCACTCCATAGCTGCGAATGAGTTCTCCTAAAGGTTTTACATAGAGGTTGAATAACATGGGAGATAAGATTGCACCCTGTGGAACCCCACAAGTTAGTTCCCATTCTGGAGATAGCTTATCTCCAACAGCAACCCATTGAGTCTGTTCCATTAGAAACCATTTAAACCAGTTCAGGACACATCCTTTGATGCCCACTTCTGTTTCTAAACACCTCAACAGGATGGCATGGTCTACTGTGTCAAAGGCTGCAGACAGATGCAGGAGGAGCAATAAGGAGGCGTGGCCTTTGCCTATATTCAGATGGAGATCATCCTAACACTACTAGTGCTGTCTCTGCTGTTACCAGAACTGCTCTTTAATAAGGGGGAAATTAGCTTTAGCAGTCTGCAACTAAAAATAGCGCGGATCTAACCTATGTTTACGGAGGTCCCGATTCCAGACACTTTAGTGACAAAGAGGCAGACTACAAATAGGTTCAATCACGTGTATTTACTAATAATGTGACGTAAGCCTGAACTTGCACATACACACAAGAAAGCATACAAGGACTAGGAAATACAAAGTAAGAAATACAGAGACTTTCGCATTAGCAGGTTCCCAATGTTGGTGGGGAATATTCACAATCCTGAAGCGAAGCAGAGACACAACAGCGAGGTGGCCCAATGCCAGCAATGGGACCACAGACAGACAGCAAGACGTTCTGGATAGGATAGCATGCGCACCATGCGGTCTGAGAGACCGGCTTAAATACCCCAAAATGTACCCTGGGGCTGGTGCTGTACTTGGTGGTTCTCACAGATTAAAACAAAGGCTCTAATGGGCTACTGAATGGCTTGGATGGGCCACTTTGGTAATCTGATTGTGATAAGTGACACCTCAGGAAGAGGGGACAAAAGAGGGAGGGGGAAGTCCGAGTGGGCTGAATGGATGTTCCAGCGGACAGGGCTTGCCCTGATGTCATCAGCTTCTGGAATGCGGAGGTTTCTTTGAGATGCATTCTCTAAGTGCTTGGGATGGTCGGCACTTAGTTCGTTCTCCGGGGCGGCTCCTAAGATATGCAGAGCGGGGCGAGGTGCTCTCGCTGCGGACGTGGTGTGCCCGCTTCGCCGAAATGGCTTCCCAAAGCAGTCTTCTTCCCTGGGTCTTCTGGCTGCCTGAGAACATGGATGCCGGCTGGGCATAGCTGGGGCTGGATAGCAGGCTGCCCGGTAGCGAGGGCAAGCTCGGCGACCGGCCCGCGGGAGGCTCCAGGCAGGAACTGAACAGGGAGCGCCTAGCCAGGCTCGCTGGAGGTTTCCCCGGCAGGCACCCAGCTGCTAGCAGTGGCTTGGGCCCATATGAGACAGGCTTCCATGGAGGCAGGGGGAACAGCACATAAAACACAGTCCAAAGCAGGGAACAGGCACGGTCCGTGGCAGATGGCAACGCAGGCACGGGGCACACTTGTAACAGAGTCCAAACACACACTGGGAAGTCCAGATACAGGTCTGGGCAGGGCTGCCCAGGAAGAGAGTCCTTTGTGCAGTTAACCAAACATGGAGTCAGTAAACTACACAGTCTATTGCAGCAGCAAGGTAATTAAACAGCAGACAGGAAACTGACACGTGTACCAGAACACACACGTGCAGGGCAATCTTGGTGTAGCAGTAAAACAGCAACGCAGGAAACTTTAACACAGTCCATGGCAGGCCTTAAAGCAACACTGCCCCATGCCCTGGTCTGAATCCAGACTGGAAAGGGTCTAGAGTGCTAGAGTTTTCCAAGAAGATCTGAAGTTGATCAGCTACTGCTCTCTCAATCACTTTGCCCAGAAAGGGCAGGTTAGAGACTAGGCAATAATTGGCCACATCAGTTTTGTCTAGGGATGGTTTTTTAATTAGCGGATGGATAACTGCCTATTTGAGTGGCCAGGGGAAGGTGCCCTGAGTTAGCAATTGATTTACAATAGATCTCAGTGGTTCACTTATGTGATCTTTACTTGATTTTAACAACCAAGAAGGGCAAGGATCAAGCACACAAGTAGTGGCTTTCATAGATGCCAGGATCCTGTTAAGGTCTGCTGTTGTAATTGGTTCAAAGCAGTCTAAATGTAGGCCAGGAGGTATACTAAACATTTCTCCTATCTTGTTTGCATTACATCTAACTTCTAGATCAGAGTGTATGTGTGCTATTTTATCAGTGAAAAACTTAGCAAAGACCTCACAGCTAATTGTCTGTTCTTGGGACTGTAAAGGTTCAGATTTAGGGGTTAGAAGGTATTTGGATATCCTGAACAGCTGGGAGGGTTGTGAACTAGCCGACGCAATGGTTGCCGAGAAATAATGTTTCTTTGCTGCTTTCACTTCTACTTCATAGGTCCTCCAGTGTGTTCTGTAGCGAGCTCTATCAGCTTCCCTGCAGGTTTTTTGCCAGTGTCTTTCTAGACATCTTCCAGCCCTCTTCAGGTCAACCAGCTCCGTGGTAAATCATGGTGCCAGTCTCCGTCCCAAGGGCCAGAGGGGTTGACAAGGAGCAATGTTGTCAATAGCTTCAAGGAGCTTTGTGTTCCATGCTCCTACAGCAGCTTCTGTGGAGCATGTGTCTGGAATTCTAAAATCCCCCAAGACATTTTGAAATCTGAGAGGGTCTATGAGCCTTTGTGGGCAAATCATTTTAAGTGGACCTCCTATTTTGAGGGGTGTTGGGGCTATATTCCCTTTTGCCTTCAGCAGCTGATGATCTGACCATGGTTCTGGCCAAATTTCCAATGTTGAGCCAAGGTTTTCCCTCAAAGGCTCAGTGCAAAATATTAAGTCTAGTGTGTGGCCCCTTTCATGTGTAGGGCCTGACACTATTTGAGAGAGGCCCAGGGTTGCTAGGGAAGCTATAAGTTCCTGAGCCGGGCCTGACTTTGAACACTCAGCATGGATGTTGAAGTCTCCCAGAACAATAAGTCTAGGTGTCTCCAACACCATGTCTGCTAGCAGCTCTGCTGACTCAGAAAGGGTGCTTATAGGGGAGCTGGGTGGTCTGTAAACAAGCAGGATACCCAGTCTGTCTTTAATTCTCAGAGACAGGAACATGTAATCAATACCAGCTATAGCTTGTACTGGAGATCTGCGGAAGTTGAAGGACTTGCGAAGAATAATAGCTACCCCTCCACGCCGGGTTTCAGGAAAGAGAAAGAAGAAATAGAGAGGAAAAGGAACACTAGATGATCCTCACAAGTCTTTGGTGGGCCCCCTGCTTGTGATTACCTACTTTACTTGAAAAATAGTAACAAGTTGAAACCAGACAGCTTTTTCACTCAATCCTACTCAGTTTCTCCCCTCACCAGAACAAGGGTTCACAGGATCTTGAGCAGGGTCTTCTGCAGGTACCACTCTGCAAGCAGGCAAAATCAGCAACTGCTCAGACATGCACATTCTCTGTTGTGCTCCCTCACACGTACCATATGCAATGGCCTGTCTAACAAGGTTAGGAAGGCTCCCATTTTCCTGGCTGTCCACAAACTGAAAAGCTGAGTTGTCCAGGAGGGCCTTTTTTATTTTTTTGCAAAGGTAATAGGGATGTTCAGTAATGAAATGGTTCAGAAAGTTTGCACTGGTAAAAGTATCAGTACTGTGGACTATGATACTCTATTACTATTAATACACGCCTATTTAATTTCTGCATCGTTTCACATGTCAAGTTTAAACGCATATCCTTTGTTACCAGATTTGTTTCAACTGTTTCACATTTCTGATTGGTATCTAACTTCTACAATCCAAATCCTACTGCGCCATTGATTGGATGTCCATCCTGTTGATTGTATTGACTTATTCTATGCAATCCCCCCTTGAGTCTCCGTGAGAAAGATGGACTAAAAATAAGTAAGCAAACTTTTAAAAACCAATGTAATGTTCCAGTGGACTCCTGTTTTATTTCGACATTTTCTTAGACGGCTCGTTCTAAGAGGAATAGCGACAGCATAGGCTAAGGACTCTCCCAAGAGCCTTTTGCAAGAGTGTCCTGACGCTGAGATCGCTGTCGCTCAGGGCTGCAGCTGGCTTCGGCCTGACCCTAGTCTCCAGCGCCTTCTCTACCAGCCTATTGCCGCCCAGCGAACAACCGCAGGGCGCGGGCAGCATTTCCTACCCAAAGCCGCCCAAAGCGCGCGCGCGCACACACACTGCGCGCCCCCCCCCGGCCCACTCCGTCTTCCTCCCGAAGCCCCACCCTCTCCCCCCCTCCCGCTCCAGCCACACTCGCGGTTGATGCTGGAGCTGAGCGTCACTCCAGCCTCGGCGGCGCTGCAGACATGGCGACGACGCTGACAGTGGTCCAGCCGCTCACCCTGGACAGAGGTAAGCGCGCCGCCCGACGCCGGCGCCCTATCCGGCTTCCCTTGCAATGGCAGGCTCGGAGGACGGCCGCTCTCCCCTTTTGCCGGCTGTAGAGAGTGTGCTCCTTCTGCGTGTCCCGGAGCCCCATCCCTGAGAGCACAGCTTAGTGCCTTCCTTTGCCTGGGGAGGCTGTCTAAAGCGCGGGCTGGATCCCATTCCCACAGAAGCAACACTGGTCTGCCAGCGCCAGCACCAGCAGCGCTATTGGGGTTCCCTGCTTGTCTGTTGCCTGACTGGAAGGGCAGTGGAGAATAATACGCCGCTCTCCGAGGTGGGATAGCTTTTCCTCCATATCCTCTCTGGGCTTGAGGCAGCTGGAGGGGCCGGGCAGGTGAATGCGGATGTGGAATGAAAAGGGGAAAGGGCGGGAAGGAAGGGTGAAAACTTTACACGAGCGAGCCGGCTGCGTTTGCCTTCATGGTTAGTGAGAAAAGGAAGATGAGTAGTGTTGGAGCACCAGGACCTACGCCAGGAATGCACTTTTTAAAGAAATAAAATAAATACAGCCCCCATATTCTAGATCAGTGATCTTTCAACATGGAACACACTCCACAGAAAGAAGGAAGGGTGGGGGGGGGGGGTCTGCTCTTTTAGGACTTTTGGACCCCTTTGCACTAAGCAGGTAAAATGTGTTAAGGGGTTTTATCATTTATTCTCATAGCCTGTGGCTATTGGTCTGTGGTGTACTCTGATTATTTGCATCATTTATTTATTTTTACTCATAGCTGTTGCATAGGATTCTCAGTTCATCCTTATTGTACAGTTATCTATGAGACCTCCTCTACTGTCGCTACAGAGGTACTACTTGGACATTTGCCTTTCTGTTAGATTATTTTTTGGTGAGTGTTTCTGCACTTCTCCATAAAGCTGACACTTCTGCACTTCTCCATAAAGCTGACAATCCACTGTCAAAATGAGAAAAGCTCACAAACTGGTTTGAATGCTAGCTGTAGAAACACAACAGTCAATACTATATTGCACTGTGGGGGGTGAATCCTCTGATAACAATTGGCTGAGCTGGGGCCATGGTGCAGACTACTCTTACATTCCAAAGCTGTCAGAATGTTCACAATCCAATTTCTGTGAGCGAATGAAGAGCTGACAAAACCCCACATGGGAACCTCATCCGTGGGAAGGAGAAACTGGATAAGAAAGCTCATTGGAAGAAGGATCCAGAAGGTAGGGAACCCAGGAGTTAGAGAACCCAATAGTGGGATGTTTGAAGGAAGTGAGAAAGTGGGGAATGAAGTGTAATAAAGGCGCCAGGTTGACAGTCGTGGGGATTGTGGCCTAGGAAGCACAGGAGTAGGGCTGTAGTGCAAGCCTATGGATAATTCCTCAGAACTAAGTCCCACTTCAGAAATGTTTGGTGCCAGTTAAGTGTGCATAAGATCACAACTCTAGAATGATAGGGCATCTGCCTTCAACAGTTGCATATAAAGGGAGAATTTTAGTAGCTGTGGATTTCATCATCCCTATATCAAGGACCACTCATTTTTAAATGAGCAATTAGGGCCAAAATGGAGTAGGATGAGATTGGCTTCCGGATTTCATGTGCTGATTTTAACTAACCAGTCCATCCCTTTGCTGTTGGCTTCTAATTTGGTATTACTGCTCTGAGCATTGTATATATACCTAAAAATATCTTAATTGTGCTTGGCACTGATGTCTGTTCTTGTATCATTTGTTCATCTTTGAGACTACAACTGCAGAACCCTGATGTACTGCTGTTTGTTATAAATAACTTACAGGTAGATATGCTATGGTTATGTTTAAAAATTGTAAATTTTCCCTGCAAACCCAAAACTACATGGGGAATTTGAAATCTGTTGGCAAAATCAGTAGTACCCCTCATAAGCATTTGCCCCCAGGGAACGTTACAAAAAAGAGTCAACTGATCATCTTATTTGCTCTGACACTGCTTGTGTGCATTTTAATGAAATAAAATGAACTCTCTTTCTATACAGCATTCAAAGGTCTTCATGCTTTTTGTTTTAAATCAGTACTGTGTGTGTGCCTAAGAGCCATCTAAGAGTTTCTAAGGCTTCTGTATCACTTGGGAATGAATAAAGTCAGTGGTTTGGCTATAAATATGTTCTCTGTCAAGTATCACAAATGACTCCAGATACAAAGCATTTGGAGATTATAGATGACTATTCCATGAAAAAGAAATCTGTTGATCTCTGTTTAAGTTTAAATTCTAGAAAACCTAACTTCATCATATCCTGATAAAGACCAGAAGTATATTTACTACATTTTTACTAAAACTTAATTTCTAAAGTGTATCATCTAGGGCACATAAGGAACAATTTAGATAAAGTAACAGCATTAAAGGAAAGAGAAAACACTGCTTAAGGAGGATAGGGTTTTTTGTTTCTTCCAAATATTTAGAATCTCGGTGTAATCTGCAGTTCTACCCCAGTGCTGACTACATTAAGCAGGATAAATATTTCCTGGCAAAAGGTTTAACAGATGGCAATCCATTAGGAAGCACAGCTTTTTAAAGGAAAGCATTGCTACTTAAAGGGAGTAGATGAAAGTTAAATGTAATTACAATTACACTTTCTACACTCTGTTGCAGCTGAATTTTTCATGAAGGTGCATGGAAAGGAGACACAAATGTATCACCATATACATTAAAATATAGGTGAGCATTACTGAAAACTTTGCACACCGTTTTAGTAAGTTTCAAGATTGGGAGATGAGTCAAAATTAAATTAGTGTTTTTATCCTAGCAGTCAGTCTGAAGCTTTTACAATTTTAGATTTTGCAAATTAAAATTTTTTGAAGTTTTGATTAGAAATAAAGAATCCAATAACAATTTGATGACCTACATCTTTGCATAATATAAATATATTATTATGCTTGAAGCATCAGTGTTGACCGTTGTTATTGCATGAAGTGATGCCACCAACATTCAGTAATAGTAGCCAGCTAAACACCGAGAAGAGAGGGACATTCTTCCAGGATTTACCAATTGTTGATTCTACTTACGTTTCCTAATTAGACCAAACTAGTAATAAGGTTTAATGCTGGCCATAATTCATCCTTCCCAAATGTCAACAAATTCTTTCGTTCCAGTGTACTTAAAGTAGGAGATGGGAGGGAGAGAGAAATTTGATTTGCCATCAGAAAGAGAAGTTATCCATGCTGTGTTATATTGGTAAACCCTGTTGGCCAAGATAATGACAAATGATCATCGTACAGCCTAGTCCTATGCATATCTAGGAGTCTGACTCTTTGGTCCTGCCCACGTTCTTGCACGGGATGATGCCAGCCATACAGCCTGGTGCCACAGGGCCCTACAAGAAGCTGTAACTGAATGGGAAAACACAGGCTCAGACAACAAGAGATCTTGAGTTCAATCCCTGGCTGCAGACTGGCAGAGGAAATGGCTTAATATTGCATTGATTTAGTTAATTAGAGTACATGATGCAAGGACTTCATTCTAGGAACTGTCTGTGGCAGTTTGCTCTTTGAATGATCTTAATTTTGTCCAATCCCCTTAATCTAACCCTGGCTCCTTCATATTCATTTGGTTGCTAGTATGTGCTGATTATTTTCCCAACAGACCTTGTTATCCATCCCACTCAACCTTTTTACTTCATGCAGCCCAATTATGTGTATATATCATACTAGGATATTATCATACCAGAGGGACAGTGAACTGTTGCAGGTCTGAGCCCTTAACGTGGTGGACTCTTGTGTCTATGAATAATGTGCAGAATTTGCACTCCAGTGAACTGTAGTTGTGGAAAGCCCCCCTGTATCCTAGACTATTCCAGCAAAGGTAAGGCAAGAGAGTTTGGATGTGATTGCATTAATCATCAAAACACCAGAGAGACAGCTGAAATGTAAAGCAGGACAGAGAAACTAGGTGGCTAATTTTTTTGTTCTAGCAAGGCTTCTGTGCCCATTGAAAGTAGCATAACAGACAATGAAGAGGTGCAACTTTTCCTAGCATTGCAGTCTTATTCTGGGTATGGCCACACCTGTTACACTGCCACGTGCAATCATTTTCAGAGATCCAGAAGCTCTTTTATCTTGCTAGAACAAAAAGGTGGCAACCCCGCGTAGGGACACCAGGTTTCCCACAGGACACAGTTGAAGGCCTTTTGCGGTGATCAGTATGGCAAAAGACAGAAATGGGGAACATCTCTTGCTGCTTTACATGTTGAATTGCAGCCTACTTGCTTGGAAAGATATTGGAATAATGGGTAGAGTCTTACAAAAACGGGGGAGGTCATATAGTTTCTTAGGAGAAAGTGTCTGTATCCATACTTATGGACTTGGCTGCCATGACTAAGAGACAGCTCTGAGGTTTAGGGAAGGGTTCAGGTGCAGAGTGAGAACAATCGGAGAGAGACAAAAATAGTTGAACAACACACACCTAAACATTAAGACAGTGATGTAGCTTCACATTCTTGTCAGTATGCTGACAACATCCAACTTTATTTGTTGATGGATGGCCAGCTGGGTGCCGCTCCAGATAACTTGACCAGGGCTTTGGAGGCTGTTACTGGATGGTTAAGGCAGAGCCAACTGAAACTGAATCCTGCTAAGACAGAGGTCCTGCACCTGGGCTGCAGGTTGTCAGGTTCTGGGATCCAGCTACCAACCCTTGATGGGGCACCACTTGCACCTGTGCCACCGGTGAGAAGCGTGAGTGTGGTCCTTGATGCCTCCTTATGTATGGAAGCCCAGGTCACAGCAGCTTCCAGATCAGCATTTTTCCATTTCTGCCAAGTTCGACAATGTTCCCCCTACCTCTCGACCCACAACCTAGCTACAGTGATCCATGCAACAGTCGCCTCTGGGTTGGACTACTGTAACTTACTCTATGCTGGGCTACTCCTGGGCCTGCTTCGGAAGTTACAGCTGGTCCAGAATGCAGTGGCGCGTGTTTTGACCAGGACTCCATTCTGGTCACATATAATACCAGTATTACACCAGCTGCACTGACTCCCAGTGGAATTCTGGATCAAGTTCAAGGTCTTGGTCTTAACCTTTAAAGCCCTTGGTGGACTGGGACCAACATATCTACAGGACTGCCTCTCACGCTATGTTCCCCGGAGGACACTTAGATCAATGGATAAACATCTCTTGGTGGTCCCTGGCCCCAAAGAGACCTGCCTTGCCTCATCCAGGACCAGGGCCTTCTCAGCCCTGGCTCCCCCCTGGTGGAACTCTCTGTCTGTGGAGATCCAGGCTCAGCAGGGAATTGTTATCTTTCCACCAGGCCTGTAAGACAGAGATGTTTTGCCAGGCATATGGTGGTTGAGGTGGATGGACTGTGAGAACAGCCTCCTGCCATGAGGAGGTTTACCCCCTCTTCTGTAAACATTTAATAGCTGGCCATCCGGCCCCACAGATTGCTGTTTGGGTTGTGCAATATGTGTGCTGCTATCTTTTAGCAATTGTATTATATATTTATTGATGTTTTTATTTGGTTTTAAAGTAATGTGTTTATGTATTCTATATGTGTTGTATTCCACTGAGCCCATTCTCAGGGGGAGTGGATTAGAAATATAATTAATAATAATAATAATAATGTTGTAGACACTTAGTTAAATGAGAGGAGGCAAGGATTAGTTTAATGAGAGGAAATTTAAAATTCAAGCCCAGGAATCACTTTCTTTAATTTCTGACACCATATGTATTTTTACCTGCAAAACAATGTTGCAGGACTCTCCTGCTATGTAGAACACATTTCCAAAATAATGGGAATTTTAATCACTTTACAGTTTAATCTCACAAGCATTGCCATTTAACATGAGCTTTGCTTGGAGCTGGCCTGGCAGAGCAAGGAACGTACAGCAAAGCAACTAACCAGGAGATTGAATTGCAGATGTTCCAGGATTTAAGGGATTTGGAAGGCAAAAGATCATGCGGCACATAGTGGGCAAGGATGAATGATGGAGTATAGTAAGCATAGCAGAGTGTAACAAGAGAAGCAAAACATATCATTAGCCACAGGCCAATGCCAGCAGATTCATTAAGTGCCAGAGTGTAGTGATTTCATTGTAAGTGTTAAAATCAAAAGTGCCCTGCGCAAATAGGTGCCCATTGACATGAAAATATCTGTGCATTATTTGAGAGATGACTGTGCTTAGCGTGGGATGCTTTGAGTCCATTGAAGAGAGTTCCACCAGTGAAATATAACTGTTCTTTGTGCAGAATCTGAAGGCAGTTAATTTGCACTTATCTATGGAACAAAGTTACTTAATTGTGGCCTCATAATTGTAACACCCAAAAGTAGGTTAAACATTTGTTAACATCGTGAGTGGGAGACAAAGGAAAGGGATAGCTTCCCAGTGTAGCATCCCATCTTGTTAATAATACTGTACAGTTCCTTATGCAGACCTACTCTGAGTTGTGCTTCAGCTGTGGGACATAGCCTTTTTTATCAAGCAGAAGATCAGGATACCCAAAGACCTGTCCTTACTATGACTACAGAAGTAAGAAGCTGGAAGCAGGCTCTCCAGTTGCAATTCATGCCCTCTGGGAATGGACAGGAGACGTGCATGACTAGGTATCTAGCAAAGTCTGCACTGTGAGGAAATTCTTGGGTGATTTTAGAAGATCACTTATTGCACTGGAAGCCTCCGTTGTTAATTGTAGCTGTGGAAGTTGATGAGACACAGAATAGATTCATAGATTAAGGTGGATAAGCATATTCCAGGGAACTACTTCCTTTTTTGCTTTAATATCAAACCTTTGTCCTCCTGTAACTTCAGACATCACAAGGCCTAAGAAGTTGCGGGGGGGGGCTGCTAAATGTGCCCTCAAACCGTGGGAGACTTCTTCATGGGTATCATCCCCTCCTATTTATATGCACCTTAATTTTCTACATGTGTATGTTATGTGCCATCAAATCACCTCTGATTAGAGGTGGGCATGGACCAAAAAATGGACCAAAATTTGACACAGACTAGCCCAGTTTGGCATTTGCGAACAGGCAGGTCGTGGGACATGCATTTTTCAGGGACGCAACAACTTTTGGGCCGGTCCATTGATCTGTGAAACCAGATATCCCGGCACTGAGCCATCAGTTCCTTAGGCAACATAGAGGAGTTGCCTGCAGACCTTCTGCTGCCTTTGGAACACACCAGTCTTAGCCCTGAAAACTTTGATAGACACCTCTGGCTGCCAACCAGAGAGTTCCCATTCTCTATGAGAGCAGGCACTATATATCACACCCAGTGCTGAGCCACGGTTTCACTTTCCAGCTGGTTACCAAGGGAGGAACTGCTTGTTGCAGAAGTTTTTTTGGATTGCGCGAGACGGAGGCTTGGGGCTTGTGTTGCACCAAGGCTCTGGGAGCAAGCTTATTGGGTTTCCTCAGCTGAGGGCTCACTCTTCTGTTTAATATTTTTTTCTTTCAATTCTTATTTACTTGTGGGGTGGTGGGCTAGCCTAGGGCTGTGCCCCAACCCAGTTTCAGAGCTGCAGTAAGGCTCTGGGTACAAGCTTATTCAGCTTCTTGAGGGCTCACTCTTCTGTTTCATTTTTTTTCTTTCTGTTCTTATTTGATTGTGGGGTAGTGGGCTAGCCTAGGGCTCTGCTCCAACCCGGTCTCAGGGCTGCAGGAAGGCTCTGGGATCAAGCTTATTGGGCTCCATGAGAGCTCACTCTTCTGTTTCATTTTTTCCTTTCAATTCTTATTTGATTGTAGGGTGGTGGGCTAGAGCTCTGCCCCAACCCAGTCTCAGGGCTGCAGTCATGTTCTGGGACCAAGCTTATTGGGCTCCTTGAGGACTTACTGTTCTGTCTCCTTTCCCCCCTTTCAATTCTTATTTGATTGTGGGGTGTTGGGCTATCCTAGGGCTCTGCCAATTGCTGCAAGCCAATGCAAGTCAATTGGCATTTACGGCTCTTATTCTATCTACTGGAAGTTTCCTGGGGTCAGCTGCTTTGGGGGTCTGTAATTCAGACCTCCAAAATGCAATCTTGGCCAGACTTGGGGGGTAACTACCAAGAGGGCTCCTATGGATCAAGCCAGTACAAAACTAAACAACCATTCCCGTAGTAGATATAAAGATTTTCTATGTGTACACTAAATAATTTAGAAATTTTTATCTATTTTTATAAAGTGCAAGTGCTTAAATAATAAGTGCCAATATACAAGTTAACAATAACATCAGCCACTTTCTCAAAGTAATTATTTGCAGAGGTCCTTAAAACAACAATCTAATCATGTAACTTATCTGTGCTCAATGACCATCAATAATCCACATTTGTCCAAAAAATACAATTTTTCAAATAGATCATATATACATGGGAGAATTAATACAGATGTCCAATTCTCTAATACAAATATATAATGATAAATAGAAATTACAATAAATAGATTCTCTAATACAAATGCACATTGGCGAATAGAAAAATAGAAAGGCTAAAGTCCATTGTTTGAAACCATTCCTGAAAAGGGTGGTGGAGGTAAATGGTAACTTGGGCCTCCCCTGTGTTGTAGTACAGTTTTCCATTCGTGTTTCTTCTTTGTGGCTATATATATATATAACTGAGCTGTTCTGCTTCTTCCCACAGGTACATTGGGTCATAGCACTTCAAACAAATCACCTCCTGCTCAACATCCACACAAACTGGGGGGTGGGGACCCCTCTACACCCCAATGGTCTGGGTGTATCAAAATTCCCAACAGGATGCTAGCTACTTGCCTGTTTCATAACCACTTTCTCAAGGGATAACTTTCACTTTTCTCTGTTGTACAGCCGCATTTGTAACCGTTCCTTCTCTTGGTCACCAAGCTAGTAGTCCCAGCCAAGCCTCCCTGTGTTGCAGCCTACCAAGCCCTTCTCACTTGCTCTTGGGCAGGGCTGCTTCCAGGGGCTTGCTATAGTTGCTCCAGCCATAGGTGGTCCCTGTGCTGCCCACTTAGGTGTGGGGCCCTCAGCCCCAGACACTCATATACCTCACAGGGTTGTTGTGGGGATAAAATAGATGAAGGGAGACTGATGTAATCTGCTTTGGGTCCCCATTGTGGAGAAAGGCAGGGGATAAATACAGTAAATAAATAATAAATATAGGTGGAGATGAGGGGACAAATAAAATGTAGGTTGGTAGGTAGATGGGAAGGAAAGAAGGAAGCAGAGAAAGGTGAAGATATGGGAGTTGCCAGGAGGAGAAAAAGATGGAATAGTATGGGGAGAGGGATACAGGGGAGAGTGAGGTACCTCTCTCAAGTTATTGCAGGTTCCCTATAACAGCTCTGCGCCCAACCCAGCAGCTGGCACTGCTCAAATTGGCAAAAGTTTTCCCATGGAGAGGCTGCCATGGATTGGGAAGGAGGGAAAGATGAAGATTGAGGGGGAGGGGGAGATAAAGGGAGTGGGTGGGCAAAAGAGAATGAGGCCATGGGGTTTTCAGGAAAGAGGAAAAGGAAATAGTGGGGAGGAAGAAATGAGATGCCCCTTACCAAGTCTTCCATGTTCCCCATAATGTGGGGAAATGTCACTCTTTTTCTTATCTTGTCTCTAAACCTCTGGTTATCTCTCAGTACATCAGAAGCAAACCTTCATAATACACAAAGTAGGAAGGCAAGTATACAACAATTCCTCGTCATGCGAAAAGGAGGGGGGTTGGGTGGTAGAGAGGGAGAGAGACACATCCCTTCAGTTACTGTTTTTTTTATTTGTACCTCCTTTCCCTAGGTGAGCAGTAAAAAGAAGCTTGTTCAGTTCTGATAATGCGAATAATTTTGAGAAAGGGATTGAATGTAGTCATTCACGTCACCTCTGACCCCATCCCTGTTTAGAGCACTAACCATTTGTTAGTTGAGGAGATTACACATGCAGACTACTGGCATATATGAGGATCAAGAGAATGTTTTTTAATTCAAACACACATGAAAATCATCAGAACAAAGCTAGGAAGTACACAGAATGACGAGTAGATGGTCTGATTTTCATAATGATGCTTCTTCCTTACACTTAAATTATTTTTCCTCCTTTTTGAACAAAATTAAATCATAGTCCCATTGCGTTTATGTCATATTTGCTCTTTCCTACTTTGCATTTTCATAGTAATAATATCCTTCTTAAGAATATGAATCTAACATGTAAATTAAAATTTAAAGTGGGAACTTTTGTCAAAGTTCTGGTTCTTTTATAATGTATAGAGTTGTTAAAATGAATTCCAGAGTGTGCTGAAAGTCATTAGGTGCTAGCAAAGTAAAAGTGAAATACAGTGTTAAATAGAATTAGAAAAAGATAAAGATTAATTATCCTTCCCTAAGCAATTGTCCCTATGACATCTCTGCAAATGAGATTTGCCCATGAGATATGGTTCTCATATAGGAAGCTGTCAAGTCAGTTGTTAGTGGGATGATATAGTAATTTACATAATAAACATATCTGCAAAAATAGACAAGTGTATGCGCATGGTTAATCAAAATATTTTCTCTTAAGAATTCCTGAGGCATTTGGCTTAGATTATCATTTTGATTGGACCAGCTGTATTGGTAGATTTGGATAGCAAGGTTTCAAGGTAAATAACATTCTAACTTAAAAGCTTAGCATCTGTAGCAACCCCCCCTCGCCTTCTTCCCTGGGGTTTTATAAACCTACTTTAGCTACTGGCTAAAGTACTATAAAAAGTACTATAGAAATAAAAGTGTTGTCAAGAACTTGACAGGCCACAAAATAAATGGTAGTTCATGGACCACAAGTTGTACTGGCTAGGGTTATTCTGAAATAAACTATTACCAGCAGTTTTTGGATCAGTATCTTTCAGCACATCACCTAGCTAATTTGCTATTTGTTTTTACAGAGTTTCCATTTCCCTTCACCCTAAAGTAGAATTCACCTTTTAAGAGCCTGACATTTCAATCACTGATGCTTTAGCTTTGTAGCTTAAGAAGGCATCCAGGGTATACTTAATTATTTTACATGGAATCATGACAGTGTTCTTCAACATTACATTTTATAAACAAAATACAGAATTGTATGTCAGCCATGAAGTGGTCCAAGATAAAACTGTCCCCAGGATCCCTTTAACCACTATTGAGTTCCATTTCTGAAGTTATTTCCGCATAGAAGAAAACTTAACATTCTGTCTGGAGTTATGTTTAGCATCTGTAGCAACCAGTCTATGCTAACTGGAAAGGGGGGCAGTTGCCTATGTTCTTTCCCGCCATTTTTGGATAACTCATCAGAACGTTACTGCAGCTACCCATTCTTGCTTCTGCTTCACTCAGAGAAGCAGACATTGGGCAGGTCTGGGATCTTTAGCATCGTGATTGTAGTGTGAATGGCCAAAGGTGCTACACAGGGCCCATTGGCTTTAGAAGCAAAAATGTAGTAAAACTTACATTACAGAAGGGATATTGAGCAGAGATATTTTCCTAACTAAAGTATCTTTTATAATTTCATAGTTCCATACCAAGACTAGTGCAATTTCTCTGCATGGACATTAGGACAAGCAAACTAAAAGCTGAGGAGAGTGCGGCATGAACAGCCCATACCTTAAGGAGCAAGGGATTAGAAATTGGAGAACAGGAAAATAGGCAAGTTCCTTGCACCTCCTTCCCTACGGGGAGAAGCAGATCCTTCTCAAGCTGGAAACAATGCCTTGGTTGTGGAAGCAGCCAGGACATCACAGCCAGGCACTGAGGTCCTTAATGTTTTTTTTGAGGAGGAAGAAACACAGAATGTTTGTGCAGCATGGTGGGTGTTACTGAAGCCTCAGCATGCAGAATCCAAAGACCAAAAACAGGCTTTGGGGATAATAATAACAACAACAACATTCAATTTATATACCGCCCTTCAGGACAACTTAATACCCACTCAGAGTGGTTTTCAAAGTATGCCATTATTATCCCCACAACAAAACACCCTGTGAGGTGGGTGGGGCTGAGAGAGCTCCAGAGAGCCATGACTAGCCCAAGGTCACCCAGCTGGCTACAAGTGGAGGAGTGGGGAATCAAACCCGGCTCTCCAGATTAGAGTCCCGCACTCTTAACCACTACACCAAACTGACTGAAGAGATGAAGAGAGAGAAGAGGTGGGATGAAGAGAGAGAATAGGGTACCACCACAATTTTCTCTCCATCTACATTGGGGAGTATAAGGAAGAAAGAGGAAATCTTGGGTGAGCTCCCCATGGTGCCTGAGGGATACAAGAATATTCAGCATCGCCAATCAAAATGGAGATGTCTTTCACAGTTGTTGTCTCAAGTACAGAATGTGGTCGCTAAAACAGTAGACCTGCAGCAGACCTGTTTAAAGCATACCTGCACACATTGTAATCTGTTGAGCTGAAATGAACACATCCCACCAGGCATGGATACAGCCCCCTTAGAAGGCAATGAAATTCCTGTTTGGTTTTGCTCCTGGTACTGCCAATAGAGGGGAAGGGAGGTTGCCACATACCTTGTAGCCCACAGAAACATTTTCTGGCTTGTGAATCACAAACTACATCGGGCTTGGCTGCTTGCTTAGCTTCAGTAAAAACTTCCAAAAATACTTCATCTGTGTATACACTTCTCCACTTCTCATATGATTGGCTGACTTAAGATTGCAGCCTAAAGCAATATGCATACTTAAAGTAACTGAACGTGCAAAGTTGAAGTTGATCTTGTTATTACAGGCAGAAAAAATGAAAATCACTGTGGGATTGGAAAAGATCCACTATGAAATTTGAAAATTGTTTCAGAATCACTCCTCTGCTTAGCTAGAACATAAACATGAGTCATAAAGTATGTGTCCATCCTTGACCTTTGCCCTATTTTTATATATTCAGATGTTGCCAGAGCAATTGAACTGTTGGAGAAGCTACAAGAATCTGGAGAACTACCAGGACACAAGCTACAGTCCCTTAAAAAAGTACTGCAGAGTGAGTTTTGCACAGCTATTAGAGAGGTATGGTATTGAGGCCTTCGTGATATTTGTGGGGGTTGGAAATAGTGTTGCATTTAACTGGTCAAATAAGGAGCAAAAGCTACTGAAGAGTCTGCCTGTGTCATGTAACATCACAGTCGTATAAGCTTTGATCTAACATTATTGGATCTCATAGGATATTTTGTCAGCAGTTATGAATATATCACAAAATCTTTCTGAAGTCTCAGTGATGTAGTCATTTCTATCACATTGGTCATTAGAAAGACTCTTTGCAGAGAAAGG
Source organism: Eublepharis macularius (assembly GCF_028583425.1). Taxonomy (NCBI): domain Eukaryota; kingdom Metazoa; phylum Chordata; class Lepidosauria; order Squamata; family Eublepharidae; genus Eublepharis; species Eublepharis macularius. Next base: position 56,166,245 of record NC_072798.1, read on the forward strand.
TAATTCATTGGTTGTTGCCTAGGTAAAGAGGTATTAGTTGATTAACTATATGAGTTTTAATGATTAACTAAATGCATAAATTTACTTAAGAACAAAAATTCTTTTTAAAAAGGTGAACACTTTTTAATGACATTGTGCTTATGTACTGTTCTTCTGGACAGATTCTTGTCACACTCAGAGTGGTTAACAAGTCAATGTTGTTATTATCCCCACAACAGACACCCTTTAAGGTAGGTGGGGCTGAGAGAGCTCTGAGAGAGCTCTGACTGACAAGGTCACCCAGCTGGCTTCAAGTGGAGAAGTGGGAAATCAAACCCGGTTCTCCAGATTAGAGTCCTGCTGCTCTTAATCACTACACCAAACTGTAGTTCATCGTGCATGTTTTGTAATGAGCAACATAGAAGAAGCATTGCCTTCTGAGAGAGTTATGTGCTTAAAAAAAATTCATTCTTAAATGAGTTCTTCTGCCTCATTAATTAGAAGAGGTGTCATTTAGATCAAACTATATAAACCACATACCTAAGACCCCTCCATCACCAGTGTATTTCTGATGCTGGCACCTCTCATTCATGTCCTATGTCTATTCTACACAGGGAGAATAAAACAAAACACTGAAGCATAGCAACAGAGTTCATAACAACCCTGATTCAAGAGCAGGAGTACTTAGACAGCCAGCTGGCTCACCCTAATGTGGCCAATGGCCATACTCCTGATATCAGGGCACTGTGCCCATTCATGGATTACACCCAGGGAAGGAGCATGGTGGAAGGACCAGGAGGAACCTTGGAGTGAACATATTCCAGGGAGCTTTGCAGATGTGGGTTCTTTTCCCTGTCTGCATCCATGTCCCCTTTAGCCACATGCATACACTGGGAAGGAAACATGGCCATTCTAGACGCAACTTTCAATTGCTTCTGTAGCTCAGTCAGCAGCAGAGGCAAGGCTAATGGAATGCCCATGACCTTTCCCACACTAGGGTTCAGATCTTGGGCTGGGCACAGCTCAGGAGCACCAACGTTTTGCCAGACAAAGAGAATGCAGACACTGGAGAAGCAACAAGGGAACACACTTTCACAATGGCAGTCCTATCAACCTCTCAGTTTTCAAAAGTTGCCTATGTGGCAAACAAGAGCCATGGGTTCAGGACAATGCTAGCAAAAAATACTCACTTTTTGATCAGCAGCAAGTCAGGCAGCAACAAAACTGCAAGGAGATGCTGGATTAATAAAACCTACAACTCACATACTTAGCAACACTCACTCAGCAGGGGGCACAGGCACTAGACACAGTATGAGTTTTCCTCAGCAGCTCTGCTTTCAACACCAGCCATACAGAACAGGGCATGAAACACTGCAGAGAAAAGCATAGCAGAGTGGAAAGACACAACTATGGCAGACACCAGACCTTGCTTTGACTTCCTGATGGAGTTAACCCTGAGAGTGTGGCGATTCAAGCACAACTGAGATTTTGCCCCATCGAACACAATCACTTTGAATGGGCTGTTCATGTTGGCTGCTCCATATGCAATCATTTTAGCCAGCAAGCCCTCTTGTGCCATCTTTCTGCTGTAATCAGGAGGTTCATTACCATGACCTGTTGCCTGCTGTCTGTGCATCTCATGCGAGTTGTCTGGCTTCTCAGACACCAGCAGTGATCTGGGGGAGTGTGCAACCTGGAGGGCCTCCCCCTCTCACTTACAAGAGGAAACCTGTGCACACGTTGGGCCAGCCCTTCCCAGTATGAGCATGCTGAAGACAGCTGTTAATATCTTGCATGGGCTGTTGGGAACCTTATGTCTCAAGTCCAGTTGCACAGAGACACAGCTGAAGAGCAATTCACATATTTACTGAACAGCATCAGGAATACTGAAAGTAGGTCAAATGAATGGAGTTGCCAACTCCTTTTTTCCAATATCAAAAAAGAAACCTTAAAGGTCCACAAAAATGTTTTTAAATTTTTAAAAATTTTGAATTTATAAATTTACAAAATTTTAATTTTTCCTACAAAGTGCAAGATGCAAAAGTGTCAATATGCAATATCCAGTAAATATCCAAATTTTGCACGGACCGGGCCGGTTCGGCGTTCACAAGCTACTAGGTCATGTGACGCACATTTTTCCATGGATGCGACGACCTTTTGCTGGCCCATCAGTCCGTTGGTCCGTGAAACCAGACATCCTGGCGCCAAGCAATCAATTCCTTAGGCAACATAAGGGAGATGCCTGCAGACTTTGTGTTGCCTTTGGAATACACCAATCTTAGCCCTGAAAATCTTGATAGGCAGCTCTGGCTGCCAACCAGAGAGCTCCCATTATTCTCTATGAGAGCAAGCAGTATATATACCCTGTGGTTTCACTTTCCAGCTGCTTACTGGCTCAGGAACGGCTTGTTGTGGGAGTGTTTTTTCGGATTTCGCCGGAGGGAGGCTTGGGGCTTGTGTTGCAGCAAGGCTGTGGGTGGGAGCAAACTTACTGGGTTTCCTTGGCTGAGGGCTCACTCTTCTGTTTAATATTTTTTTCTTTCAATTCTTATTTGCTTGTGGGGCAGTGGGGCTAGCCTAGGGCTCTGTCCCAACTCAGTCTCAGAGCTGCAGTCAGGCTCTGGGTGCAATCTTATTGGGCTTCTTGAGGGCCCACTCTTCTGTCTTCTTTTTTCTCTTTCCATTCTTATTTGATTGTGGGGCAGTGGGCTAGCCTAGGTCTCTGCCCCAACCCAGTCTCATAGTTGCAGTCAGGCTCTGACTGAGACCAAGCTTATTGGGTTTCTTTGGCTGAGGGCTCACTCTTCTAATTTTTTCCCCTTTCAATTCTTATTTGTGGTGTTGGGATAGGGCTCTCCCCCAACCCAGTCTCAGAGCTGCAGTCAGGTTCTCGGACCAAGCTTATTGGGTTTTCTTGGCTGAGGGCTCTTCTTATAGCACCATGAGGGTTGGAATGAGGGGGAAGGGTGGTCAGTGGGGGAAGAAGTGCCAAGGATGACCTGGTTGCTCATCACCATCAGTGTCCTGAGGACTGGGATGTCTCAGAGGCAGAGCCTCTTTCTATGGATCTGCTTTTGGGGCTCAAGGAGGAGACAGGAGAGCTCAGTGTTGCCAGAGGAAGAGCAGCTGCTAAAACTTTTTGAGGCGGGATCTCAGGGTGCATCAGGGGGTCTTGGAGAAACATCCAGCTCCTCTACATCCTAACCTCTTGGGGATGCCGCTGCCTGTACTCAGTCCTCCTGGTCCAGCCCTGAATGACGTGTCCCTTGAAGGCATTGTCTGCCTGGCCACAAGCTGCACCTGGTCATGGCAGATGCTCTTGGGCTGGGTAGCACCATCAAGCTACCCTGGGACCAGGGAACATTGGAAATGCATGGGTTTTTGGACAGCTTTTGTCATCTTGGTGCCCACTTTTCCCGCAGCATTAAGTCTTCCTGCCAGCTGTACAAGAAGCAGGAAGGGGATCTCAAACACCAGCTCTTCCAGGACATGCCCACTCATTGGAACTCCACCTCCCTGATGATAGCGCATCTGGTGGAGCAAAAACACGTGTTGGAGGACATCATGACCTCCAAACCTATTATTCATGCGGAAAGGGTGCTCAGCATCAGCTCCATGAACTGGCTTCCAAATGGTCCATGCCCTGAAGCCGTTTCAGGACACCACGGACCTCCTCTTCTCCTACAAGTTCAGCCTGGGGCAAGCTGTCCCCCTGATCCATGGGCTGTACCGGGCGCTGGCCAAAGAACTGGAGCAGGGGGAAGCTCTTCTCCCCTGTGTCAAGGACGTGGTGAAGAGCAGCGAAGGGTCCTCTTGAACAGAGGAGCACAAGTCTCCTTCCCCCAGGCATGGGGAAGGATACTCTCAAATAGGGGAGCCCAAGTCTCCCTCCCCCAAATTCATTCTCCTCTCATAGATTGTATCTGTCCTCGTGTCCTTTAAAAGAATATTTCTCCTATCTCCCCAAAAACATCTCCTTGACTGTCCCCTCAAATAGTACTACTCTTCTTCCCCATTCTGGCCCCAGAGCAGGTTTTCTGCTCCCAGGAACCATCATCATTCTGGGGGCTGTAATTCCATTTTCAGAGGAAGATTCTCCAACTCCATCCCACATTTTCATTGCAACTTTTTGGTGCTGAAAGCCAATGCAAGTCAATTAGTGTTTGCAGCTCATATTCTATGTACTGGAAGTTTTCTGGGGTGGCCACTTTGGGGGTCTGTAACTTGGACATCCAAACTGCAATCTTGGCCAAACTTGGAGAGTGGCTGGAGAAAAGCCTGCTGAAGACTCGCTGCAAGTTTGGCATCTCTGAGTGTGAAGGGGTAGTCCTTGGGCCCCCGGAAGTGATGGACCACAGACCGACAAACCAGTCCATGAACCGGGGCAGGTCCATGAAAAGTTTGTAGTCTGTGGTCTGTGAAACAGGCCATGATCCAACAGTCCATAGTTTTTTCCTGGTCCATGTCTGCCTCTACTCGAGTACCAAGGCAATAGCAGTACAGAGAATGAACCTTTTTTAAACGAAGGAATTTCTTGATGGCTAGTGGAAACAAAAAAGGCAGCATGCATTAGTGTAATCTGTGATCTGCAACAGAGCCCTTATTTTGAGATAGTTCATGTTTTCAGATTGTTTTAAAAGGAATATCATTCCATTTTAGTAAATAATTGTCCTCACTACAAAAATGTATGAGTAGTTATTCTGATAAAGGCCTTTCATATGACCTACTAAATGCCACTTTAATTGATATTTGAGCATATTAAACACTCTTGTATAGCTTATCCATTTCACTAAAATAAACATTTGCTATCTCTGCAATTCCAGTAGAATAATCCAATAATATTCATATTCATTTGTGAGATGTATTCTGGAAAGCAGCCAACATGTAACCTTTGTAACAGGTGCAAAATCCAGGAAACCAGAAAATTACTTAGATTATGATTAGGTGTTGGTTGAACGAAAAGCTATCTAGTTGGACTTTGAAAAAAATAGTGTACAGTTGTCCAAATGAAGCTTTTATGGGCTATTGTTTAGCAAAAATTATTTTCTTCCATTAGTGCAGAAAGCACCCTAAATTCACTATTAAGAAACTTATAATTAGGCATTTAAGCTGTAATTGGTAAATTCTGAAGATGTAGCAATAAAACATATGCCAACTGGCATAAATATGGCACTCATTTCTCCAGCCTTTTAAAAATATCTACTGTTAAAGGAAAAAATGGAACTCACAGAATACAGCTTTCTGGACTGAATGCATGGTAGGGCTCACAAATGTCAAGACTCTTGATTATTATTATCTGAAATGTTATAGTTTGAGAGTACAAGAGTGGGCAAAAAATGCGTGCTGGATTTCAGTGGTGTTTTATCTCACTTATTTCAAGAACCTTTGTTTACTGAAGGTCTTGAGTCGTTCCTGGCAGTAATTTATTTATTAGATGTTTGTCACCTCTCCAGAGTACTGCTGGAGGACCAAATAAATACTCCTCAGAAGTAATAAAATGGTATCTAGCACACACTCACCTGAATGCTGTTCTGTTCCCTGGTATTTCATTGGCCCTTCAGACCAATTCTTCAACTCTTCAGAAGAATTCAGTGGAATGTAGTAAGAGAGTAGAAAAGAACATTTGAATGACCATGCCCATTTTTTTAGGACTAGAGCTTAATCGATCTGATCTCAAAACAAGAGCAGGATAAATTAAAGAAACTTCATTGTAAGTCTTTCATGTGTTTCTCTTAGCCTTCAATGCACTCTGATGTGAATGCTCAGTTACAAAACATATTTACTGCATCAAATGTGAGCAGTGTTGGTATTTTTATGCTTACCTTCTTCCCCTACATGGCAATCTGGCTTCCCTGTGCCGTGTGGGAGGAAGAATGATAATACAGGTAGGTGCAATTTACATTTGAGATTATGTATTTACATTAGGGTTGCCAGGCCCCCTCAATCTCCCAGCGGGAGATTGAGACCTGGCTCTTACCTGGAAGGGGAAGTGCATGCGTGCTCCTGCAAGCGTGATGATGTCACTGCTGGGAAGTGACATCACCATGCAGCCTGTTTGGGCACGGATCGGGCCCGTTGTGGGCCCCTGTGGAGCACAGGAGCATTCCTGCGCTCCGCAGGGGCCCACAACAGGTCTGATCTGCGCCCAAATGGGTCTGATCCATGCCCATTTTGGCATGGATCAGGTCCATTTTGGCACGGATTGGGCCCATTGTGGGCCCCTGCGGAGCGCAGGAATGCTCCCGCGCTCCACAGGGGCCCCGATCCAGGCCAAAACAGGCCTGATCCTGGCAGTTGCTGTGCACGGGGGCGCGCAGCACCGCAGGGGGCGTGCATGGAAGGTGCATGCCCCCCCCGCTGGTCAGGGAGGGAGGGGCAGGGGTGTCAGGGTGGGAGCGGGGAATCCCCCGCCCCCACCAAGGGTCTGGCAGCCCTAATTTACATAACTGGCTGTTACTAGGTTTCCTCTCGGGCCATAATTGTATGTAAGGCAAGAGCTGACTGCCCATTAATGTTACTGGGAATATTTGAAGTGGTCTGGTGCCCAGGGGATGCCAACCCTGTTCAGTGGTCTCTTGGCCCTGTTTCCCCATCCTTACCAGGAGCTTGTAATCTCAGACCTCCCTGGAGCTGCTTTAGCTGTGCTCCGCCATCTTTATCAGCCAGTGAGGTCACTTTCTGGCTTAACTGTCGCCCTGGTGACTTCTTGTGACAGGCCAACAGAGAGACCGATGTTTTTGCATGGTTGTCAGGGACAACCAGAGAAGATGGAAGGGGTGGAACTTTGTCCCTGACAGCTACATAGGCATGTCAGCAGCTCCTTTGCCCATCCCAAGCAGTTGCCAGGGTGACATCTTGAGATGGGAAGCAGGTCTTATTCCCCTCCAGCTGCTCTTCGGCTGCATCGGGGAGGGGCTGTGGCATTCTTTTGGCTCATCTGAACTCGGCCAGGAGCACCACCTGCCTTGGTTCCAGCTCACCCCCACCCCCCATGACTGAAAGTATTGTAACAGTCAGCTCTCAGCAGGGCATTCAAACGTATGAAAGCAAAGAATTTTAAATAGCACTGTTGGAATTAGTTAAGAGCAAGTGCTTTGTTTCTATGTTTTTGTTTTCATATTTATCTCCCAGTAAAGTTATGTTCTGTGAAACATTTGAGGGTATTCCGGGCTTCTTCTCTGCTTGGTTTGTACAGCGGACTAGTAATTTCAGTTTATTTTGACCTGAACTTCCCTGAGAAGGATAAAGAGGTCCCTCCTACACTAAGAATTGAGGACTAGGGATATATCTCTTTGAAAAGAAATAGATAATCTGCTCTCTCCATTTTTCTATGGACAAAAGAAGAATTAAACATACATGAGCACAGTCCCTGAGAATAAAAGAAAGAAATTAAAACAGTGCCTTAAGAATTGTAGAGGAAAGTATAAAATGTTAATTGCCATGGTAAAAGCTATGCAATTTGAACTGGGATTATAGTGGATCATGGTTTGAACTATCCCCTTTTACTTCCCTTTCTTGCTGTGCCTGGACAGTTTATTTTTGGCAAGGATTCTGCTTCTCTTAGCAGAGGAAAGCAGAGATTCAGAAGTGCACTTCTTGTCCATAGATGGACAGACGTCTTACGCTTGCATCAGGGGCAAAGGGTGTATGTGCATGATTGTCAGTGGTTTTGTCCTGTGTGGGCACAGCCCCAAGCATCATAGGGTGTGCAGAAACCATTCCTGCCCACCTCCTCCCCACTCTATATCTCTAAATGCAAGTTGCTTACAAGGCAATTTTGGCATCCGTCTCCCTTCAGGCCTTCTGGAGCTACTGTGGTCTGATCCAGCAGGGCTCTTCTGATATTCTTAAGAGCAGGATTTGGAAGCAAGTCACTTCGTTCTCTGCCATCCCCACCCCCCACCCCCCGCTAATGTTACTAAAAAACCATTTAAAAGCTCCAGTGCTGGTCTCCAAACCATAGTAATAATTGATCAAAAACATAAATAATTGTGTCATATTTCATATGAGACTCATATCAAAATTACTATCCACAGGAAACATTTATTCCTCTTGGAGGAATTCTTTTAATAGAGTTGCATAACAAGCTGTTGTTGATTTCTTTTTATTCTGAAAATTAGGTGCAGGCTCCTTTGTTAGTTAAACGCAGAATATATTCACAAATTAATGATACACAGACCCTCCTCCAAACCCAATAACAAGGCTATTAATGGCTGTTGTTCCAGACCAGTAGATATCATTAAAATTGTCACACAATTTCCTTCATTAGCAGAACTGATTTTCTTAAACAATATCTATGTTGCATATAAAACAGGCTTGGAAAGGTGATGTGCTCAGTATAATTAATAAGAAGAGAAAATGAACACCCATCTTCATGTTCACTACATCTTACATCAAGTTATGGTTATGTGCTTGTTGCAGTCCCCTGTATTCACAAGAAGGCCAATGGGGAGGTCAAGAACAAAACACACTACTGGAGGGTGTGGGGGTGGAATCCTTACTGCTCAGGGTAACCACCACCAGCCCCTCTTAATTAACTCTCAGCTGAGAAACTGAGTATTAAGCAAGATGGCTGCAAGAAGTCTGCTCTGCAAGGTAGGATGCCTGCAGATTGAATTCCCCCCTCCCAAAAAAAAATTATTTGGTAGATGTAGCCGAATAGGCCAAAGTACTGGGTTTAGATTGAACCCCCAAACCCAAATAACACCACAGAAGTATAATTAATAAAGTTTATTAAGAAGTGTACAAAAGATTATAAATATAGAAACTGTGCAAGACAGGAAAAATAATAAAACTAAATAATTACTCTAAAATACTGTACAGGCTTTCGCACAGATGGTACCTTGTCAGGCTAGAAGCTAGGGTTACCAGCCTCCAGGTGGTAGCTGGAGATCTCCCAGAATTGCAACTGATCTCCAGGCCACCTGGAGAAAATGGCTGCTTTGGAGGGTGGATTCTATGGAAGTCCTTTCCCTCCCCAAACCCTGCCTTCTCCAGGTTTCACCCCCCAAATCTCCAGGAATTTTCCAACTTGGAGCTGGCAACCCTACTAGAAGTGCAAAAGTTCAAGTAGTACTCCAAAGTCCAAAACCCAGAGACAAGAGTCTTGGACTGACACCTGTCCTAGTAATCAAGTCCAGAGCTCAGAATGGCGTGTAAGCAGCAGGTATACCACCAGCAGCAACAACAGCACTTAAACTAGATTGAAGACCTTTGCTTTATGCCAACCTGCCCACAGCATGGCCTGATCCCGCTTCACCAATCTGCGGGTGTTACTAGGACATGATGTGACCACATTCCTCTGCAGCTGATGCATATTCACAATCAGAGCAACTTTTCCTCACTCAGGGTTCCTTGGGCTAAGGAGATGAAATGCGAGTGCAAAACTCCCTCCTGGTCTCTGGCTTTGAAGCTCTTTGATCTCATGATCTAATCTGCATCTTTGTGTCTCCCATCTCATCCCTTATCTTCTCTGGGAACTGCAAAGTGATAGTGACTGTAATTTTCCACAGATGGCCCTCCTGTAGCCTAACCAGGCCCCAAAGCCTGAATTAAATATTTGAAAAACCAAGAAATGGATTAAGAGGCCAGTTTCTTGATGGTGCTTTTGAAACACCAAATTAAAGGGCTGTGTTGCTATTCATTTTGAGATTATAAATGAAGAATGATTTAGAGAGAAAGGAACTGCTATTGTTCAGGACTTTGTATATATGGTTGAAGCAGTATGTCTCTGAGGGAACATCAGTATGCAGATTTAATTGATTTAAAATAGCTGAGCTTGCATGCCTAGAAGAGATAATAATCCTTACATGAACAGTTTGGCTATCTGAATTTTCCTAGGTAGCTAGGGTAAGTTGTGTTTATAGGTAGAGATGGCACTTTAGTGAAGCTGTTCATAGGCCCATTAGTTTTATGTACCTCTGGGGGCAGGGGGAAGAACTGTAAATTCATTTTTGTTTTTTAAATCCCTGAAGTCTCATTTAATACAACTTCCTGAACTGTGGTGAGTGCTTCCTGACAAAAGCTGTTTACCCTCTTATAAAAGGTAGTTATGCAGCTGCAGCAGCATAATAACATGGGGTTGGATCCAGACAGCTTTTCCACATGTGAAAAGCGGGGGGGGGGTGTCTCTGTTGACACAAAAATACCTTACTGAGGATCATGGGATTTGCATTAAAAATAGCCATATAGGACTGACACTGTAGTTAAGAGGGTAATTGGTTAAGACTGGGGAAAAAAGATGGCTGGATCAAATCCACAAAGAGGTCTGATTTTCTGTATGGGAAGTAATCCTAACTGTACATTTGTGTGGATATAAATTTTTTTACTGTAATGGTTGCATTGTTTTTTTTATTCTGTAATCTTCCTTGAGCCTCAGTGAAAAAGGCAAGCTATAAACAAAGAATGAATAAATAAATAAATAGGACCAATCTGAGCAAAAAGAATAGCTATGCTGTCATTCCTGAAATCTGTCAATAACAAGGAAAAGATCCAATAATGGAAAATACTTAAAATTAACAGACATGTCTCTTTCTTTTCTTATGTGCTGTGAAGGACCTCCCTTTGTAATGTTTCATAACATCTTGTTACACCCTGTTCAGTTTAAGATGATGGCACCTCTCTTCATTCCATTCAAAGTCCATTGGTATATGTCAACCAAAGTGTCCTGCCAGAATTACCTGTTAGGATTTTAATCTTGTTGGATGTATAATTTCTGTAGGATTAGATGTAAGTATTTTTAGGATAGAAGTAACATTGAACTCCTAAAGAAGTGTCGGGTTGTCATAATTCCTAGCAAACCCAATGCTATCCTTTGATGTTGTGAAGAGAGCGTGCATTGGTTCCTGTATTGGTCTTTGAACTGTTGTTTCCGTCAGGATTGTGTATTTTTCATCATGAACTTGCTTGTCTGTGTAAAGAGCCTCAGTAAGCTGTGTCCATCCTGTGTTTTGTATCTGCTGATCAAAGGCCAAGTAGTGCTGGCCAGGATGTTTGGACACAGAGTCTCTTATACTCAACAAATTTTGTTTTACCACATTTCTACCTGTGTTTATTTGCTTAACAATATGAAATGTAATTGTTCCTGTTTCCCTTGCTGAGTCCAAAAAAACACATGTAGTCCAAGATGTTAATACAACATTTAAGAGCAAGTTGTAGTGTATAGGTTTGTACTGCCAAAGGACTGAACCCAGGATTGATCCTTTCAATGCATAACTTTCACTCTGCTTTTGGCCCCATTGAGCTGTTCTGAAGTAGGAACCTGGTGACAGCTGAAACATGTAACAGACAGCTAAGAGTGGGAAATCTCTATTTATCTGTTCATGCACTTTTGTTAGTAGCACTCAGAGTAGGAGAAGTGAGAGAGGCTTATGACAAGATGTGCCACATACTGATCTTCCCCTGTCAAGCAGATAAGCAGAAGCTGCGAGGTTCAGATATGCTGATCATCTCTTTTGAGAGCCTGTGCATGAATGCTTCAGTTTCCTATTCCAATCTTAGCCTTTGTTTTTAATTCTATCAAAGCACAGCTTGTTCCTTCACCATATCTTCATTTTCCAGCATTAAAAATGGTTGTAGCTTTAATAAATTTAAGCAACAAGTGCATGCATTTTTATAGCAGGCAATGCAATAGCAGCATTTATTGGCACTTCTAGTATTTAAATCATTTCATCTTCACTACCTTGTCATGCTTACAACAACTCTGTTAGGTATGCCAGGATTATTATCCCTGTATTGCTGGAGGAGCAGATGCTACAAGTAAGTGGTTTGCATAAAAGCACTTAACTAGTTCATAGCTGAGATAAGTTTTGAACCAGGGACCTCTCAAATCACGGCTCGTTCTCTTAGTGTTCTTATAATTGCATTTTTAGCCAGTGCATTATACCATATAGAATCAGGTATGGGGCTTCTGTAATGCAACACTTTGTGATTGGATTAAATGTGTATACAGAAAAAAATCAGAATGTAATAGAGCTAATTTTGTAACTGAATTCTGTTAATACAATTTTTCTTAATTCATTGAACATAAAAGAACAATTAAAATTGTTCCAGTGGTTCCAGTAAAATACTAGCAAATGTATATGAATATATATGTTGTAGCTAGCTACATAAAGCTCTTGGAAGAAATGTGGTGAAATTTTCAGTCTCACTACAGATGCATTTGTACTGAGGTGTTAAAACGATTGGCTTTTAAATTAAAATTATACATAGTTGACAAAAATTAGCAGTACTCTGCTCTGTTTAATGCTTTTATATATAGGTTTCTATGAATCACACATTTGCTTGAGTGTAACCCCCATAATCCTGAGCAATTGGTGGAAGATTACAGCAGTAGTCCTCAGTGCTGAAAACAATAATATATTTGCTTGTGTTGCCACACATACCTGCACAGGAACCTTCAGAATTAGAAACATAGAGCTAGAGACTGATCCCAAGGGTCATCTAGTCCAATCCCCTGTACAATGCAGGAAATTCACTGCTATCTCCCCCCTCACCTCCTCAAGTGATCCTGCTCTATGCCCAGAGGAAGGCAAAAAACCCCTCCAGGATACCTGGTCAATCTGGCCTGGAGGAAAATTCCATCCTGACCTCAAAGTGGCAATCGATATTACCCTGGGCATATCAGAAAGGGCCGTAAGAGCCTAGCACCGGTTCATCCCTTCATGCCCACCCTTTCCAGTTCTGCATACATTCATATCAAGTCATAGAATCATCATTGTTATCAGGTAGCCATCTAGCCTCTTCTTAAATACCTCCAAGAAAAGAGATCCCACCACTTCCTGAGGAAGCTTGTTCCACTGAAGAACCACTCTGTCAGACATTCTTCCTAGTGTTTAGCCAAAAACATTTTTGTGTTAATTTTAACCCGTTGTTTTTGGTCTGACCCTCTGGGGCAACAGAAAGCAACTCCCCTCCATTCTCTGTGTGACAGCCTTTCAAATACTTGTAGAGGACTATCATATCACCTCTCAGTCGCCTCCTCTCCAGGCTAAACATACCCAGATCCTTTTGTTGCTCTTCAGTTTGTGTGATATACTAACAGCTTGTACTGTGCTTAGTAGTAATATTGAATTTGCCCAACTTTTTATTTAGTTTTTGTCACCAGTTACTGTTCTTACATATGTATAGTTTATGATGCTTATATATATGATTATTATAAACGTTTCTGTAAGGAAGGAGAAGGGGAATAGTATTTACAATGTAGTACAGATAATATTAAAGAATAACAAGTTCACTGTTCTAAGAAAAGTATTTTTTCCATATGTTCATAGAAATCACGCACGCATGCACGCACACACACACACTATGCAGTAGTCAGGGGAACCAGATTCTGTGCCTAGATCATACAAAATGTGAATCTGCTCCAACGCCGCATAAAGTTGTCCTCTATGGAGATTTTTAAGGCAGCACGGTAGAAATAGAACAACAGACACTGAGTGATTGGTGCTTTTTTCCAGCCTAGAAACAATTCTGCTATATATTCACCATCCTTCTACCTGTTTAGGTATCATGAATTCAGCCCTGGAAACCCTCGTGTTTTTTAGGAAAGTTCTTCTTAAGAGAATCAACAGAGTCTTCCAACTTGATGCAGATGTATTATTACAAACAGATCAGCAAAAGTAGTACTTTCTCTTCCAAAACAAAAGAGTATTCTGTCCTCTGGAGAGGAGCTGAAAGCATAACTGGAAATTGAGGCTGCCAGGAAATACTTGTAAATTCAAACTTCTGCCACCTTTGAACATGAAAATATGGTATTTGGCAGATAAAATAAACTGGTATAAAAAGCAGGGGAACGTTATATTTCTCTTTCCAATCAGTACTGTGATACATTTTCTTCAGCTTAAGTAGGAAACAAGCCTGAATTATTGCCATGTTATAAACTGGGGCCAGGGAGGGGGGGTTCTTTTTTCTTACAAGCAAGTATTTCTTTGCCTTGAATAGCTTGAATCAAAACTTTTAGGAATTGTTGCCTTTTCATGACTCAGATTGCTCTCATTAATTGCAATTACATGAGTAGGCTGGGCAACCCAAGCGTTATTGAAAAAGCTTTGTTAAGCCTCTTTACAGTTACTATATCCTGATGACTTCACTATAGGAGATCTTAAAAAGGACTTCTAGTGCTACATTTTATGTGCTGTTTTCATTGATATTACAAATGTAATACTCCAGAATCCAGGGTCACATCAAAGAAATGATGTTTAATCAGAGCTCCCTATTGACTTCAAGACAAAAATCAATTGTAGTGTGAAAATGCTTGGCTGCTAGCTATGTCTGTACTTCCAGTTGTGTTTGATTGCTTAGATGACTCCGATGGGGGTTAAAAGGTAATATAAATTCTACTACAAAAAGCCAGACTATCTAATGGTGTGATATTGATGTATTTCTCGCATGTCAATTCCTGTCACACATGCTTGGTACTTCCCTTTTATATGATCCAGAGGAGTTAGCCGTGTTAGTCTGTAGTAGAAAAATAGTAAAGAGTCCTGTAGCACCTTTAAGACTAACTAAGTTTATTGTAGCATAAGCTTTCGAGACCCACAACTCTCTTCGTCAGTTGCATGGAGGGTATGAAGAAACTGGCCAGAGATATATAGGTGGAGAGGGGAGAGGGGAGAGAGTGCAGGGAGTGAGGGTCATGCAAATTTAAATAAGTTACAAGAAGTCATGAAAGAGGTAGAATGCACAATCCAGTCTGGGTGTGACCCCTCCCCTCCATGGCAGAATCTGAACAGAATGCCTGAAGGCAGTTACCATTCATAGTCTCTATTCAATCCAAGTCTGACTGAGCAGGACTTTTTTTCTGGGAAAAGAGGTGGTGGAACTCAGTGGGTTGCCCTCGGAGAAAATGATCACATGGCTGGTGGCCCCGCCCCCTGATCTCCAGACAGAGGGGAGTTTAGATTGCCCTCTGTGCCGCTCAGCGGCTCAGAGGGCAATCTAAACTCCCCTCAGTCTGGAGATCAGGGGGCGGGGCCACCAGCCATGTGACCATTTTCAAGAGGTTCCGGAACTCCGTTCCACCGCGTTCCTGCTGAAAAAAAATTCCTGTGACTGAGTCAAATTTACATATGCATTCCAATTCAGCAGCTTCCTGTTGGATTTTGTTTTTGAAAGGTTTCTGTTGAACTATGATGACCTTTAAGTCCTTGATGGAATGTCCTGGTAGATTGAAGTGTTCTCCCATTGGTTTCTGGATGTTGCCATTTTTAATGTCAGATTTGTGTCCATTTACTCTTTTGTGCAGAGGTTGGCTGGTTTGTCCAATATACAGAGCAGATGGACATCATTGGCACACGAGGGCACGTATCACATTGGAAGATGAGCAGCTGTAAGAGATAGTGTAGTTAACGCCATTGGGTCCTATAATCATATTTTCTGGGTAGATATGAGGGCAGAGTCGGTATCTGGGTCTGTTGCAGGGTCTGGTACCTGTGTTGGTGACTCTGTTAGTCGATTCATGGTTGTTAGTGAGAAGTCGTTTAAAGTTGAGGGGTTATCTGTAGGCAACGGGGAAAATCCAATGGGAAGCTGCTGATTTGGAATTCATTCTTCATACCTTCCACCCTTCTGTATGCTTTCTAATAAACAATCTTCATTTGGAGATGCTAATATAGATATTCCTACAATTATTCCCTATCTTGTACGTTTTGTTTTTCATTTCAGCAACCCATTTACTTTTTTACAGATTCTTATGCTTTTCTGCTCTGCATACAGTACTGTAGTTGCTCACATAAAATTCTAGGGATAAGCATCCAGTGGTGTTCATTATCGTTGCTGAGAAAAATGCTCAGTAGTATTGCAGCTCACTTGGAGAGGGTGAATGCTGTAAGGCTGTGCCTTCACATTTCATTGGTGCAATCCATTGTGAACCTTCTTCTGTACAATACCCATTAAAGTGAATGGAAACTGCACAGAAGATGCAGTTTCTTGACCTGTGGGAAGCTTATAGCCCTGGATGACTCCTTGCCATCATCTGATTCACATTGCATTTTAAAAGAAAATCCACCATTTCTCCTTAGATTAGCAGATGGATATCTGCTAAAAGTCATGTTTATGTTGGAGAGAAAATAAGATCCCTCCCATTGGCCTGCCAGCTGCCACCTGACTCTTTTCCGATTCAGTCAAAAGTCAGGTGCCCTTGCCCGGGGGGACTCTGCCATCTAAGCGGAACTTGCCCAGCCACACCCCACAACTCCTGATGGCTTTCAAAGGAACTGTGACATGGAAGTGCTGCCTTTTGCTTGAGATGCTCCCAGTTGGAAATTTGACATATTGCTATGGGACTTCATGTTTGTATTATTATAGGATTTTATGTTTGTTAGACACCTTGAGAATTCTTTTGAACAGAAAGTAGAATATAAATAAAATAAATACGCTACCCTGCAAAATGGGAGTGGGGGAAGTCAAAGGAAGAGTCACCTTCCGCTGAGTTTTTCAGGAACAAGGACAGCAGGTAGATTGAGGAGAGAACACAACTCCCCCCCCACACACACACACATACATCTTCCCTCCTCCTGGTACTGGAGAGGAGATGCTGGCTGTTAGTTGGCTTAAGGGCCCTGTCATTTATTTGTTTACTACAGCTTCTTAGAAGAACAACCAAGACAGCAGAACTGAGTTCACTTCTTATGTGTATTCTGAATAAACCACCTTGAAAACAAATCATGGGTGGGGGGCGTAATAAATGTCGCAATAAACAAACACACAAAAGGGCTGGAAAGTGGCCAAAATGTTAAGATGGACAAAGCTTTTAAGATATCAGAAAATGCATGGGCTGAGATATAAAGCACCTTATATCCCTGTCCTCCTGATGTGCTTGCCCTGCCTTGGAGAAGTGCATCAGACATCCACATCATGGTGTAACACTCAAATTAGGCCAAATTCAGTGTGCATAGGCTCAATCTCCTAGATTAAATCTGGGGATCGACCACTCATATGGGCCATATGTATGCTAGATATTTGCCACTGTTGGATACCAGGTGGGCAGGAGTGTAGGACACACACCCCTAAGTATGTAGGAATGTAGGACACACATCCAAACTGTCACTATAGGAAGGTAATGCAAATATGATGCTGTCATATGGGCTATTGGATTTAGCATCCAGTCTTCAGGGGCAGCCCCACAAAGTGAAGCATGAAGACAATGGCTACTTGCTAGGTCTCCTGAGAATCTTTCTTAACAATGGAGCTGGTAACAATCCGTGCGCTACCCTCTGGAATATCTATTTCAGGAATGAAAAAAAACTCTGCAGGGTGATCCTGTGAACAACTGACCAAGCAATACATCTGTACTAACTGTGTGCTCAAAGGCTATTGAAAGACTTCTGTTCTAGATAAGCAGCTTATTACTTATTTCTCAATTTGTCCCTTGAAGGGCGGGAAACAGCTGCCACCAAATGTTATCTGCTTTGTAGAAGTTAATTGCGTAATGAGAATTTCTCAATTAAAATGCCTTTGCTTGCCTTAGAAGGACACAGGACAACATTTTATAGCTGTCTTGGGTCTACCTGGTGTTGTGCCACCTTTCATTCTCCCTTCACTCCCAACTGTCTGGATAGTAACCGCTGTCACCACAAATCTGAAAGCATATCTCCCATTAAAGGGATTTGTACTTCCAGCAGTGTACTGTGTAACCATTTAAAGGCTCTGCCTATTTGTCACATCCTCCATTTGTACTAGCTAATGTGGGGAGGAGCTATCACACTTTAGCAACTTTGTAGTTTTTGGATGGCATGATCATCAATGGCCCCTTATTTTTACCATTCTTTAGGAAACATGGATGAATCAGGGGTGGTGTGGGCATTCAGATTATAAGAAAATTTAACAAAAAGCATATACACAATCAGATTGATCAAATTTATAAAGAAAAGGCAAAAGCACTCAGTTTCTAACCCTATCTCAGTCTAGACTTACCCTAATGATGTTGTTAAAAGGATAGTCTATTAACTCGAGGTTATAGCAATTTAAGTCCTCCAATACCTCTGTTCTCCAGTTTAGGGGTTTCTTCCATTATCCCTCAACATGTGGACAAGATGGAATCCCAATATAAAATCTAGCCCTTCATGGCTTGACAAACAGAAGAGCGAACGGAAACATTTCTCCAGTGTGTCCAGAGAATTTATAATCTCCATTTTGGGGAGTCCATCCCCTCTCAGTGGTCATTTCTTTCTTCCTGACCCAAAAGGAGATACAGTTCAGTGTTTGGCTCTTCTAATCTTTATCACTAGGACTGACATTCTAGTTCAGGTGTTTGTTCCACTCTGGCTTGGTCGATCTGCATAGCTAAGCACTGAATTGCTCTGTGCTTGGGAGACAAATGACTCATCTGTAGTTTCAGGTGGGTAGTTGAGTTGGTCTGTAGTAGGAGAGCAAGATTCAGGTCCAGTAGTACCTTAAAGACCAACGATATATCTGGTTGGTCTTACAGGTGCTAGTGGGCCTGAATCTTGTTCATCTCCTGTAGTTTTTCATTTGCCAAGTTTTTACCAGCATTAAAGGTTCTGGTCCATGTATAGAATCCAGTCCCAATTATTGAAATATTAAGATGAATTCTAGAGTGGAAGGCATTTTGCCAGATGAACCATTAATGCCACACTGTCATATTCAACCACTGAACTCTCAGAGCATAGCTGTAGGTTGCCTTTCTCACTCAGGGACCACTTGGCGTTGCCTCCATGCATCCTCCTTCACGCTGCTGCTATGATGAAAGCACAGCCCACTAATGACATGGCTGTGCTGCATTGTAAGGTAGGTTCCATATCAATGAGGCACATTTATGGCAGCTATGTATAATGTCATTTCAAGGGCCTTCTGAGTAATAAATGTAACATATGTTGGCCTTTGGGTAGGGCAGGAGCCTATTTTATATCAGCTATGCTGTGCTGGACCTAGGGCAACTTTTAGTCTCACTTAATTATCCACCTTACTACAGACCCATCCCACAAGGCTTTTGTCCACACAGGTCCTATGATCCTCAGCACAGCCTTTTTTGGTGGCCAAAGGGGACCCCTTCTTCCCTTTACCAATAGAAAAGTCAGTTGGATCCAACTCAATCATTTCTGAGCAAAACCTCCTGGAACACATCACCCTATTACCTCTCCTGTCTCAATCATAGATACTATGGGAGGGGGGGAGTACAAATCTGCAGTAGGAAATATACTGCTTTAAGTGTTCTCATAGGCTGCATGTCCAAAATTCAGGTGAAAAATAGTAAAGAGTCCTGTAACACCTTTAAGACTAACCAAGTTTATTGTAGGATAAGCTTTTGAGAACCACAGCTCTCTTTGTCAGATGCATGGAGGGTATGAAGAAACTGGCCAGAGATATATAGGTGGTGAGGGACAGTTACAAAAGTCATGAAAGAGGTGTAGTGTGCAATCCAGGCTGGGTGTGACCCCTTCCTTCAGCAATGGAGGGAAGGGATCACACCCAGAGGGAAGGAAGCGATGGAGGGAAGGGATCACACCCAGCCTGGATTGTGCACTCCACCTCTTTCATGACTTTTGTAACTGATTTTCATTTACATGGCCCTCACTCCCTGTACCCTCTCCCTCCTCCCCTCACCACCTATATATCTCTGGCCAGTTTCTTCATACCCTCCATGCATCTGACAAAGAGAGCTGTGGTTCTCAAAAGCTTATGCTACAATAAACTTGGTTAGTCTTAAAGGTGCTACAGGACTCTTTACTATTTTGCAACTACAAACTAATACAGCTAACTCCTCTGGATTTAAAATCTAGGTGGAAATTTAAAGAAAACCCCTCTGTTCAAAAGCATGTACTGTAAATTTTATTGGACTGCAACTCTGTGAGGTATACAAATATTGGGTTGGATCTACTGTGAATGTAAATACAAACTAAGTGTGGTTTGTCTTGTGGGAACAATAGCAATAAATGTATGGTGGTATTAATATGTAATGTATTGTATTTAATGTATTTAATTTTGATTTTATTTCTGCTTGTTATTGTGGGGTTTTTGAAGTTGTTGCTGTAAATTTAAATGCAGACCTCTGAGGAAAGATGGGGAGGGCTGGATGGGTGTGTGGAGTATAATCTGATGGTACAGTAGCTGTACCCTGGGTGGGGGGAATGAACTCCATTGAGAGAATGGGAGGCAAAGTAGGCAACCTGTGTGGAAGCCTCAAAGGGGTCTCATTCTGCCAAGACCAGTGAATATGTGTGGTGTTCAGAGAAATTCTGTCTAAGTCAGGCAAACTGTTTGTGTGCTTAAGAGATAGTCTGTGTATATCTGAGAGAGAAAATAATCTAGGTCAGGCAAGCTGTGTGGAAAGATCAAGTGAATCTATGTCTGTGTGGAGTTTATTCTGTTAGTGAAGACCTGTGTGGAAAATTACTTTGTGTAACTGAGCCTGTGAAAATACCTTTAAGAAGATATAATTCTGTTTGCAACTGTCAAAATTAAGAACTATTCTGAAACCAGTATACTTATCAAAAGTCTGCAATCATCATGCTTATGTACCTATAGTCTACTTTTGTTTAAGAAAAAATGTTATTTTTTACCTCACAATCATCCTCACATGCTGACCATTATGTCTATAACAAAGGCTTCCTATAGTACCAGTTAAGCAAAAGCGTTCAGTGACAGCAAAAACCTTTTGGGGAGGCAGCAATATATAGGTCATACAAACAAAGCAAGAAAGGTGTTCTTGAGGTAAACACTTGGGTGAAGTTGAGAACACCTAAGCTCTGTGTGTGTGGAATTAAAAAATGTGTGGGCTGTGACCAGAGCCCTCCTGCGGTATAAGTTTAAGGTAATATTAAAAGAGCCCTGACCTGGAGAGCCAGATCTCATCAGATTTCAGAAGCTAAGCAGGGTCGACCTTGGTTAGTTGGATGGGAGACCTCCAGCGAAGACCAGGGTTGCAGAGGCGGGCAATGGCAAACCATCTCTGTTAGTCTCTTGACATGAAAACCCCAGTATGAGTTGCCGTCAGCTATGACTTGAGTGCACTTTCTGCAACCAATGTTAGGAGGAGCTGAATTTAAGCCAAAGGTTTTTAAAACAAACAGCACACCATTACAGGGTAACCACCAAGCAAAAAAACAAGTAAAATGTTACACTGCACATCACTTTCCCCAAATAATTACTTGCACAAGTAGAAATGCAAGTTTAACCTAGCACAAGCAGCCAATATGAGTTGTTTAGAACATTTCTGTTTGCGCAGAAGCTTTCCACTGGATCCAACCCACAGGGCTTCTTTGTGTTGACCAAGACTACTGTAACACACCAAGATTTTTTTTCATTTTTTTTTTATTATGGTAAAAATCTTTGTTCCTTCCTCACCTCCCACCTGAAAGCCAACATTTTTTAAGTTGGTCTTTTACATTGTTTATCCCATTGTATTCTCCGTAATTAAAAGTGGCATAGTTCCTGAGAAAGCTAAATGAGATTCACTTCATTGCAGGTTGGGATTGTTAATGAGTCATCATCCTCACTGCACGCGGCAAAATGACACATCGCTTACTGCACGGCTTCCAATTGTTCTGACAGCTGGTGTAATGATGCAGATGTTTGTCTCCAAGGGAAGCTGCTAAGAGTGTCCTGATGAAAGCACACGACTGCTTTCAGATTAATGAAAGAAGAGCGTACCAAAGCTCTTGCTGCAAGAAGTGACAAATTTTATATTTATTCAAATCAAGGTTAAAATCTTAAGTAAAAGCTGTGTCAAATAATTAGCTTATAGAAGAATGTTTCTGTAAGTTGATTGAGATTTTGTAATTTAGCCTATAAATATACATACTCAATAAGCACATCTGTATTTTTTCCAAATTTTTTGTAAAGTTTTTAAAAAAATCTATTTACCAGACAGCTTTTCTTAAGTATCAAAATGTAAAATCCAGTGCGTGAAATACTGCTTTCCAAAGGAAGTTAGTCATGTATTAATTGCCTCCTGTTTTCACACTTTCCCAAGATGTGTATTGTCTTAGATGAAAAGAGCTTGAAGGCCTCAAAAGCAACTTTAAGGAAGGAAGAAAATGATACCAAAGATCTGTTCACTGAAAAGTTATCAAAAATTAAGCTTTAAACCTTCATTGAAAACATATGCAGTATCAGTGAACTATAGGCTCTTTTAATAGTCTACTATATTGGTGATCAATAGTGTAATTCTAGAGTTACACCCTTCTAAGCCCATTAAACTCAGTGGTCTTAGACGGTGTTGCTCTGTTTAAGATGGTATCGTAGATTTTTTTACCCAGTTAAAAAATTAGATTAGACCATTTACTTTTCTTCATCCAGAGAGTTTTCCTTAAAGTATACAAAATCTTATACAATCACACTGAGGTTTCTTCTCCATTGTTGTTCCCTTTCTCAACTATAGGTGTTTCCGCTGTAATAAAACTAGTTAAGAAATTTCCCTGAATTTCAATGGATACCTTATCTGGTGGCTTCAAGAAGGAAGCCCTCATTATAGAGTGCACCATGTGATGCTTGGGACAGAAACAAAAGAATAGTTTAGTCTGCTAAGCCATTGTACAGCTAAACTTAATTTATATATACACACACACACACACATACATACATACATATACATACACAGAGGGAGAGAGCTCATTTGGAGGGGGAACGCACCAGAACAGTGTTCTGGAACATTTGAAAAGAGAGCACGAGGGTTTTGGCCCTGCCCACGTGATTCCTTTTTCTCCCTGCTGCCCGTGTCTTTAGCAGCAGACAGCAGCGGAGGCAGCACCACCACCACTACCACCTCCTGGATTCCCTGGTAGGAACTGAGGGTAGGGGCAGCTGCGGGAGGCACAATGGAGGGGGCGGCCGCACAGCCCGTCCTCCAGGCCTGCAAGCAGTGAGGACTCTCCAGAGGAGGGTAAGCTGCTTTGAGTTCATTCTGCTTTATTTTCATTCGTGACTCATGAGTGAGAGAGAGAGTGAGTGAGTGCAAGCCGGGCTGCTGGGGCTGGTTCTCCAAAGGAGGGTAAGCTGCTTTGAGTTCATTTGTTTTATTTTCATTCATGACTCATGAGTGAGAGAGAGAGTGAATACAAGCCAGGTTGCTGGGGCTGGCTCTCCAAAGGAGGGTAAGCTGCTTTGAGTTCAGTTGCTTTATTTTCATTCGTGACTCGTGAGAGAGAGAGAGAGAGAGAGAGAGAGTGCCAGCCGGGCTGCTGGGGCTGGTTCTCCAAAGGAGGGTAAGCTGCTTTGAGTTCATTTGTTTTATTTTCATTCATGACGTGTGTGTGTGTGTGTGTGTGAGAGAGAGAGAGAGAGAGAGAGAGAGAGAGAGAGAGAGAGAGTGAGTGAGTGAGTGAGTGAGTGAGTGCAAGCCAGGCTGCTGGGGCTGGCTCTCCAAAGGAGGGTAAGCTGCTTTGAGTTCAGTTACTTTATTTTCATTCGTGACTTGTGAGTGAGAGAGAGTGAGCGCAAGCCGGGCTGCTGGGGCTGGCTCTCCAAAGGAGAGTAAGCAGCTTTGAGTTCATATGCTTTATTTTCATTCATGACTTGTGAGTGAGAGAAAGAGAGTGAGAGAGTGCAAGCCGGGCTGCTGGGGCTGGCTCTCCAGAGGAGGGTAAGCTGCTTTGAGTTCATTCTGCTTTATTTTCAGGAAATACCAGGAGATATTTGGGGAAAGGGGCCTGAGGGGTGGGTGTTGCCTTCTGACACTCTTCCAGTGATGTCAGGGGATGTAGCATATGCAAATCAGTTATGCCAACGACACACTTCCAGTGATGTCAAGGGGCGTGGAATATGCTAATGAGATATGCTAATGAGTTGTGCTAATGAATTCCTGCAGTTCTTTTTCTACGAAATGACCCTTGGGTGGATGGGTGGATAGATGGATAGATAGATATAAACTCATTTTTTCTAAATCCATTTGAACCTGTGACCTTATACATGCCAAGCAAATGCTCTCATATTGAGCCAAAGCCTCTTCCCATTTTTTTTGTTTCTTTATTCAATTAAATGGGTAGACTCCTTTGAGTACAGTGAGCATATAAGACAGCTTGCAAAATATAAAAGTCATTCTACACAAAACAAAAACACAACAAAGAATTAAAAGCCGCCAACAATAAATTAATTATTAGGAATGTTGCAAGAGTTGTAGAAAATTTCAAATCTTTAACAGCCAAACCTAAGCCAACACAAAAGCTTGGCTTCGTTTTTACTACCCTTCTGAGGGTTGCTGGCAGGGCCAGATCTAGGGTTGCCGGCACCCAGTGCCACTCTTGCTCTGGCCTCCGCGTGCGCGCGCGCACACACACAGCGCACACACACTCCCGGCATGGTGCGATGACATCACTTCCATGACATCATCATGTAGGGGTGGGGGGCATGCCACCCACGCAGCAAGCCAGCCACCCAAGCACCCGGTGCACCGCAGAGCTGGCAGTGGCGGTGTGTGCATGCACTGGGGCTAGGAGGCCCTCTGCATGGTTTGCCTGCCCTGCTGCCCTGTCCTGCCTGCACAGCAAGCTGGCCACCCACCGCCTGGTGCGCCGCAGAGCTGGCAGTGGCGACAGCGACATGGGTGTGCGCTGGGGCAGCTGGCTTGCCTCACGAGTGGCTGAGCGCAGGGCTGGGAGGTCCTGCGCGTGCAGCAAGCCAGCCACTCCATCGGCAGGGCAGGCGAGGGACTCCCAACCCTGCGCTCAGCCTCCTGCGTGGCAAGCCACGGCATACTCTTTGGTGGCACCAGCAGCAGGCTACCCCCCCTGCCCCCCCTCGATCCGGCCCTGGTTGCTGGACAAGGTGCCTGTCACACTCATGGGGGAAGATGTTCCATTTAAGTTGGGGGGGGAAGAGACTACAT
This sequence comes from Eublepharis macularius, assembly GCF_028583425.1. Taxonomy (NCBI): domain Eukaryota; kingdom Metazoa; phylum Chordata; class Lepidosauria; order Squamata; family Eublepharidae; genus Eublepharis; species Eublepharis macularius. The sequence continues at coordinate 56,191,005 of NC_072798.1, forward strand.
TTTTAAAAAAAAATTAAACAATATATTTTTTAATAATATTAGTTATTTAAAATATTTCTATATTTTCTATATCTTATTAATTTAGAATATTTCTCTTCATTGTCCTGATTGTGGGGGCTTACAATTAAAAATAGTCCAAAAAGATGCCATTAAAGACATAAGCACTATAAAAACATTCTGTAATGCAAAACAGACCATTAAAAAGCTGATACAATAAATCCTCTAATTAAAATGTTTGGGTAAAAAAGCCTGGGTTTTTTTACCTGGTGCCTCAAAGAAAGTAAAGTAGATGCCAGGCAAACCTCAAGGGCGGGGGGGGGAGGTGCATTCCAACGGCAAGTTGTTGTCACCACAGAAAATGTCCTGTAATCACCACACACCTCACATCTAAAGGTGGGGGCACAGAGAGCAGGGCTTGAAAAGCAGATCTTAACTGGCAGACAGAATGGGAGAAGATTGTCTTTTAGATATCCTAGCCCCAAGCCATTTGAGATCTTAAAGGTAAGAACCAGCAATGCGCAGAAATAGGTGTGTAGCCAGTTATATTGTTATGATTAACCCTGCTGTGTATTTTTATTACAATTATAATTGCAATCAAATTTTCAAACTGAGAGCATTGTTTTACGTTTTTTCTGTCCAATGTTGTGAGCCTTCGGTCCCTATTGTTATGGTAAAAGGTGGAAGTCCACAGTGTCTCTCAGCACTGTGAAGTCATTTTCCACAGCCCTTGTTTCTCACATCTTCATTGCTATTGTGAATCAGATGCACTGTCTACCTATACCTCCCCTGAACTTTTAAAAGCAAAGGAACCGTGGCTCCCTAACCCATCCCTCTTTTTTTGCTGGTGCAATGTTGCTCTTACGCAACAGTGATTGATGTGCTCTGTTTTCAAAATGCAAGATACAAAAGATGGCTTCATTTCCAAAATCTTCCAGAGAGTACACAAGCTCCCAAGTGCTTCTGCCTATTGCTGCCCCTAATGGCTCCCAGAGCTGAGACATGGGAGCAGTATGCAAGCCTAGCACTTTAGGAATCAATCCTGAGCAGGTCAACTCAAAAGTAAGTCCTTAGTGGGTCTTACTCTCAGGAAAATGGCCTTAGAGTTGCACTCTGTATTTTATTGCTGATGATGAACTGCACAATGGAGTATCAGGCTGATACTCAAATCCTATGAAAATGAATTGATGGGCTCTTACATTATTTAAACATTGACTTTTTTCCCTCATGAAGAAAATGTTCAAGGGAAAACAGTTGTAACCTAATTATTTATCACACCAATCAGTCATGGTTCATTAATTTAGACTGAGTCATTTAGAAATGACTGAGGATGTCTTGAGAAGATTTCAAATTGGATTATAGCCATGGGGCTACAATACCAACAGGAATCTCCCACATATTAAGCTTCTACACCTTGACATAATTGAGTGCAGCTCAGCTGAATAAAATTATAGAAGATCCCAAAAATATGAGGAGCCTGATGCTGTAGATGCAGTGCATGGCTTGAAGAATATAGAATGAAGTGCAGAGCTCTCAATATCGGCACGGAGGACTGAGAAGCATGATTTTGAAATTGGGCTTTTGTAGGAAATACCACCTGTTTGCCAGTATCAGGACACAAAACTATTTTGCTTGAAATGGTACCTCTAATTTTTAAAAACTGGTATATGGAATACAGTTGTGCAAGTCTCACAGAGACTCATTGGTAATTTTCTGTGGCGTAATATTATTAATGTGCTAATTTCTGTCCCCACCAATGTCATGTTGTAAACTGTTTAAAAGGGAATTAATGTATATGGAAACTTTCCTGAGATAAAAGTTGTTTCACATGTTTAAATGATGTGTTGCATGATTTAAGGCAGTGATACTCAGCGGCTCAGGAATTTTAGCGTGCCACCTGTGTCTCTTCTGAGTACTATTCCCCAATGTGGCACCTACCCCCTGTGTTGGGAAGGTGGGCTTGTGGTTGGCAGGTGCTTCTTACCTTGAAACAGCCATCACCCGAAGAACAGGTACGCAACAAAGCTCCCTGAAGTGCAGGCTTCATGCCAGGGATGGAAGTAAATGTGATTCTTTTGGTTGATGGCCATTGCAAATGTGGGTCTCCACAAACTGCAGAGTGAGTACCACTGCTTTAAGGACAATGACTCATTTTTTTTACCATGAAAAAAAAATAAGTAAATTTCTTATCTATGTGTATGTAGGATAAGCATTAGAAGAAACTGGACAAACCTGTAGTTTTAACAAAATATGGAAATGAAATTTGTTATACACATAAAGTTCAAGTGAGTTTAGCTATTGAGGCATAATCCTTATCTAAAGGGCTTGTTCAACAAAGGATAGTATTAAGCCTTTTGCTACTTAAATTCACATTTAATAATATAAGTATCTCTTCTTCTCAAATTACATTATTTAAAGTCAAATACTATATTTTTCGCTACAAGAAGTTGAAAACTTTTTTAAAATATCAGTCTTCATTATGTAACCAAAAAAAATCCTGGTCGCAGAGGAACCATAATACTGTGCCGTTAGTACAATAGTTCTCAAAACTTTTTGAAGTGGGACTTGGCTCCTGAAAAGTACACTAGGTTTAGGGTCATTTGCAGAAGTAACTTCATACTACATTCTCCCAACTTTACATTGGGAGTTTACCAGCATTACATGTCTAAATTTCATATCAGAACACAGACCAAGTTTATATTTTACTTTTCATTTGTACAATTTGATTATTTATTGCATTGCCTTGTTGCAGTTCGTGGTTATTTTGCCCATTATGCAAAGGCAAACCTAAACTTGCCATGGATTCTCCTCTTCCATTTCACCCTGTTTCAACCCATCCCTCATGGCTTTGAGACTAATCTATGATAGGATCACAACCAGTCTTTGAGAACAACTGCGATAGGGAACAGAGATGCTAAGAAATCTATACCACCATCACCACTACTACTAAGGACAGTCTAGTGTATTTTTACTTAACACAAAACATTTTATCATAAGCTATAATTTGTCAGGCAGAAAACAGCATGCAGTAGAAAAAGAACAGATGGCCATGAGGTCAGAACAGATTAAAAACCTCCTGAGCCACACTACAATTCTTATCTACTTTCAATTCAGTAATTGGTACTTTCGCTTCTTAAAGATTCTTTGTTCAGTACTAAGATTCAGGGCAACAGAGGCAGGCTCTTTCCACAAGTAGAGAAGAAAGAAAGGAGGGGCACTAGCTGAACATATTCTTTGATCAGTTAAAGAGCATCTTCCTTATATGGCCCAAGTAAAGGGAAGAGCATTTATCTCACCCTTGCACTTACTAAAGGCACAAGAGAACTTATGAAGGGGAGGCTCCAGAAACTTTCTCTTTATCTCTATTTGGAAAAAGGTCTAGAGAAGAGCACAGGTGTGTTCTTTATCTCCTTTTGTTCTCTTCTTATGTCTGGAGTTCACAAATTGCCAATTAGCTTATCTTTTAAGAAAGAGAGAACAATTTCAGCAAGGGAAGTCCAACGTGTGAATCTGGGGACTCTAAGCCACTCATAATGTTTAAAAATTGCATACCTGATGTTTAAAAAATGCCCTTTGTGCATGTTGATTGTCCACCTTTTGCAGTTGCCATGAACCTGAGTAGCAAGAGCACTTGAGAAAAGATCCTTTAAAACATTTTACTCCTGTTATCAGTTAAAGCACTTTAGCCTTTGAGAAAATATGAGGGTATATTGAATAAAATGATATAGTACTAAAAATAGATATATACGGGGGAAATTATTGTTACTTCTACTTACCCACCCTCCTCAGTCCCCTTCCATTTTTTCATTTCTATTTAGTTAGCAAAATGCATGTTCCAGTGCAAGGCAGGAGATCAGACAGCATTCAGTGAATAAAACATCTACAACTAAACTATAAGGGGCAGGGAAGGAAGGGAAGTAGAATTGCTTCTTGTTTAGTGACAAAGCAGTTTCCCATACACTAGGCTCCAAAGAAATAGGATGCATCTCTTTGCATCCCTTCCTTTTTTCCAAAAAGCTCAGAGTGGCAGTTGACCCTCTCAGCAACCTAGAGAGGTGGTTTATGGAGAGAAACAGCAACTCACACACAGCCAACAGCTAAGCTGGATTTACTGTGTTTAGCTAGTACAACCCAATATCTAAAATAATTATATAGAAAATGACACACGTGCAAGGAGAGAGAGGTGACACTATGCTTATGTCAAACAATGATTGAAGGATTAGATTATTTCAGCTACAAAAGATCAATGATTGAGTGCTTGGAGGCTGGCAATATCCTCACAAGAGAAGTAAAGCCGTAAGAGTAGGGTAGTTTGATTGTGCATACCAGATTCTGCCAACAACCCTTGGAAAAGGAATGTATGGAGCAATGCAGAATTACCAAGCTGTAAAGCACATCTAGTATACTATGTTCTTAATTCTGTTAGAAGCTTTGACTGGTTACAAAACAATGGATTTTTTGTATCTGTAATTTTTTCTTCTGCTTTTATCGCTTTAGGTATACCAGTATATGCATGAAACCATTAACGTTAATGGCTGCCCAGAATTCCGTGCCAGGGCTACTGCAAAGGTAGGACATGTGCATCTTTTAAAATACACAGGACTGAAGTGGCCTAGTAATTGACTGTGCGCGTGTATGTTTCAGGTATTCGTGTGTACACTGTAAGAAAATTTAGACATCAGTGGCAGCCCAGAGTCTAGAACCAGTGCTACTTCCAGGTAACAATCATAATGGAAAATTCAACCTTTGTGCTGCTTCTGTAGCTTAAGAAAAGAGAATGCTTTATAGAGTTCAGAAGTTGGGAGTGGGGGAATCAGCTTCCAAATCAGATCTACCAGTTCTTTGCATACAGTGGGGTGGATCCAACCCGCTTTTCCACTGATGGAAAAAGGAAGAAAGGATCCCCCCTCTTTGGCCACCTAAAGAGGCTATGCTTGGAAACATGGGACCTGCGTAGACAAAAGCCATGTGAGACAGGAGCTGTAAGCTGTAAGGAGTAAAGAAGGAAATTGGGTGAGATTAAGTTAAAATATTGGTTGGATCCATCCCACTGACCACTAGCGTTTCTGCGCCTGAATTCTCCTGTAATGTTTTTCCCCCTCACTGTCTGTGGCCTGGCGTAGGACTAGCACAGAAGATACTTCAAGAGATCTATTTTCAAATATTCTGAGTACACATCTTTAACAGGCTGGCAGTAGCTATGGATGCATAGCACATCTGAAAAACAAACTATCGGTGAAGTTTTGTGAAAGTTCCTCACAAATCCATATAGGTTCCCTGCATAAAGAACAAATATGTCCGTTGAACTAAAATATGAAATGCCCTTCTGCATGTTCACTATGTTGTGACCATAGTGATGTCATCAGGGAAAAATCCCTTTGTTTACCCTTGATAAAATGTAATACATTTCATCTCCTTTGGCAAGGGAGGGGTGGGACAATTTTTAAAAAACCTAAGAAGTTTGTTTGGACTTCTAACAAGCACATGCATACATCAAAAAAGGTTCTTAGCAAATCAGAATGATAAAAAACGGATCTTCCTTCCATATTAGGCCCAGTAAAAGCATCCCACTGGTTATCAGAGCTAAGTCAGGACTTAATACAGATGAACCATTACTGCACTGAAGCAGCTGGAAACTCTGTACATCCTCAGCCACGCAGCACTTTAACATTAATTCTACCTCTGTGCTATAAATGTATTCAAGTAAAAGGCATCCATTTCGTTACCTAGTAGAATGTTGCCATCATTCTTTTGTAGCTTGTACTTGACCTGAACACTGCAGATATTGATAGATTATTATCTCGGGCCCTAGAAAAGTGTTTTTTAGATTGTTTCCACTCTGTATGAATGCAGAAATGACCACCATGTGGTGCAGTTAAGAGGGGAGATGTCTCAAGAAGGTTTGCCATTCTCATTTCTTATTCATATAGAACAGCAGGATTGTAGAGCAATGTTTCAATATCACAATACTTCCTGGTTTTTTTCTGGGCTGTCTGCATTGCATCTTTCTTGTGCATTTATGTTTGACATTTAATGTGTGCATGATAGCAAAAGTTTGCATGATGACAAGAAGTTTTGCATATATAACTAAAATTATATTCATCCACTAAGTAGAAAAAACTGTTAGAATGTAGGACTTGCCAAGCGGTTTAAGCTGTAAGTTCTCTAGGCCAGCTCCAACTGCCCCTAAACCCTTTCTAGTCCCATTGATTTCAGTTGGGAAGCGAAGCATATGCTTGAGTCTCTCCCATGGTAATCAATGGAACTTTGCTTAGTGTTTAACTTTGTCTATACCGGCCCTGTATTTGTAATCAACACACAAAAATATACCCCATACTTATAAGCAGTTGCTATTTTTTCATTATTTTCGTAATGCAAGCTGACTGGTTTGCTTTTTAGAATATCGGTATGCTTTCAGTGTTAAAAAAAACCACAATCCTCTGCCTTATTTCAGCTGTTGTTACGGTGAAAGCTTTTCTAAAACTCAGTCAACCAAAGTTATTTAAGTGCCGTATCTAAAAGATTTACACCGCAATCCTAAACAGAGTTACACCAGATGCAACTCTGTGGAGCTCCGTGTGTGTATCAAAGCTTCCAGAGCTTGGAAACTGAATCAAATGTTATGTAAAAATTAAAAGTGTTTTCCATGAAAATTAACTAGGAAATAAACAACAGTGTTACTCTTTTTCACAGCAGCCAGTATGCATTTACATTCATAAATATACAGGCGTTGCAAGAAGGTCACAGTTCTAAAGAACACAGAAGAGATTTTCATTCCCCTCTAGAAATTGCTTTTAAGTACAAAATTTAAATACACACACAGTGTTCCACTGCCCATACAGGCTGCTCCAATGCAGGTCGCTGATCTGCACATCTATTCCTTTTTTTTTTGCATTACTGTGGAAGGGACACCCACATGTACCACAACTTTGTGCACATCAAAATTTCTACACCCTAATTACTCTGTTAGCACATCACTGGACATGGAGGTGTGAAGCACACATTTTCTAACTTGTATATATCTATGCTTTTTAATCAAAAAGGTGATGCAGTATTTATAAACAACATATAAGAAATACAAAATATGGTTCTGTGTGGATTAACCTATCAAACACAATCAGTAACTGTGCTTCAAATTCTGCACACTGCATTGCTAAATCTCTCGTTTCCTTCTAGGCAACAGTTGCTGCCTTTGCAGCAAGTGAAGGCCATTCACACCCTCGAGTAGTAGAGCTGCCAAAGACTGATGAAGGTCTTGGTTTTAATGTGATGGGGGGGAAAGAACAGAATTCTCCTATTTATATTTCTCGCATCATTCCTGGAGGAGTAGCAGAAAGGCATGGAGGACTCAAACGTGGAGACCAGCTGCTTTCTGTTAATGGTGTGGTAGGTGCACATGCCTCATTGAGCCCGTTTGTGGGGAGAGCGGATTATAAATATAACAACAACAATAATTCTGATTCATGAATTTGGCTTGTTCCAAGTCTCTTTTGAAAGAGAAGTTTACAGTTCCCTTTAAGGAAGATACCATAGCTTCTTTTAGGACAATGATTCCAGACTTTTGGAGGTGATATGAAGCCCAGCCCCAGACTAACCTGGGGCTCCAGCTTGCAGGGTCACAGGATGTGGGGCATGGAGAAGAAGCAGCCACCATGCTTCTGCAGCTGGTAAGCTCCTGGCAGCCTCCATGGGGCTGTGCAGGGCCTGGTGGCCTCGGACTGCCTGCCCAATCAATTGGCAGGGTACGCTGGACTATTGGAGGGCAAGCCTTGCCCACAGACTTGGAACAGGAAGTCCAGATTCAGTCCAGTCCACAGGCAGAGCTTAAATTTCAGAGCTGCCCAAGCTCTTCGCACTGTGTGGACAGTGTTTCCACATAGATGGGGATCCCCTTAAGAGAACTTGGAGGTGAGGTATGGCAGAGACAAGCCCAGCTCGGGTGCTGTCGGAACATGCTAGGTCCCAGGCAGCAGAGGAACCATGCTGAGGCTTATGCCCATGTGGAATCCCAGTTACTGCCATACCATGGTTTCCCCCTCAGCAGATGGGTCAAGAGGATGTGTGGATCTGAAGCCTATGCGGCACTAATGTTCCATAAGCTGTAATCAGTAAAGTTGTTATCTCTTTAAACTCTATTGGGTGTTCTGTCTCTTCTTTCACTCTGCGCTTGTCCCTCACCCCTAGAGCTGGCCACACAAGTAATTTTGCAAGAACTATACCAGTCAACAGAAGGGTTCAAAAGTTTTCAGCAAAATTACTTTGTATTACCTCAAAAAGTCTGAAAACATCCTAAAGGAAGCTACCATATGATCCCTAAACACATCAGTTCTAAATACATTTTCCCCAGAAAGTCCAGTTTATTTCAGTGGTACTTACTTCCAAATGTGCTTAGCAACACAGACTGACACTTCAATTTTAATGGCATGATTATGTCAAACTAAATTCCATATGGTATTTACTTCCAAGTAATAATGTTAGGCATTTGGGTGTCAGGCATATTGGGACTGCTCTAGAAGTGGCAGATGGACAGCTGCAGTAAAATCCCTTGAGGATTACAAACTTATGCCACTTACCCTGTTTCATTCAGTGGAACTTGCTCATCTGTAAATACGTTGAATGATTAGATATAAAGGCAAGCTGGGATTCCACATCTGTAGACATTATATAGAAGAGGGAATTTCCCCAGCTGCAGCTTCTCACCCTTACATTTTAATATGATGAGTTTTACCTTCCAATATGCCTCATTCGTCTAAAAAAGGAAGGAAGCCTACCACCAACATATAAAGAATTATGAAAACATATATGGCCGAATCCACACTCACTCACCATCCACTTACCTTGCGCAGTTGTGGCAATCGGGTTCATTCCGCTACCATGCTGTGCATCATCACATTCACCCTTCCAGTGCGTCTTCATGGCGCAATCATTTCTCCACACACCACTGAGTAAAACGTTACAGTGGGTGGTTCCATCCTCCGCCATCAGAATTGACGGCACACGTCAATTCCCTTTTAAAAAAAAAAAAAAAAGGTCAGTTTTCTGGTATACCGATATTCCGACTTTTAAGAAATGGCAATGTACCCTCCCCCTCATCTTTGATTGGCTCATTTTTTGCTCGTCACATACCACTTTCTAACAGTTGGCTGGTTGGTATGGCGGCCAAATTTGAAATTAGATTGTCACATTAAAGGCATTGTCCGGAAATTCTGCTGCTCAGAGTGATTTTCTGCTTTTAGTAGTTAACAACATGGATGCTCAAAGTGTGATATTTGTGATAATGGCTCAGATTGTGGTTGGCATGCTTTGCAGCACAGCCATGTGACACCACGAGATGATGCATTCTGTCTTTCACACATGGTAGAATCTCCCACCTGCGTCCTAAGCTTTCAGGAATATATTTGTTTTCCGCACCTACCGTTTACTGGAGACGATCGTTGTGGGAAATACAGGATTGCTCGGCTTGGCTCCTCACGCTCTTAAAAATGGCAGAACACAGTAGGGAAACGGTCCCCGTGTGACATGTGCATGCTCCGGTGACCGTTTCTTTCCCTGCGCAAACTGCTGCTCACTACAGTTGGTTTACCAGTATACCGACCTTTCTGCACTGTGCAAAAAAAAAAAAAAGGCGGGGAGAAAACAGATTTCCACCACTATCGCGTGGTTTGGAAGGAAGGCACAATTGTGGCACGGTGATGGCGGGGAACACGCGGAATGGGAAAGCGTGTGAGTATCTGGAAGAACAGTGCACTGCTTGCGAAAAAGGCGCGGAAACAAAAAGGAAGTGTGGATTCGGCCTATGTTTATACAATGCATAGGGTTCAAAGAATAATATTAACACACAAATGAGAACAGAATCCATGAACGCTGTCAAAAGACAAAAAAGAAAACCCAGACCCTACTTTACAATGAATTAGCCTGGGACTTTCTGCATGCCAAGCAGATATTCTTCTGCTGAGCCACGGCCCCTATGTTTTCCTTCAATAACAGGCATCCTTCTCCTTATAAATGAATTTTGGCCTTATTTTGGTGCCCTTTAAATTTTTCAACACTAAGAAACTCCCAGGAGCTGCAGGAAAATCTGAAGTATCTGAAACTACTTCCAAAGTAAAATACTTCAACATACAATTCTTAGGATCCTCATAGCCTGTTTTAAGGTGGTACTTGCTACTCTGTAGTCCAAAGCATGTATTTCTTGGAAGTAAATCTCCTTGAAGGCAGTGGCAGTGACAGCCAAATAATGCTTTTACAATGAAGCTTTTACATAAGGTTGATTTCACATGCTGTGTTTCTTTTGCTATACACATATCTTGAATTTTCAGGTTGGCACTTTGCTTTTACAATAGAAGTGCATCAGTTTAGCACAGAAATTTATGGTACTCCCTAATGATTTCCATGCTACTGGAATGGTGTTTTCTGCCCCAGTGTTGTATTCAGTTCTGCTGCCATCCTTATTTCCCTTAAGTTATGAACAGGTGCAATCTGGGGGAGAGGGTCAAGAGAGCCTGTGAACCCAAAACCTCACAGCAACTTATGAGCTTCTTGCTGCTTGCAATCTGAAACCTGTTTTCCTGGGGGGTTTTTATTCAGAGTGTGGAAGGAGAACACCATGAAAAAGCTGTGGAGCTTCTGAAGGCTGCTAAGGACAGCGTCAAGCTGGTGGTGCGCTACACCCCCAAAGTGTTAGAAGAAATGGAGGCTCGCTTTGAAAAACTGAGGACAGCCCGACGCAGACAACAGCAACAGCTGCTAATTCAGCAGCAACAACAGCAAAATGCACAGCAAAATCATATGTCATAGGTGAGAGTGTTCATTGGTCTTGCTTCAAGCCTGCCCTTGAAAAACATTGGGCACTTCATGAGTATTTGGTATGCTCAGGGCTGCTGAATGGGGATTTGAACCCAGTTCTCTTAGATCGAAGTCTAATTGACAAATCACTATACTACACTGGATCTCCAAAAGAGGTGATGTGAAACAGAGAATTTCAACAGAGAGAATTAGGTAGTGTGTAAGCAGTCATAAGAGCAAATAGTTTCCTGCCAATTCAATCAAACTTTCATCTGCATTTAGATGCCATGATAGGTTTATAAACTATGGATGATAAAATTCTGATTTAGCGTGATTCCTGAATGTGTTTTACCAAACTGAGATTTACAGGCAAGTAATAAACTGGGATTGTAAACCATGGTCTCTACCTGGTTTGTTAGCTATGGCTAAATTCAGACATAACAATAAACTGTGGTCTGTTATGTACATCTAAGCGAGTAATCAAAGTTTGTGAAACAAAATATTTTATAAATACATCACAGTTTATTACGATGTCTGATTGCAGCTGAGTACAGAGACTGTGTAGCATAGCAGGCATAAAGTTTGTCAGGGGGTAAGATTCAGTGGCAGAGCCTCTGCTTGGCATGCAGGTGGTCCCAAATTCAGCCCTTGGCATCTCCAGTTTAAAGGACCAGGGGGCAGGTGATGTGAAAGACCCCTTTGGAGAACCACTGCGAGTCAAAGGAGACAGCACTGACCTTCATGTACCAACAGTCTGACTCAGTATGAGGCAGCTGCGTGTGTCATTATTGTCCATTTCGCTTCATTATTTGTCCATTTCGCTTCAAGCAAATACACACATTGGTTGCTTTTGTTCTCAGGTTATTTTTATATGAATCTGTTACATAGCTTCAGTTTATGCTTTGCTGTATTCAGCATTTTACATTGATCATCTTTTTTGCAGTGACCAGCAAGCTGGTTCATTCTTAGAAAGATGTACTTTCAGCTCATAGACCATCTTCCCCTGTAGTTTAATGAGAGATCAGAAACTAAGCCAAGTCTTAGTGATTGCACTGCTCATTTTTGTGGCTCTGTCTGTGGCTCACATCCTCCTTCCAGTTCTGCAGGAATTATTGGGGCTTTAGATTCTAAATCAAAATGTGCCATGATAGACCATATCCTAAAATCCTTGCTAACTCTTGTCTGAGGTCTGACAATCTGGCAATAATTTTGTGAAATATGTTTAAATTGTCTGTATTGGTCTGATATACAGGGTTTGGGCTCTATATTTTATTTTAAATTCAGGAATATTTGTAACTCAGTCATATTAATGTTTAACAGTTCACTGGTTTCAGTAAGAGTTTCCTTGATCTCTCTGTCTGTCAGACAGTAGTTGGTCACCATGGCAGCTAAGCCAGCATCCTACAGACGGTAAATCAGGGCAGAACAGTGTAGTTTAATTACACTTGCCAGAAGCAAAAAGAAAAAAGCACAGACAATTGGCTGTAGGGTCGTTTAAGAACAGCCTTCAGGATGCTGCTCCTTATATTAGCAGTTCCTCCCATACACACACAAGTATCACCCAAGCCCCAGTGTAGCACTTCATGTAAGATCAGGACAGCTCAGAAAAATGAATGGACAAATGAAAGCACAGGAAGTGGGGGAGAGATGCAACTCTATGCACACTTAGTTTGAAGAAAGTCCTTTTTAATTCCATGGGACTTACTCTGAATAAACTTGCATAGGAAATCCTCAGAATTCCCTGCTGTGTCTGAAATTTTGTGGGTTTTAATTACAGATTCTTTTCCAGAAAGAAGTTCTGAAATCAAGAGTTCAGCAACTTCACAGCAAAGCTGTGCTTCATATTCCAACACAGAGTGAAGAAGCAGCAGCACCAACAATGCAACAATTGCATTCACCAGCAATCTGTGAATTACTGCCATAAGAATTGTTTGACAAGCCAACACCACAATAAACCCTCTCCAGCAGGTTTTTCGATATACTGAAGCCTTAGGATGAAAAGGGTTGTTTGACTGCTGCTGTTGTATTGTAAGATCTTTCAAAATTTAAAGAGTTGTTCCAAAAAAGAAAAAGAATGGAACTGAGTATTCATCATGGCTTCTGAATGAATGTTTGTACGGTCCCAGTCCTGCTCTTCTGGCAATAGTCCTTTGATGGGAATTGGTCAAACAGATGAGCCGGTGTCAAGAAGAATACTGTCAAGAATTTGTCAGCTGCAGTACAGCTCTAGATACGCTTCAGAAAGGGGTGTGTGATTAATACCACCAAAATGTAGATAGGGATGTGCATTCATTTGCATCCATCACAAAAACAATGCAGTGTGGATCAACAGCATCCCTGCAATTCCTGATCTAGCCAGTGATAGGAGTGTGGCTGTCTGCTTTTGACCGCAGATCTCCCAATATTAACTGGACCAAGACCTGTCTGTGTGTGTGTGTGATGAACAATGTAAAGCAAAATTGCATCTTTAAATGTTGCCATTTGAAATCCCTCATACATCATGCATAGCATCTCAGTGTTATAGAGTTATATTAATCTAAAATCCCGTTTGTAATAATTCTCCATTTCTTCTCTTGAAAGTTGTTACTATATTTATACAGCATTCCATTTGTAGAAACATTCGGCTTTTTACTTTTGGTGTATCCCTATAGTCTATTGATCAGGTTGGATTCTATCTTTTGTTAGTTAGTAATACTTGATGACCCTAGAACTGTATTTTTAAATATAGATATTGCTAGTATATCTACTATAGCTATTATCAAGAAATCTATAACTGAGTATACAGTATATTTATAAGATATAAATACATATATATAAATATTGTTAGAACGTACTTGTTCCAGAAGTAGGATCTATGCTTACTATATATTGCATATGTTGTTGAGATAATGTTAATGACAGAAAGCTTGGGGGGGGGGATAAATATAACCAAGTATCTCAGTATTTCTCTATTTTTCAAATATATTCTTTCTTTCATTGTTTTTTATAGATTGAATGCACCAAGTCACTTAAGCCCACTTTGTTGTTCATGGAGAGGCAGGCCTCCCTAAGGAACCACATCTGAGTGGTAGGGTAGCATTAGTTTCCCTGACCCTTTACAACTAAAGTCTGATCTGCATCGTCAGAGAAGTGGGAGCAGTCTAGTCACCCTTCCATTGACCCCAGAGTCAGCGCCAGCAGGGAGTCCCCGCCCTGCCCCTAGGAATATTTTGTAGTTCATGTTGTCATTCACTGTTGACTTCTTTTACTGCTGCAAGACATTTCAGAAACCAATTTGGGGCTGGAAAGTGAATCAGAATATAAAAATTTAGGAGTCCTGCATTAGTAAACTGGACTGTAGTACATAAGACTGCGAACACATTATTCAGTGCTTCTCAGTGACTCCCTGAAAACAAAAAACTAGCACAACAGTTGCTAGTTGTAGTAGATTTTTTTACTTACAGGGCATTTTTTAGTATGTGGGAGGATTAAAAATTATACCTGCTAAGTGCAGTTACACTCCATTGCAGGATTCTGTCATCTAATTCTGCTGCATTATAATCCAATTCTCATTCTGTAGCAATGAAAAGTTAAGAAAGGGCTATTACATTATTCTGCCTTTTATAAGATCATTTCAGATTAGTGAAACTTAACTAAGGGCAACTCTTCTAGGTCTCAGCCCTGATACACAATATTCTCTAACTAAAAATGCCATTGATTTAGTGTGAGGCATACAAAACAAGTCCTCTACTGCTAAAACCCAGAAGGATAAAAGGTTTTATCAACACTGGCTGTCCTCAGGAGACTCAGTAAGAGAATATGTATGCTGCCATCTAAACCACCTCAGTTTGACAGAGTTGGTTCCTAGGAGCTTTTCTGAATATGAAAAAGGAATGAAGGGTCCCCTTTGGCCACCCCAAAAGACTCTGTCTAGGATCATGGGGCCTGCATGAACAAAAGCCTTTCGGGCGGAGGCTGTAGTTAGTAGGACAACTAGGCAAGATTGGATGAAAAAGCTGTTTGGATCCAGTTTAAGTCCATTGCTTCTGAACTATTAGATATTAATATTCATGTTGAATGATAGGTTAGGGAAAATGTCGTTTTCCTTAGCAAAATAATTTCTAAAAATGTTGCATAGAATCTTGGTGGCTATCAAATATGTTTTTAAGAATGTACTTTTGTACCTACAAGCCAGAGAATTCAGCAAGACTAACATGTGATACTTCTTCTGTCTCTCAGAGGAAGGCAGGCAATGATTTGTGCGCATGTGTAAAAACTCCATTCAAAGCCAAATACTGTCCGCAGCCCTTCACTTTATCAGACATGAAATTTTTCATCATGGCTTTATGAAAATCAGAAAGAAAAACACAACTGCTTGGAATTGTATTATAGAAATTTTTCATAAATGTGTAGAACTAAGATAATGGAGCTATACCCCTATGTTACCCAATTTTAAGTATTAAATTATATGTTTCTGTATTAGGTTTTAGTTTACTGTACTTACCAACTGTGATGTGTCTTATGAAATATTTAACTTTTAAATTATATTGTTTTTAGGGGTCCGTGGAAGTAGTGAGTGTGTACATGCTGTTGTCACTTTCCCCTCAATCCAACCACTGTTATAAGAATTGCCCTGTAAAAAGTTTTCACATTAAACATAATTTGACATCTTTTGCATTTCAGATTGCCAAACTACATGTAAAAATACAAAATTCAGTAAAATGGACATTGCACACAGTAGATTGTGCAAAGTAGATCGCATAAGTAAAATGTCACTCGCTCATGTTTAAATATGGAATATTGTCAACATTGTTTGGATTGTGTACTTTAATAAATTTTGAACATATCATTTGTCTCATACAGCAATTTCTGTTAAAATATAACCCCCACAATAGGTTCTGGACAAATCATTAGAACTTGGCCACCCTTGATATAGTACAAATACTAAAACTTCAGATATTCTTTTCAAAAATACAGTTGCATAAACATTCTAAAACTGATCATTTCTAAGGTCATAGAAGTTGTTTATTGAACCAGTCAAGGCTAGCTCAGACACTTCTAACACATTCATTTGATATTTTCCAGTAAGTGTAATTGGGGTCCAACAAAGTAGCCGTTTTCCTTTGCTTCCACAACTACTCATATTATGATGCTGACCATGATAATAACTAAAAGATCAAGAGATGATCAGGTAATTTTCTTCTCATTGACATGTTTAATGTGTCATTTCTTTATAGTTTCCCTTTTAAAACTGAGGGTACGTCCTGGACAGCCCATGGAGATCAGAATGTGGTTTGACCCCCGAAATGTCCCTGCTACCAGACTGGCCTCCAAAACAGGGCATGCAACAACTCTGTCCAATAACCAAGACATGACACCAGAAATATAATCACCCCAAGGGGTCGCCTCTGTGACTGGGTTGCCCTGACAGCCAGGCTTCAATTTGTTATGCATTTGTGATGCATAACATTTCTTGGATGCTGGTTCCACAAATGGCGCAATACAAAATTAAGCCTCAAGTGCAGAGTTGCTGGACTAAAGCATGGCTTGACATATAGAGAGATTATGTTGAGCTTGCTGGGTTTATTCTGGTTCAGTTGGTGACTCAGAAATTAATCCTAGAAGTTTCAGTTTCAAAATGAATCCCTCCTGAGCAACTTCAAATATTTTGAACCTACATAAGCAGCAAAAAGAGCTGTTTGGTCTTTTTTTAAAAATATACTCTTTCCTGCCTTTTAAGTTCTATAATAAACAAAGGCAGAGGGTCTGAATTCATGAGTCTAAACTTCTATCTCAACTGCACCAACAATTCAATAAGCATAATTTAACATTTAACCATATAAGCCTTGCTGGATGAAACTGATAAAGGTACTTAAACCTCTTCCATAAGTACCATTTTCATCTCTGGATAATAGAATGCTGGAAATCATCAATGTTTCCCAATTTCACAAAAGAGCCAGCACAGCGTAGTGGTTAAAGTGTCTGGCTTGGCTCTGGAAGCCCCACGTTTGAATCCTCTCTCTGCCATGGAAGCTTGCTGGATGACCTTTGACCAGACGCACATTCTCAGCCAAACCTACTTCCCAGGGCTGTTGTGAGGATAAAATGGAGGAGGGGAAACTGATATAAGCCACTTTGGATTCCCATTCCCTAGAGGAAGCCAGGGTATAAATGAAGTAAAAATAAAAACAAATAATGTTAAAGACAAATAAATAATGTTAAAATAAAAACAAATAATGTTAAAGAATCAAATCCAAACCTTTTAATTAATTTTGAGGCACCTCAACAACAAAGCCCCTTGGTTTACTGAAGGACTACAGGCAATGAAAAGGGAGATGGCTTGAGCAGCAGTGGAGAAACACTCATAGCAAATCCAACAAAATATGGACTAAACCTCATGTTAAAGCTTACTCCATGACAGTGATGGTGAAGAAACAAGGTTTCTGTGGCACCAGAACATCCAAACAGAGTAGGACTATAGAACTTCTCAGAATTGTCAGGACTTCCTCTGGGCTGAGATGGACTGTTTGGCAACTTGCTGCAAACTAGATTGCTTGACGCTTGCTTGCGACCATTAAACGCTATTTCTGATTAAGCAAAATGCCTGTTTCATCTGGAATATAGGATTTCTTTTTTACCTCACAGCCATCCCCATGTGCCGACTGTTTTGTCATTCTACTGTTTATGACTAAATCCTCCTATAATACAAGACAGACTGAAGAGATCGAAGGCAAAAGCCTTTGGTGGCAGTGAAAACCATTTTGGAATGCTAAGAAAAATAGGGAGTCAGCATAACACAGGCCATTTCAGAGCCTTTTAGCAAGGAGCCATTACAGGAGTTACAATATACGTGTCACATCATATTTCCAATTGATCCCAAGTAGGTTTTGGAAATCATGAGCAGATGCCTGGAGGCAATTTTGAGATGCATGAGGGCTAATAAACCAAAACCTAATCTCAATAAAAAGGTGGTGGTACTGGTGGGAGGAATTGAGATGTCACCTGTTCTGGGTGGAGTTGCACTCCCCATAAAGGAACAAGTTTGAAGTTTAGGGATGCCGCTGGACTCGGGCTTCCTGTTGGAAAATCTGGTGGCAGCAGCAGCCAAGAGCATATTTTGCCAACTTTGGCTAGTGAGCCAGTGTAGCCTTTCCTGAGCAAAAAACATCCTGCCACTGTGGTGTATGTCTGGGTAACTGCAGTGCACTCTATGTGGAGCTGCTCTTAAAGAGCTCCTGGAAGCCACAATTTTTAAAGAATGTTGTGGACAGGATTCTGACAGGTGTGGGTCATAGAGACCATATCACTCCAGTCTTGTTCCACCTACGCTGGCTCCCAATTTGCTTCCAAGCTCAATTCAAGGTGCTGGTATTAACCTTTAAAGTCCTATACGGTTTGAGGACAACATACCTTAAAGATCCCCCTACTCTCTTATGAACCTTCTCCAGGAATTATCATCATCTTCAGAGGCTCTACTTTGGGTGCCTACACTATCTGAGGGCAGGCAGGTGACAACTTGGTTGTGACACACAGACTATGGCATTCCCTCCCCAGGGAGATTTGTCAATCATTGCATTCTGCCTGAAGGTGAAGACCCTCCTGTTTTGCTTGGCATTCCCTCACTGATTCTCACTGACTCTCCTCCCCATTTATGTGTCCATGTGTTTTAAATACTTATATAATACGTATTTTTCTGCCATTCAAGACTGCATATCACCCATTTCCACTCTTTTCTTGCTATATATACGCTCTGCAGCACCTTACTTCCTGTATGAACTACACTCTCATTCTCTTGCAAATGTGGCAGCCTGATAAGCCCTGCACGTTTCAGTCATGTACATACAATCCAATTCCTTATAGCAAACAAGGCACATCAGAAAATTTGCAATGGATACTTAAATTCTGATCCTTGTAGTAAAGATCTACTTCAAACTTGCCCCAAATCAGAGGCAGCTATGTAAACCAGTGATTACACCTGGGCAGATACGCTCAAGCAAGTGAGAAGCTCATTTGGCCTGGGACTTCCTCCCATTTGCTTTGTGCTAAAGGGTATATGGTTCTTTCCTCCCATACTAGTTCCATGACTGCATCAAAAATCCCATCAAAATTTTCTCAAATAGAAAAGCCACAATGCAATCGTATCCTGTTACTTCTGTAGCTTTGTTTGAAAATTTAGGCTGAGCTAAGAAATAGTCAAAAATACTATTTGACTTGGCTAAAGTACAAAAAAATTATAGATCAGAAGAAACCACTGTGGATTATACCAGCTGAGGTGATCAACCCAAACTTAGAATACAAAGGAAGAGAATGGCTTACCCTCAAGGACCTAACAGAAGTAGCAGATAAGGAGGTGAAACTCAAACCAAATGAGGAGTTGCCATTAAAATATGGTTGGTTACAATATAGACAAATTAAAGACTTATTTGACTCAGACCAAAGAAAGACAGGTTTTAGAACCAAGAATTCAGAATTTGAAGAACTATTGTTGGGAGATAATACTAAAGCAATTTCTAAAATGTACAAATTGTTATTGAAGTGGTTTACAGAAGATGAAACAGTCAAGGTACAAGTGGTAAAGTGGGCTATAAATTGTAATAATGAAATAACGATGGAAGCATGGGAACAACTATGGAAAAATACCTTAAAAATATCAACATGTGCCAGTATTAGAGAGAATGGCTATAAAATGTTATACAGATGGTATTTAACACCGAAAAAATTAGCCATAGCCAATAAACAGCTATCTAATAAGTGTTGGAAATGTAAGGAGCATGAAGGTTCTCTATTTCATATGCGGTGGACTTGTCGTAAGGCTAGAGACTTTTGGACCAAAATATGTGCTGAGATGTTTTTGATACTTCGCTATAATCTTGCTAGAAATCCAGAGATGTTGTTACTATCTTTGCATTTGGAAGATGTTAACAGAAATGATAAGATATTGTTATATTACATGATAACAGCAGCTAGAATAATATATGCTCAGTACTGGAAGAGAGAAGAGATACCTGAAATTGAAGAGTGGACAAGAAAATTGTTGTACATGGCTGAAATGGACAAACTAACAAGAAACTGGAAGGATCAAGATCCAAAAGCATTTTTGGAAGATTGGAAAAAGTTGAAAAAATATATGGAAAAGAAATGGGATGTTAAGGGACAATTATGGTCTTTTGAGGGGTTTTAATGATACTAAGTAAGATAAGATATAGTTAAGATCTTTACTAATAACAAGATAAGAACAATTTTAGTATAGAAATAATGTGTTACTAATAACGGGGGGTTGGAGTGCTGTTGGAAGTCAACATCGAAAAGCGGGGGAAGGGAGGGGTGGGGGAATATATTCATGGGAATTGAAATGGATTATATTTGTATCTTAATTTGACTATATATTGACCCATCCAATAAAAATTTATTATAATAAAAAAAAAATACTACCAGAATTATTTTCAGTTATTTGTTTTAAATATGTGTATCCTGAATTTCAGGTTAAAATTATAATACGCCTAGCAAATTGTAAATGTGTGTTCTACATTTCACATTAAGATTCTGATATGGTAAATCAACACATCATCTGTAAAATCAATAACTTTAAAACCAACACAGCAATAAAAGAAGTAACAGGAAATTTAAGCAAATAATAGAATAGTGGCATAGAACAATTATTTAAACTGTGACTTATATGCCAGATATTTCATAACGATTAAATCAAAATAGTAATTCTGAAATTCTTAGAGCTGTAGTCATTCTAAATGCAAAGAAGATAACCCGAAGAAATGAATAAAATCTTGCAACAGTTTTCAATGTGACCCAAATCTGTTCTAACTAGTGAATGCTACTAAACTGTCTATAGAAAGAGACAGCCTGTTATTCAATGAGATGCTGAAGAATCAGGTCGTGATAGAACAGCACATGCTAAAATGAGGCAACTTTACTGAAGCATGAGGTGGAAGGAAGCTGTGTCACATCACAATGACTGCATCATGACTATTGACTAACACACTGCTTAATTTCACCCTTAACTTCATCTAGATTTATCAAGCAGGTGTCAGGAGAGGCACCAAATACATTTTGTAACTTAATACCTTTCCTATATAAATGTAATTTGTCAGTTCCACAAGGGCCAACTGTGCCAGTATGCTTTCCTCTGCAGGGCACTTGAGCAATGTCAATTTTGCTGGGCTACCTAAGTGCTAAGCACTTATGCACAAATCTTAGTGTAGAAGTGTGCCAAGCCACCTGTTTTAACAAAAGCAGCTTGGAAAGTGCCATCTTAAGCATAGTTCTAAGCCCACTGAAGTCAATGGACTTCGCTTAGGATGACACTGTAAGTGCCAAGGGGCTTAGAAAGCTGTAATTCTCCTTAATATTTCTAGCTCTGCCACAGATATGGACCTTTTGTCTTTCTTGGTGCAGCTATACTGTAGCAGCTGATCAGCGAAAATGAAAAATATAATCAATAGGAACAAAACAATTTCTGTATGGGCAGTGCCCGACTGGGATAAGGACTATGATGCTTGTGGAGAAGGGGTTCACTCTTCCTCTCTGCACTATATACCCATCCTGAAACAGTCCTAGGTGGCTGATATTGAAGGAAACCCATGTATATCCCAGGAACCACAGGTTTCTTCATAAAGCACTCCCTGAGAGCTTCAGGTTGAGAAGATGGTGCAGGGGAAAACTGATCACAGTCCACTGGCACTGTGGAGAACCCACAACTCATGTCATTGTGTACCATCTGAGACAGGGTGAGAATCTCAGACCCAACCTGTATAATCAGTAATGTGTGAAGACGGCTGGAACCAAGAAGAAGAAAGAAGCATTCTCCTTTGAAGAATAAAAAGGCCGGTAAATAATCAAATGCTCCTCCAGCCCTAAATGAAACACTCATATCTGTTAGAAGGGAGACAGCAGAGGGAAATGTGAAAATCCTTATGCTTACAAAGCTGGAGATAAGTTTTAGATGAAGCAGTAGGTAAAGAATCAATGGAAGCCAAATTGAGTCATACTGTGTCAGTCTTCAGTACCACATGACTGATCTTCTTATTCATATGATTCCAGTGTCCTTTGGCCTACATTTAAAGAGTTGTTTGAAAGATTTAGCAAAGCTCAGTTCATGAGAAATTTAAGATGGAATGTTTTAATTTTACTGAGGTTAGATGGACGGCCATCCTGATGCCAGAAGCATGATTTGTGAGTTGCAAATGTATGTGGAACTGGGACATAAACGGTCTTAAATCCAAGGGTTATGGCTTGAGCAGTTTGTGGAGGGCAGCCTTAGATCCTTTCATTATTGCTGGTAGAAGGCATGGAAATCACAACAGCTCCAAATCTGTTTACTGGGCAAAATAAAAAGCTCACCATAGAATGTTAAAATAATGCAACATGTTCTGAGAGCCATCTAGTGGCTCAAAGTATGCATAGCACCTGAAAACCTCCTCTTAGTAGCCTATAGTTGCTAAAAGCACAAATAAAGCAGTATTTTATTTTATTCCTGATAATTATATTAAACTAGTCCTGTACAACTTTTCAGTTTACTTTGGCTAAAATAGCTCTCTTTTACTATTAACTAGCATATCCATTTTTCAAGCATGATGTAAGAGCCCTATTTCTCTATTCAGCACATTTTTATCCTGCCTCTCCTCCAAAGAACAACATACATAGCTTTTCCTTTGCTGTTTTATCCTCACAACAACCCTGTGAGGAAGGTGATGCTGTGAGAAGGTGACTGATTCAGGGTCACTCAGCAAACTTTATGGCAGAGTACAGATTAGCACCCAAGTCTCCTAGATCTTGTCTACATACCAATCACTACACTACACTGCCTTTATGGTACCTTACCTTATAAAAAATGAAATTTTTAACAGAACAATAGACTATAAAATGAAATGAGCCAAGGCTCAAACCTGCCCAGAAGGCTTGGTTCCTGACCTGGAAGTTCTTCCAGTTCCCATATGGTTCAGGAGCTACTGGCTGTGCTTATTCAGTAGTGAGGGAAAGGCTGATGCTCAAAAGATTTTTTATTATATGAAATGTTCCAAGATTGAGATCTGAAACAGAAAAGAGATTCTAGATTAGATACCTGCAAAAGTATAAAGTCAGGATTAAGGGAGAAATCCTAAGCAGGTCAACTTAGAAGTAAACTCCCTTTTATTCAATGGGGGAATGTCCTTAGGGCTGCAATCTAAGCAAAGGTTTTGCTGAAATGGTTTCATAATGTTCCTTTACCATGCCATTTTCTGCACAGAGAAGCATGTGAAACATAAATATGAAAATGTATTTCCTTTGGCATGGTAGTATTTGATTTTTCCACGTGATGATTATTTCTACTTTCGCCTTGTGAAAAATGGTGTGGTGAAGTTACCACAGAATACAACAAGTGTTTCACAGAACAATCCTAAAAATACTTTCCTGGGAGTAAGCCCCACTGAGTAAACTTAAGTATGATTTGGAGTAGACCTGCTCAGGATTGCACCATCAGTCCTCAAACAGCAACTAAACAAACATCACTAACCTTTGTAAAGGACTCTGCTTTTTTCATTTCTTGAAACTGCACAAACAACATCGCAAAAGTGTCACAGGATTCAAGATTAGCCACCAAGGGATTTTTTTTTTAATATTTAACATTTTTTTACATTTTAAAAATCATTTTGCAATGTCACAAATAAACCAGCTCAATTCACAGCAACTTTCCATCATAAGCATCCTGAGGATGTTGTAACACAGTGGTCCTAACCAACACCATCAATCCCTGGATTTTTGCCAACCATTCCCCTGTCTTGGGCTAGTTTCCCCCTCGCCCCAGTACCTGGCAAAAACCAAATGAGCTGCCATTAATGCATTAAGGGTTATAGTTGGGAGTTAATTTAATAACATTGCCACAAAATAAAATATACGTATCAAGAAACCAAGGTACAAAAAATTAAGCATTTAAGGAACTTTTCAGACATAGCTTTCCAATAGGCAAGTGCCCTAGAACACTCCCACCAAAGGTGGAAGCAAGAGGCGTTGCATTCATTGCCCCACCAGCACTTGCCATGCTAGCATTTTCCAGAGTTTTTAAAAAGAAATTTTAGCAAGATCAGCCACCAGATTAAAGTACTTTATAAGTATAAATACTGATGTTTGCTCATGCCAATCACCTTCTTACATGAACCTCTGCACAAACAAGTCGTCTGCAGAGTATCTTCCAAAATAAATAATAATGCTGAATCTTACCAGTAGGTGTCCCCTTGTGTCGTTATGATTAAAACAAAACACTTGCATTACTGATCATATTACTATACCATTTCTTTAGCGGCAACTTAGGCCAGCTACACCTAATAACAACTACAAAACAACTCAGAATATAGCTGATTTCTTATTGTCTTCATCAATGTGTACAAGAATTGCTATAAAGTAAATGCAACCATGTAATAGTTTGTTGACAACTGATCAAGAGGTGATAACTTTAGTAAGTTTACATTCTACCTAGCATCCCATATTAAGTTAAGCAATGAATTGTTAAAAATGATAGTGTTACTGAGAAAAGTAAAGAACAGCTAAGGTGGTTGAGGTTCTTTCGTATGTTTGTTTTGGTCTAACATGCTGAAGAGAAACAGCAATGCCAAAATATTTCTAATAAGTACAGATATGTTTTAGGTATAGTTTATTCATTTTCTAAGCTGCTATTCTTGCATAATGAAAAGGAATAAACTATATCTAAAACACATTCTTAATATTTTGAAAGACGGGTCCCCAGGGTACTCCCATTTCTCACATATTTACACCAGACCTGGATATTGTGTGATGTTCTTATTCCAGAATATTATCCTCACCTAAGAAAATACTAATTTTAACAACTCAAAAAAGTAAAACTGATTTAAAAGTATGAAGCAATTAAGAAGTCAGAGGTTCTTTCACACCAGTCATTTATATCAAACTATTATGATGTGTTTTAACTCGTGCCTGTGCCGTGAGAGTTAGAAACAAATTCTGAAGGTGAAAAAGGTATTCTAATAAGAAGCCTCAGGCTATGCAACAGCACATTCACAGCCACAAGTAGCCTAAGAGAAAAACTTGTTGTTCACCTCTGCTTTAGGCTGTCTCTACACAGGGGAAAGAACACAATCCCACATCTCACTCTACACAGTCTCATTTTGACAGAAAGTTTTATACACTTTTAATGGTTATTTTGTCTGAAAAGTCTTTACTGGTTTGAGTTGTACAATATTTTCTTGCCTTTGGACTTTTTGTGTGCAGCAAGAGAGAGAGAGAGAGAGAGAGAGAGACTACAAGCATTTTATGTGATCACCAAATAAATGTAGTACAGTAAAGCCAAAACTAATTATTAAAATGATTGGCATGATAGCTTCAGGTTTCAGCCTTTAGACACTTGAAAGGTACTGAAACTGCTTAGAAAAGTGGTCTCCAACAGGTAGCTCATGAGCTACCAATAGGTCACTGGCTGCGGCAGAGTAGCTCAGAAGACCTAGGTTTTTTAAAGCTTTTACTTCACAGGAATCATCTCTGTGCTGCTTAGCTAATAACTTCATTTCTAGCACTCTTCTGAGGCCAAGTTCTGTTCCCAGTATGGAACAAAACAGAATAACATGCTGCAGTGGGGGGGGGGGGTGTCACTTGGAATATTTTTCATTACTCAGAAGTAGCTCTGATTAAAGAAAAGCTTGGTGACCCCTGGCTTAGAATGTTACAATCAGTTAAGAATGAGAAGGTAAATCTAAAAATGCAGCCACACGGCATTTATGTTCGGAGAATGGATATGCTGCTGGTTCCTCATCAAATCCTACAGCTGATGGGTACAATTTTGAGGCCAAGCTGGGACGTACCTCATATGCAGGAAACTACTCTTGAAAGAGGTTTGAAATTTCTCTTGAAATCTTTGGAAATTTCATATGTTAACAGTCTGTATGATTATCGTCACTGGGGTGGAAGAGTGGAAAGCACTCAGCATCTAAAACTGCCAGAAAAATATATCTTAACTATGTCGATTCTTTATAAACATTCCAAAATTGGCCTTGGCATGGAAGGAGGAGGAGGATGCCAGTCATCATTGGTGACATCAAGAGCATTAGCCAATAGACGCCCATGACGTTCATACAAACACAGCACAGACAGCATGTCACAATTCCATTATTTGGTGGAAGGATCTTATGAAAGGGAGCATTTGCTGGCTGGGTAAAAGATGTTTGCATTGGCAACAAGAACTGCATCGCAATTGTTGTGTACATGCATAGCATTCAATGAACGATTACCTGGGAAGGCTCATAAAAGTAAATATCATCATTATCATCATCATCACTTTATAAACCACCCTTCATGACAACTTAACACCCACCCAGAGCAGATGTTATTATCCCTACAACAATCACCCTGTGAGGTGGGTGGGGCTGAGAGAGCTCCGAGAAGCTGTAACCGACCCAAGGTCAGCCAGCTGGCTTCAAGTGGAGGAGTGGGGAATCAAACCCAGTTCTCCAGATTACAGTCCCGTCACTCTTAAGCACTACACCAAATTGGCTCTCTAGAAGTCAGCATGCTCTTAAAATCATTAAATTAGTTCAGCTCCCCCCCCTTTCCTCCCCCCCCCTGAAAACCGGAAACACAATCCAAGGAAATATTTTCAGACTTCCTATTTCCAACATTCTGATCAGGAGTGGAAGTAAAGGAGTCTGAGACTGTCAGGAAAATGAGCGACTTGCCACACCAGTCTCAAAGCACTCATCAGAACATGGACTGGAAATAAAGGATAGGTGTTAGCTGATCGCAATCATGCCCAGCTTTATCATTAGCAGTAACATTATTTCTAAAGCAGTGGCTATAAATTTTGCTGTGTGCCTGTGTGTACCATATGTTAACTAAATAATGGATAGCGGGTTTTGGCAAATGAACAGAGATTTCATGGTCCTAAAGAGTTCATTCAGTAGCCCAAAAGTAACAGCAATTTTTCACAAAGCTGCTTAAACTTAAAATTATTCACACAGCTGCTTAAATTAATATGCTCCATATGCACACACCTTTGGTTTAAAATATTTGAACTAGAAAACATTTTCAAAATACTTAGCTAAAAATCAAGACATCACATATATCACACCATTCTTCTCTTTTTATTTCATAGTTGTGAGAGGAAGAGAAAAAGGAGAAATATTTGAGCTCCAGATCTCAAAATGTGTAAGCTTATAACTTTTTCACTTCCATCAATCTTGGATGATACATGGGCGCACAAGTTTTCAAATTAGAAAACTACTTACAAAATTCCTCCTTTGAGCTGCTGCACATATTTTTTTTCCAGACACACAAATTAATACCCACTTCAGAAATGGTATATAAAATGTGAGAATGGCTGTTGTGTGTTGTTTTTTTATTGTTGAACCTGGTTCCTGTAGACTTTAGGTGGGATAAAACAAGACAGGGAGCCAGTGCGGGGGATCCATCATGAAAGTTTGGCCAAGAAGTCCCCTTTCTTTTTCAGACTAGCAAGCTAATGCTGCAGCTCTATAGGGTTGGGTGGATCTCTATGGACCTCTTGAATCACCTGATTTATGGTGAGGAGATCGCTGCATTGGTGGGCCCTGCACTGCAACACAGGCCAGGTTGCTGCCACCCCACCCACCACCAAAGTTTTATGCTGAGAAAATGAAAATTCTATAGCTGGTTCAAGACACTCCTGATGCCTTATAACAAATACCCTGGGGATGTTTGCTTTCCAGTACTGATAAAAGGAAAGCCTAGCCATGCATGCGTTCTTGATCTGTGGAATCCCAAGAGCTCCAAAGGAAACCAATGTACAGTTGGTGCATGGAAGTTCCTCTCGGTGCTAGGGTTCATCTGCCAAACTGCAAGAGGGGCCAGTAAAACAGACTCGCTGTTCACATGGCTGAATTCTATGTGTCACCACACAGGGTATCCCAGGGAACTAGATGCCAAGATGTTTCTAGTTTTTAATATAATGGCCAAGCTTGAACTGAGAGCACAAGATGCCACTGTATGGATACTGCTATGATTTGTCCCAGGAAATCTTCCCAGATATAAAACTGGGCAAAAATACCACAGGGGAAAAAAAACTCCTGAATGAGAGATTTTAAAGGGCCAGTCATATCAACATTTACATGGTGTTTTCTGCAATTTAGCATGTTAGTTACTTTGGCTGGGTAGCAAATGTGTCTCCAGTTGAGATCTAACATGTTACAGCTGTTTCTGGATATTAAGTAATATACAGCAGACCAACCATTTGGAAACATGCACCAATCAGACGATGAGAGGCGTTGACCTTGGTTGTGACTCTTGAAATGCCAACTAGCCAGAAAGTGGTGTGTATTTCAGCATGTGATTTGTCAGTGTTGCACTGCATAGTTTGGAAAAGGTCATTGGCCAAGGTCATTGCAGCACCGCACTGAGACTGAGAATTTTGTAGAGTTGTGTTATGATAAGTTGCTGGCCACTACTAATTAAACTACAGGATCTTTTTAAGATGAGCATGTGGGATAGAAATATTGCAAATAAATAAATACACTTTCTGGTATCTTGCAATGGGTATCTCCAATTTCCTTGAAGCACTGTACTTTTTAAAGAAGTGTGTATGGAAAAGTATAACAAGCCAGAACGAAAAGGAGATTCAAGTTGCATATATGCAAAGCTCAGACTTCACTTCATTTATTACCTGAACCGCAGAGGATTGGATAATCTGTAATACTTCATTATATTAATTAATCCAAATTAAAACTAATGTCACAAGTAGTTCACACCTTGGCCAATATTTGACCCATGTTAACTTCCCATGGTAATAAGAAGGCACTCTCAGGGGTTTTGCCTGCCTCCCCACCCCAAGTCCTCATCTGGCAGTCCTGGAAAGTCCCCTTTACTCGTGGCTAATGGAATGTCAATCCTAAATTTCAGAACTGAAACAAACTGCTGCATCCCAAGGTACTCAGCAAGATCCAGAACTGCTTCCTGACACCCACTGTGGAAGCAACATGTTATGGTCATGGGAAAAGAACCATACGATTCTGAAACCAGCTATGTTGTTCTCAGTACCTCTGGGGACTATTCTACACTTCGAATTTTTATTAATCTTCTAACATCTAGTGTAGAATTATTAATGGCACTTGTTCTTCTGCACACAGCTTTTAACATAAGAGAGTTATTAGCATCTTTTTCTAGTTAGCAGCTGCTCAAGGTTCACAGAAGGGTCTTTCCCAGCTTCTGCTACAGGAGATCCATTTGCTGGAGACGTAAGAGATTGAACCTGGGACCCTCTTGATTCAGTTAAGCAACTAATACTCCCGATGCCTTTTGGTCATGCACTAGCTGCTAAATGGTACATAAAATTATGAAGATTATTAATTACAGAAGCAGGTGATAGAAGATTTGAAACCTGTAGATTGAATTGGAGAGGAGATCAAGAGCTTCTGCGTCAATATCAACAGTCTCTTCTCACCCCCAAAGTCAAAAAGAATCATGTGAAGCAGAATTTCACATATAAATTGAGAGGTTTTCAGCTGGGGTACTTTACACACTGATTTGTCCACCAACCAATGTTTAGAACAGGCAAGCTTAGTTCGTCTCTGAAAACCGTTTGCCTCCATAAAGCTTAATGTGCATGCCTTTCACAGGATCAGAGGTTTAGTTATGTTCCAGGCATTGAGTTCCACAGAGATCAAAAGTGCTTTGAAATATTAGGTTAAGGGCCTTCTGACTTTAAAGAATTCCTACATCACACTGAAGGGCTGGCCATGTTTGCAAATTCTACCAAGAGGTTTCCACGGTTTTGCATACCCTGAACAAAAGCATGAGTCCAGAAGTATTCAGAAGATAAAATTTATTGAAAGTATGACTGTGAAAATAAGAGCCAGAATCAGCTTCGCAATTCCAGTTTTTGTCCACTCATTTAATTTTATGAAAGGACTCACGGGCTAACATATACTGAGAGAAAGCCAAAATGGAAATAAACACTGTTCAGTGTTACTTAATTTCTAAAGTATTTTGTGTAATGATTAAGAAGGCATAAACTGTTCATGATGCTTAAGGCAAAAAATAGGCAAAACCAGTTGTAAAAATGTAATGATAAACAAAACAATTGGCAATTCACTGTCTTCCTATAGAAACCAAAAATATTATCCTCAAGACAGATTACCTTATTTTGCCTTGGCTGGCACTACATTAATGTTATGGGCTGTCCTTAGGAGCTAAAATACACACATAAAAATATAATTTAACAAATTTTATGCAGGGAGGAAGAATTTCATATCTGAGCTATTACTGTGTATATTACTTCCAAATTTACGATAACTAAGATTTTAATGTGATATGATTTAAAGACAATTATATTTTATAGAATATTAAAATATGGAGGCTTGGTTAAATACATTTTAATCCCCTTATAAAGATATTCACAAATGTACACATGTTAAAGTGGCTTCTCCCCTATATACATATTCTGGCGGCAGTGGAATTCCAGGGTCCTCATATTTCAATGGACAGCTCTCAGCCGGCTGCTGCTGCAAGTGCTTTGACATATCCAAAGTCCTCCGGGTTGGTTTCAAATCTCAGGCAGCTCATAGTACATGATAGATGAGCCTGGGATGAGGCGTCTCTGGAGTGCCTGGCTGGGATTCAGGGCTGGCACTGGGAGAAAGGGAAGTTGTGTCCTGTAAGGGCAGCTCCGGCTCAGCCGAGGAAGAGATTCGATCCACTATACTGGACAAACAATCCAGGCTGGACAGAGCCGTTGTTGCCTCTGAGGAATAGACTGGGAAGGGGAAGAAAGAAATGACATTTAGTGGAAAGAGACAGCACTTGATTGTTGTGTGTTTTGTATACCAACCTGGGCATTTTTAATGAAAAACATTTTATAAATAAATTTTATGGAGAGCTTTCAAAGGTCTGTGGATTGGACAGTAGCTGACCCTTATGCTGGAAAGGGCTTTGAACCTTACCGTTGTGGAGATCAGAGCAGTACACATTGTCGTAAGAGCTGTTTCTCGTGGACCACATGGGGCTGTTGCATTCAGCCTGAAACAGACAAGAAGCGGGAAGTGTTGTCACTATTGGCACTACAGCTGGTATTTCTGTTACATTTACTCTGCATCAGCAAGGACAGAGTGATATTCAAACCAAAGTTTGGAGGGAGATCTGCAAGTCCCAGTATACCTTTCCTATGTGAAAGAACTTTGCTCCATGTCTGACTGATTGCCACATGTAATGTGGGGTTATAAAAGATTTCCTCCCAGACTAGAGGAAACTCGGGGGGGGGGATGAGTTGTGTTTGCTTTTGTATTCTCTAGGACAGCACGGCTTAGTTAGCTTGAGCCATCAAAAATGATCACCTCTGCTGCCACCTTTCCAACGAACAACCTGTTTTCTGGCTGCAGCACCCCACAGTCTGGATTAATATCCAGTGATCTGCTTTTAAAACAAGAGTTTCTGGAATTCTTTTGGTATACAGCACCACCTGATTTAAAAGCACTCTGTTCCTAATCCCTGGTGCGAGATGACTTAGCGGCATTTAACATGTAAAGACATTCTTTATCATGTCACTCTTTATCATGTCACAGAGGCAAGGATTGGCATAGAAAGAGAGATCTTAGTGAACTGGACTTCTGTTCTGAGTATGTTATAGGATGCTTCGGACCAGAAAGCTTCCCTAAATATGTCGTGTTATACCACTACAAGCAGTAGCAGCAATCCACCACTGGAGTTCTTGTAGAATCACATTTAAAATGCATTTAGTGCAACATGGAATTGCTCCTCCCCCATATTATGAAAGAATCCTACTCAATTTGAAAAAGTAGGTGCAAGGTGAGTCACAATAATAATATAATCAATATACAATTAAAACCCCATTAAAACTAACAAACAAGTATAATTAAATTTAGATACAGTTTCAAAAGCCCTTCTGAATAATTCCACTTCGCTCATCAAGTGGTTTGAGGTCCTCTTTTTCTCCCTACCTCGGAGAAGCTACAGATATGTTCCCCGCTCAGAGAAGTTACAGATATGTTGCTACTACTACTAGTAGAACCCGTCATATTTCTAGCACATTAATTTATAGCTGGTGGATGCCAGCTAGATCTTGCACAGAGCAAGCATGGCATAGCGACTAGAGTGTCTGTCTAGGATCTAGGAGATCCAGGTTCAGATCCCCACTTAGCCATGGAAGCTCATGGGGTGACCTTTGGCCAGAAACACATTCTCAGGCTGTTGTGAGGATAAAACAGAGGAGGGGGAAACTATCTAAAGTTGCTTTAGGTCCCCAATGGGGAGAAAGGCAAGATATAAAAGAAGCAAAAAAAAAATCTAAGCTGACCTCCTGATCAGCCAGGTCCCCTTTGGCTTCAGTTCTGGCACTGCTTCTAGGAGAATGATGGGAAGGGAGAACCAAGGCCAAAGCATCTGATGAGTACCAAGTTGACCATGAAGAATGGATTGGAACAGAAGAAAGCTTCAGCTAGGCAAGGAAAGGATATTTTCCCATAGCTTCAAGCAAGCGCATCAAAGCCTGGCATGTCCGGACCAAACGCTGTGCAAAAAGAATGTGGCCACAACAAGGGCCCCCAACACGTACATCTGTACGTGCGGGTGTGTTTTCTCCATCAGCACAGAATAAATGCCTGGAAGAAACAAATGTTTCATCTCAGTTGGCAGGCGAGGGGGAGGGGAAGAGGAGCCAAGAGGCGTTTCCACTGTTGTTTGGTTTGTGTCCTTGTCGAAAGAGCATCCACTAGAAACCCTCTTGCTTGCTCTTTTACACACACACACACACACACAACCCAGACTTATGGGGGAGGGGAATCATCTCAAATTGCAGGAGCAGAGACTTGGGATTGTTTGGAAAGACAATACTCCAAATCCAGAACTGTGTACAGGGTGGGAAGCAGGCAGAGCCCTGCCTTTCAAGAGGGAATATTCATCTAAGAAAGCCCATTGGGGGCTCCCACCATAAATTAGGGCTGATGACTTGGAATACAAACGCCTGGTGCTTGGAGCCCAAACATGTGGTTGGGAAACCCCCGCTGGTTTCAACACACTTCAAAGCAACGCCCTTTAAAGATCTGGCTGTCCAACCAATACAGCCTAAGGATGTATTCCAAAACATACTTACCAGCGAGTAAATCATACTGGATTCAGTGAGACTTACTTCTGAGTATATATGCTCCAAAGTTTACTACCAGTACATTTAGTCACACTGTTACCAGCACCACTTCCCAACGAAACTGCTTCAAATTGTCGGGCTTCCTTTCACCAAAGGCTTTGCTTCTTTGCGGGTCGGTTTGAATCTCTGGAATTCACCCTGTGCTCATTCCAGAACAGTATCCATTGCTCTGTATATAGGAAATTAGTCCCACTGGGTTCGGTGCAGCCTACCCCCAAGCAAATTGGCATTTTAGATCTTTAGCCTTTTGCAGGACACATTGCAAGGAGGCATTTTCTTTTTATCAACTCTGGCCCTCCTTAGAAGTTGCCAGCTTTTGAAGTGCAGGCGGCTTTTTATTGGGTGATGGGGGATTAAGACAATTTGTGAATTTATTCCTAGACTGAGGCTGCTTTTCGAATATCCAGCATGACTCAGCTTCTAATTTACTTTTCTTAGTAGCCCTTTTCATTCATTCAAGAGTGACCCCAGTCAGATAAGGACTAAGTACAATCTTGCCAATACTTTGCTTGGAGTAAACCCCATGCAATAGATTTGAGTATAGATAGGATTATTCTCTTTGTCATTACCCGGGGCCAGCAAATATTGTGCTGACTCGAGGGTACTGGGTTCAGGTTCTTGCCTAACGCAAGGGACGATCTTCCCCATTAACCTCAGGCACAGTCATTTGGGAGCAAAGCCCACAGAACTGACCATGCCCAGCAAGTCACTTTCCCTCATCCTCAAGCTCTGGGAAGATCAAAGGCCCGTTTCACCGGGCAGCTATGAGGAGGAATGGGGGAAAGATCTGCTGGCTTGGCCGGCCTTATTTTAGGGCCCAGCAGAGACTTGGGCTCTTTCTCTTTCGTCCTACTCTCAGGAAACCTAAGAACTCCTTCCCCTGCGATGCAGAGCCGCCTCTTTCCTCCGGATTTAGCCACGTGCTTCCCCAACGACGTCGCCCGGCTGAATCGAGGCTGAGCTCGCCTCTGCCCTCCGGCCCCGCTCCAGCGCCCCACCACATCCCGGCGAGGGCCTGAGCAGCCCCCGCCCCGCCTGCCCCGCCCCGCCCCGGGCTTACCGCGCCGTCGGAGCAGCTGGAGGTGGGGCTGGCGGGCTCGGAGCCGCTGGGCCCGGGCAGGCAGTAGTAGTGGTGGACTTGCTGGCGCAGCAGCTCCTGGAGGCTCTCAATGTAGCGGATGGCGTTGCGCAGGATCTCCACCTTGGGCAGCCGCTGGCCGGGGTTGGCGGCGGTGCAGCGCTTGAGGGTCTCGAAGGCCTGGTTGACCTTCTTCAGGCGCCGCCTCTCGCGCAGCGTGGCCGCCTTGCGCCGGTCGCCTGTGCTGGACTTCTTCTTGCAAGCTTTGCAAGCCCACAGCAGGCAGGGCCCGGCTTGGTGCGGCCCGCTGGGCGCCCGCACGTGCTGCTCCTCGTCGGCCGGGGGCGCGGAGGAGGAGGCGGAGGCCGGCTCGGCCTCGGGCGAAGGCAGGCAGGCGGAGCCCTCGTAAAAGAAGGCGGCCGGAGAGGGCGCGAACGGGCAGCCGTCCAGCGCCTCCATCCCGGGGTGTGAGCGCAGGAGCGGCCTGGCCGTGCCTCTTTATACCCGCCAGGCAAGGGCTCCTGCCCCCTCGCCGCCGCCGCCCCAGGCGCTAGCGCATCTCCGCATCCTGGCCCGGGCAGGAGGAGGCGGTGGCGGGCAAAGGGGCCGCCTGGGCAGAGCCGCCTCCTCCTTCTTTCCCCCCAGGGGCAGCCTGCGGCTTCCAGCGCTGCCTTCGGCTCCTGTGGGGCTGCTGCCTTTTTATAGGCCGGGATTCGGGGCGGGCGAGGGGAGCAATTAGTAACACTTCAGAGATCACAGAAGCGGCGAAGGGGGCGGGGAGGAGGCGAAGGGGAAGCCCCCCCCTCGCGCAGTCTGCGGCTCCAGGGTCGCGGAGGCCGTGCGTTACTCGCAAGTAAGCCCTCCGGGCTGAGCTTGAGCCCGGTTTTCTTTGGAGGGGCACGCTGAGTGGGAGCGTCTCCCGTGGGTTTCAGGACAACCCTCAGTCCCTCCGCGCGCTTGGAGAGAACCTTCCTCCTCCTGCGCCAATGCAACAATCGCCAAATTCTAGCCTCGGCTCACTCCTTCAAAACCCCGCCTGCCTGACTTGCAGGGCGCCCGGCGTCTAGTTCTGCCCCCCGCGTGGGGATCGTCGAGTCGGAAAGGATTCCCCGTCATTTTCCTAGTGCTGATTGACGGCTTCTCTAGAAGCCTACGGAACGGGTCCGCCTTAAGCGCGCCCAGGGCCTGTGGATTCCTGCAGACTTGGGAGCCCACGAAGCGGGCCGGGATAGGTGCTGAAGTGGTACCAGAACGGCTGTTCTTTGGGAAGCAGCAGCCCGCTACGCCTGCCGCCGCCTCTGGAATGAAACTCCAGGGTTTGAACTCTTGACGGGCCTCGCCCGAGGTGGTCCTGGGTACTCTT
Source organism: Eublepharis macularius (assembly GCF_028583425.1). Lineage (NCBI taxonomy): Eukaryota > Metazoa > Chordata > Lepidosauria > Squamata > Eublepharidae > Eublepharis > Eublepharis macularius. The sequence goes on from NC_072798.1 coordinate 56,226,348, forward strand.
GGCGCTGAGCAGGCAGGCCCCGCGCACACCCGGGAAGCTGCTCTCTAGCCGGTGCTCAAAGGCAAGCCCCCTTGCCCGAGCGGCTCCCTCTGGCCGGCCCTGGCGCCCCCCCCCCTTCTTCTGCGGGCTCAGCTTGCCGGAGGGGCTGGAGGAGGATAAAGTTCCGGGCTTGCACCGTTACAGATGCCTTCCAGCTGCCAGCCTCCCCCACCCGTGTACAATTTCTGGTCCCGCAAGCCCTGAGTAACTTTACACAAGGCGGTGACAAAACCTTCCCAGAGGCCCAATTAGCCGGGGGGGGGGTCATTGCATGAGTAATGAAGAGGCATTTAACAGACTGAGGGCTGGTGAGGAAAACACCGGCCCTCTCTGGGGGAGGCAAGTCCGCGTCTCCTTCCTCAAAGAGCTCGAGCTTCGTTTTCGTTTGAGGGAAGGAAAATAAACATAAAACACCCGCCAACCTGGTGTGATGGTTAAAGTGTCCTACTAGGATCTACAAGACCTGGGTTCAAATCCCGCCTCTGTCACGAAGCTGCTGGGTGACCTCTCTCAGTCTAACCTTTCCGAGTTGTAAAGCTATGGGAGGGGTTGATGGGGGGGGGCTGAGCTCCTTGGAGAAAAGGCTGGATTAAAATGTACTAAGTAAATAGACTGCATGCTCCCCAAACTGCCCCCAGAAAGTTCTTGAAAGGCCTTACCTTAAAGACCAACCAGGTTTCCAGAGTTATGAGCTTTGGTGAGTCAAAGCGCCCTTCCTCAGATATCAAAAACTCATCCCCTGGAAACCTGGTTGGTCTTTTAGGGGACTCGAAACTTGCAGTGTAGTAGATAGTCTGTGACTTGCTCTTAACCCAGAGTAAAATGGACAAACTGCTTGATCTCAAAGCCCCTCCCCTTCTGTCTGTTCCCGGGGTGGTCACAAAGGCTGGTCTTTCCTCTTCTCCTACTCCACTCTCAACCTTCTCTGAAGGGCTGGACATTCTCTGTTCTTCAGTCATCTTCAGGCCATTTTTGAAGGGTTTCTTTGTTTTTCATTTGGATAAATTGCTAAGTGATGTTTTCCTGCATTTGGGGGGAATACCTCCCCTGTAGAAATAGGCCTTATATGTGGGTGGTCCCATTCAGGCCCACCTAGAAGTCCAAAGAGGTCCTGGCCACTTCCAGTTTTTCAAGCCTAAAGCCCCAATAAAAATAAAGAGAACACATCAAATCTGAACAACGCATCAAAAAAACAAGTTATGAAACTTATCAAATGGCAAAATATTAACAAGTGTCTACATCTGAAGCCCTCTTTGAGCTCTGAGGCTCAGGGCAAAGGGCCCCCTCCCCTCCCAGGACCCTGGCCCCATTGAGCTGCTGCCGGGATTGCCAGGAGGCCAGCCATTTTACTCTTAGAAATGGCCCTGCATCTTTCAAATCAGAATGTAACAGGTTCACACACACATCCCTTTCCCCAGAGGATAGTCCTAAATTAAAATCTTCCTTTTCCAAATTTTGAATGATGCAATTTTGAGTGACTCTCCCAAACAGAAATAGAGTATTTTTATACCTCTTCAGCTGTGGTATGCACAGTTGTACCTGGAAAGTGAAAACAACAACCCTGCAAGTCCCCTTTGTTAAGGAGAACATGCTGACAACCTCATCCACTCAGGCAAGAGGTGAGCAGAGGTGGTTTGCCTTTGCGGTGGTCAACACTGCTTAGTTCCTAAGCTCTGAGGAGGCCTTGAGAAGCTGGGCATGGCTGGCCTTTGTTAGGGCCCACCAAAATAGCACAATACAGGCAGCAGCCAAGCTTTCTGTTCCCCAGAGGGGTAGAGCAGAATAGCAGCCATATCAGGCCCTGCTTTTAAGGCCTCTTTCCTGCCTCCTGTGCACAATGCCAGGTAGGCCAGAACAGAGGTGGGGCTGTGGCTCCCTGGTAGAGCATCTGCTTTGCAGGGCTGGAAGTCCCAAGTTCAGTCCCTGTTAGGATCAGGTGATGTGAAAACCCTGACAGACCAACCATCTGCCTCAGCCCAAGGCAGTTCAGAGGGGAAATGACACTGGGTGGAGCTGTCTCTTGAGTACCTAAAATCATCCAAAGTGTATCAATTTTCCTCCAGCACATTTTAACTATCCATTCAGATGGCTTAGAAAGGTTTTAAAAAGACAAAAGGGGAAGAATTGCCTATGAGTGAAGATCCAAATCCGTTTCAGTGAGCATCAGAACAGATCCAGAGTTAGGGAGTGCTCTAAATTCACTAACCCAGAATGAAAGGAAACTATGCCACTGACCTGAATTGAGTTGACTATGAATTACACCCATGTTGAACTTAATTTCCTGTTCATATGTTATTATTCTTTGTTTCAATATACAAAAGCGATTCACCACTGATTAACCTACTCGGAACTTTCTACGAACTAAACTATATGGATCAATTAAAAGAATGTATTCGGGTAAAATCTTCAGTCGTAGAGGATCTTCATTTAGTGAAGGCAAGTTTCTCCCCGCTGAAACAGTGCAACCGATTTTGAAACTCGCTCTGAATTTATTCCCTGAATTGGGGGCATTAATTTATTCTGCATTATTTCCAGAACTATCAGAAGGGAAGAGCCCTCTTTCACAAAGGCTGTTCCTGTTGAAGACGATCGTCAAATCAGTTGCTTCGGTCCCCATCCGCAGATGAATGTTTTCAGTAGGGAGCCGCAAACGGCGCCCTTCCAGGAAGAAGCTAGTCCGAACACCCCACCCTGGGCGCGGGAGAGGGACGGATCAGCAATCCATCCACGCTTCTCTCGCTCTGAAGCACTAGGGTAGCCTTTCCGCTCCAACCTCCACACCCACTGATTTCAATGCTCGTTGATTTCACTGGGGCTTCCTTTACCAAGAGCACCAAAGCCCTCTTCTACTCCAGCATCCTGTTTCCCAAGCTGACCGGACTTTTTTTCAAAGCCCACCAGCAGGGTATGAAGCCAAGAGAGTGGCCCACCTATCGTCCGTTCGCAGCATTTAGAGGTATACTGCCACTAAAGATAGAGATGCTCTACCTAGCAGAGCCAAAAACTGTTGCTAGACCTACACGTCCTGGGCTTCGGATATCATCATATCTGAATTCTAAAATCTATTTAAATGCCATGGCTCCCAAACGTTAAACCACAGAAATGGTGATTCTGCGGACTGGCAATGGAACTCAAAGAAATAATTCTGGTGAAATTAGAATCCCCCCGTTTATCTGAGAGAAGCCACATGCCAAAGTCATTTTAATTTGGGTTCTAGATGTGGCCAGTGGCCAGGCCACTGAATTCGAAAGATTTGAGCAGGTTGCATCAAAGCACAGGATTCTGGCTGCGCTGTCCTTCTGACATCAGTTGCTGAGGGCACATGCGGACCCCCCCCCCCACACACACACACTCCTCTTGACGTTAAAACTCTATTCAAGGCAGAGAGCAGGGAAAGGGTTACATTCACCGCAAGGGCTTCTGTCCCCGGCTGCCGCCACGTTCTCCGAGTTTGGGAAGGAATCGCTCAGCAAGCAAAGGAAGAGTTTTCTGGCCAGCTGTAACTCGAGGCCTGGCTTGGATGGAGATTTTGATTTCGCACATTCCTAGGGGTGAAAATAGACCCGCTTACAGATTTATGCTTTGAGCACAAATAAACTTGATCTTCTCCAATGCCGCCGCCTTTCGGGGAGTTTTCTCTGCAACCGCCCGCTGCGCATCAGCCGCTCTGGCCGCGAGCCTGCTCCTTGGCATGGGCGCACGCACGCACACACACGCGTACACACCCTTTATTCCCTTCCCGAAGATCAGCAGCCCGGGCCGAGAGGACGTTGGTTATCAATGTAAATTGAATGGAGCGCAACTCTGGGCTGTCGGTGAGGATTCCCCAAGCGTTGTTGCGAATGTGCGCAGCTAAATAGAGGATTTCGCACACTGCCCGGTGCATCGTTTTCCAATGGACACCTCGACCATGCAAAGAAGGTATTTCACCCATTGCTCGGTTATTTTGCACGTTCTCCACCACACGAACGTCATGCCTATCTAGTGTGCGAAAAATCCTAGTATCTTGCAATATCACACGGCTGCGTGTTCATGCTGCTCAGATGCGCACATGCTCCGTCACTACATTTGAATGTGTGCGACGGTCTGTCTTTATACACATTCTGGTCAGCTCACCCTAACGCCGAAACATACCTTAGCAAACTTGGAGAGCTGTCGGACGTCTGAAAAACTGCCAGATTCGCACTGGTTCAGTCTGCACAGCGAAAAAGTGCCCTCGATTTTTAGAACATCAATAAAACCTTTTTGTTGCAGATATTTATGAATATGTTGCTCTTTCCCTTGAGAATATTATGAGATTGCACTATAAAGCAACACTATCTTCACTTTGTGGAGGAAATGGTGAAAATGCAAGCTGTTCCCTTTGACTGGGAGAGGCACCTTATTGGTAGTATACAAGAGAAAAAAGTGGAAAGTGAAGCCAGCCTGGTTTGGTTGAAATTTAGGGGTCGCCTTACGTGTAAGTAAGAACAGCCGTCGAGCTGGATAAGGGTGGTTTGAGTGACTGTTTAGGATAGGAGAGTTTGGGGTTCAGACAGCCCATCCCAGAAGCTGGCTGCAGCCTCCCGCTAACCCGAACCTCCCTCGCAGGATCGTTGTAAAGCCAAGTTTAGGAAGCTCCGTTTTTAAAAGAAGGTAAGTAACCCCGCTCTTATTCATCACTCTCAAATCCGCTCAGGCCCGGCCAATTCGCAAGAAGCGGGTCGGTCCATGGTCCGGAAGGCGTCCTTCCAACTCCTGCAGTTGATGCACCGGCTTGGCTCTTCTTGATGTCCAACCCCGTCTCGTCTCGTTCGACAAGAGCCTCTTGCAAATTCGCCCGGCGACTTCCTCCTCCTCCTCCTCCTCCTCCTCCTCCCGATTCTGAGGCGGTGGGAGAGAGAAATGCCATCCTTCAAGCCCTTTGAGGGACCCGTTCCCTGTTGTAAACTGATCTCCAAACAAATTTGCCAACGTCCAGCCGGGAAAACTACAGCAGCGGAGATTGGGAAGGCAAGCGAGCAACGGACGCCCTTGTGGGAACGGAGGAAACACTGGCTAAATGAAAGACCCCAAATAGCCTTGCGGAAGCCGGCAAGAAGCTTGCATGTTCCAAGGAGGGGGCAAAAAAAGCCCATACATTTAAAGACTAGCACGCCGGTGAGAGGCTGAGATTGCTCACCAGGTTTAACTCCAGCCTCGTTTTCACCGTCGAGGAAACTTAACGCCATAAAGGAAAGAGGATCCGAGAGAATGTGCGGAGTGCCATTTTCAAACTACGCGCCGGTAGTTTCCAGTCAACCGCGCAAGAAAGTCCAAGCTGGTTTCATCCCCAGCGCCTCTTAAATTATATATATATCTTCCAGCTGCCGCAGCTGGGATCGCAGGGGACGTGCCTAAGAAAGTGGAAGGTGGAGAGAACTTTTAAGTAAATGCAAGAATAGTTTTTTTAAAAAAAAGATTTCAAAGGGACGGTGAAATTTAAGCCTTACAGACAAATATACAGACAAGTGTTGTCCATCTACATGAACGCACATTTCACTGTTTGTGAGGCCTCGGTCAAAACAGTGTTTTATAGCTCAGCTAGGCTGGGATATGCCGTGTCGTCCAGTTTGCAAGTTTTGAGAGAGTCTGATAATGATGACAAGACGTTTTGGAGGCCTTTCATTCGAGGGGTCGCCATAGGTCGGAGGCGACTTGATGGCACATAACACACAGGCTGGCAAGACGGGGGCATGTCGCGAGGCCTCTCTTAAGTACATCTGAGCTTTGCCTAGAAATGTCGCCAGCTGCGCCGCCTGATCCCACGGATTACATTTCCCTACCCCCACGAGTGAGAGAGCGGGTACGCGCGTCAACACCACTTCCTCATGGCTCAGGCCACAAGAAACGTGTCCGTCAGGAATGTGCCACAAGATCCCCTTTCCTTCGGCTTTCCTCAGAGGTGGCTTTTCCCCACGCTGCCTTGGGGAGTCCCCTCAGCCGCTCTCGGCTCCCCTGCTGGGTCAGAGCGCCCTCCAGCCCCGCTGCGCCCTGAGCGCAAGCCTGGGACACAAGCGGCCGTCGGCCCGGGAAGGGAAGGCCGTAGGGCGGGCCGAGGTTCTCGGGCGAGGTCCAAAGCCGCCTGGCGCTGGCTGGGGGAGGAAGGCGCGCTCCCGGCCCAGCAGGCTTCCCTCGCCAGAGCCAAGCAGGGCTTCGGGCGCGGCCAGATCTCTTGCGCTGCGCCGCCTCCTTCCTCAAGGAGCGTTTTCAAGAGAGCCACGCCCCTCGGCCCGGCCCACCGGGGGCTCGGTAGCCCCTTCAGGATGCAGTCCCCAAGGCAGCTCCCAGCCGTATGCAGTGGAGGAGACCGAATGCGACCGGAACAGCCAGGCGCTGCGAGCGGGGCCGGTCAAACATGGGTGCGCCACCGGCTCGCCAATGGGTCGCACCCCCTCCAACCTTCACTTTGGAAAGCCAAATGCACACAAACAAGGTCCCGAGGAACACACCTGCCGCAGCGCATCACCCTTGGGCTACCCAGATTCCCGGGTGCTTTCTGCACAGGGACCACCTGCTGATAAAAAGCAGCAATGGGGCTTCCACACGGCAAGTTTCCCATCTTCATCCCCCAGCAGCTGCCCCCACCCCCACCCATACCCTGGGGTGTGCAATTTTTTTTAAAAAAGAGGCATGTAATTTAAATAAGAATCCCTGATACTTGCTTGCAAATCAAACTGATAGTAAGAGGAAAGATACAGAGACCAGTTAAAATTGGCAAAATACTCTATAATTTGGTATCACTTGCATTCAGCTTTCCCATAGAAGAAACTCCATGAGCATAGAAAATTAGACTGTTAGGAGAAACCAAGTTTCACCTCTCCAGCTTTCTGTGTATAGGGAGTTTTTGCTAGGATATGGTTATATAGGTTATATATGGTTATATAAGGTTATCCTTATATCGATATATGTAGGAGGTTTTCCAAATTCTCTTTATTTACTTTTTTAAAGTAAGTCTCTGTTCACGGAGATAAGCCTTTTCACTTATATCTCTGCAACAGAAGGACTGACTTACTTTTAAAACGAAACCTTGGAATTCAGAGAACCTGGTACACATATTTGTATGATATCCATGTAACAATATTCTGGTGCCAATCTTTTTTAAAAGCCCCAGGAGGCAGGGGGAAGAAATGACCGCTACAGAAACAGGGTTAGGGTAAATGGGTGCCCTTGGAAAGAGGAGCAGTCATCCAGGCTTTACTAGGAGTTCCCCCAAAACTTCTGAGCAATTCAGTTTTGAGAAAGATTGGAGAAAAGCCATGGGCAGCTCAGAAGGTGTACCAATGCACCAGGATGCCTGGGGTGGGGGTGGGGGAGAAGCAGGAACAAAACCAGTTTCGCAACAGCATTGTTTCCTGGGTAGATAACCTGTGGGGAAATGGCCAAGACACCAAGATCATGGATTCTGCATTGTGCATGCCTAAGGCCCAGATGTGGAGGGTGGGAGACTAAAATTTAAATTTGCTTTGTCTTTTGTGATCCTTGGGGCAGAACAGAGGGCAGAGATACAAGTATTTAGGGGCTCCGAAGGAATTATGCTTGGGCCCTGTGCTTGTGATCAAGAAGGCTATTTTCTGTTGCATGGTTATTAACATCTCAGTGTCTTATGTCTATATGTTTTTTTCAAAGGAGAAACTTAAGCTCCTTCTGCACCAAGAACATAACTCCTCACTATTCTAGAAGTTAAGCCAAAAGGTATGGAATTGTCTGGGCCCTGTCTCACCTCTCATGTTTGTCAGTATGGTGTCCTCTTTTAGTCTGCACCATGTCGAAATGCATCAGGATCGATTAATGCTGGCGCTTTCCTCACATCAGCGATGTCACAACGCCAGCCCTTTCCTTTCTTCACACAAGCGATGCATCAGTGCATCACTGGAACGCTGGATCAATCTATTTCCTGGATTTCCCCCTCTCAGCCCATTGGTGCCTTGATCCTACACTGGATTTAAAAAATTAAATGAGTGAGAAAGGAAAGAGGGAAGGGAGAAGAATAGAAAGGAGGGGGAGGGAGTGGCTGGATAGACAACAGTGGCCAGGCACAATGAAGTGAGCTAGCAGAGAGAGTGAGGAGGGCAGAAGAGGGCGGAACACTAAGGAATAAAGAGTGTGCAGGGCAAACAGCCGACTGGAAAACAAGACTTTTTTAAAAGGCCGGGTATAAGTACCCCCAGGAAAACCATGGAAACCCCACATAGTAGCCAGAGTGACTGCTCATGGCATCAAATCGGGTACAGGTGGTCATGAGAAAAACGCTGCAGTACGGGATCTGAACCAGCAAAACTGGCCCCTGCAGAAGGGATTGCTGACAGCACAAATGGGCCCTCCCCAGTATCCTACAGAAGGTCAAAAGAGCAACTGAGAGTCAAGGATTTGAGGAGCTCCCCAGCTCCTGGTTTTTAATGGACTTTTCAGAATAAAAGATGGGGCATAGGCGTAAGCAGTTGATAGAATAGGATCTTTCAAGCAGCCATTTTTGACGATCTCTCTCACAAATCCAGTCTGGGTCCAATTTATTTGTCCTTTGAAACAAAAGAGAATGGCGCAGATAGTAACAGCAGCAGTTTCAGTCTCTCTAAAAATGCTTCTGCCAGGTTATGCTACCCTTGGGCCACAGAAGGACATTGCGGTCCAGATAATATATTCAATTCGGAGCTTAGTCTGGATAAGGCTTTGGGGTTAGGTCATATTTGATCGTTATGAACCATACACATTTAAAGATTAAGAGCAGGGTTTAATTTTTTTTAATGTCATTAGATTACCAGGATGAAGTCAGACCAGAAGCCTACCCGGCAGAGCCAGAAACAGTGCAGCCTCATCAGACACCTGTCCCTTACCAACAGAATTGCTGCCTTCTCCGACAGTAACCTTGTATTTTTTTACTTCTAGGAAAATGTGAACAGGAGAGAGTGTGTGAAGTGCACATTTCCCTACCCACAGAGCACCACTGCTACACACACACACATATACCCTATCACATATATATAGGACTTCTGGGAACTAAAACGAGTTCCTAGGGAAGCTTGAGCCCCGACACTTTTCAGAAATTAAACGCTGTGTCCCTGCTGGCCGCAAACGCAACCCTTAAGCTGCCTTGAGAAGCGAGCCTCATCTTGGGATGCAAACATCACAGTTTTGGCAACCAAACAAGGAGTGAACAGCCATCTTCTAAAGAGGCAGCGTTGGCAGCAGCTAGAAGTACATCCCACACATGTTCCTTAAAGAAACAAAACAATCAGGCAGGCAGGCCCAAAGATACGGAATGGGATCTTGTCCGGGGAAAGGCGCTAATTGGTTCCTGTCGGAGAAATGACAAGTAAGGGGAGAGATTCACATGAGAAGCTGGGGGAGGGGCAATGCATTAGTGAGGATTCTGGTTTATGGGCAGAATTTGGCATGACTCCTTTTTGCCTTGTGAAAAAATAAGATTTGACAGACATGATTTTCATTTTGTGTGAATGTGAAAGAAAGGGCCGAGAAGCTCATGAGAATCCAGCTTGGGAAATTGCCAGCCTTACTTTACAGAGGGGGGAGTATTGCTGAGAAGATTTTCAGAGAAGAAAGATTCGTTTCTTCCTTCAAACCCCCTTTCAGATAAAGTTTGTCTCCCAAACAAAACATAATACAAGGAGCAGGGGCAAGCGGCCAGGTCTGGTTGGTTTTGGCCTGGGGAAGGGAGTAGGGCTGCTTTTTCTTCCCGCTTTGCCCTCAGGAATAGCAGCTGGCAACTGAGGAGAAAGGTCTGTAAAAGATGGAGTGGTCTTTATTACTGCTGCTTACTGTATTTCCAATCAATCTGTACTGAACTGGGTACAGATAGAAAGCGTTACAAAAAGGCATTTTCGGGTGGGTAGAAAAGCGAGATCCGAGTCCCGTGGCGCCAAGGGTTGGTCTCGAGGGCGCCACTGGACTCTGTTCCAAAAGATTCCCCGGATCTGCGAAGAGCCCGCGGTCCAAGAGCCGATCTTCCGGGATCGTTCCCTACAGCGCCTTGAACTGAGACCCCGAAACGAAGAGTCTGGAGCCAGTCGCGGCAGAAGCCAGAGCCCTCCACCCTCCCTTCAGCCTCTGCGGTCAATAAAAACAAGCAGCGGCTTTGCTGGTTGGCTTGCCAGGTGATGATCTCTCTTTCAACAAACCCAGGAGGGGAATCACTTTCAATTAGTGCCGAACCGGATCCGTTTGTTGCCTACTCCCGGGGGAGGAAGGGTCTCGGATCCAGACACACACCGGCTTCTCTTTCTGCCCTTGGTCCCTCTTGAGCCCGAGCTTCCATGGCCGTGTTTGCTTTGGCTGGGGGCTTAGATAAAGATTATCATTATTAATATCAAACGCAAACACTTGGACCGAAAATACCGCCTGGCCCGGAGGAGGCCCCGGGGTCGCGGCCACTCTTGGGGGGCGGGGAGGGAAAGGATATTGCCTTCCTTTAATGAGAAACTCTCTCCAAGTCCCGCTTACTCCAAACAATTTCTCACGTTACTCTGCATCGCTGGAGAGGACAAAAGCTGCGGGGGGAGGGGGAGCAGAACTCCGTTTGGTGGAGCTAAAAGGAGGTGTTCGAGTCCCGGCTGCAGATTGCCGAGGAGCTTGTAGGGATAGATCTCCCCCTCCCCCCAAGCTTGCAGCCGCAAAAAAACCAAGTCAATTTTACAAAATGTAAACGGCTTACTCTTTGTTTTTGGGGGAGAAACTGCACAAAAGTTTTTAATCTATCTAAAACTGCGAATATCAGTGGCGGGAAAGAGAAATGTTGGGGGAACTTCCATATTCTTTGTATGCACACATTTGCAAGACGCTCTGTAAAATATTCTAACACACGCACACGCACACACTCAAGTTACAAGTAACGTATAGCAGAGGGGTTTTTTATACGCACATTTATTTGTAAGCATAGGAACAGAACCTGAAAAACAACATAAGTTAATAAATTTCTTTTAGTGAAAACCCTCTGACGTACAGTATAGTACAACAAGATTTGTACAACTAAACACGCTGGGGTAACAGAGAACTGAAGATCGCTGCAGATAAGGTCTTGGAATTCAGATAAGTAACTGTTTATTGTTTTATACAACTTTGAGGTGAAAAGCCCAACTTTTCCGATCCTCCAAGTGCCAGTCTTCCAATGTAGTCCTCTGCATTGGAAGGAACAAACTAGACACCACAGAACCCAGGCTTTAGGCTTCACCTTGAAAGCCTGGAGTTTTTCACCTTTATAGAAGGTGAAAAGAGCCCAGAATAGTGCACACAGCTCTCCAGAACAAAGTCTCCCTATGCAGCTAGCCTCCATTCACAAACTCCATTTCTACTGGGCTTAACCATTTAGATAATTACATTGTTGGTTGCATTGTTCATTGGCTCTTACACTGCTGGATGGCTCTAATAGTTCGTAATCCACCTCGAGTCTCAAGTCAGCACTCTGTTAGTTCGCCTTCCACTACTGCCATGGAATCTGCAGGTGGCCTTGGGCAGCCCCTCTTCTCAGCCTCAGCTCCTCAGCTGTATCGTGGGGATAATACTGACTTTGTTCACTGCTCCGAGTAGGCACTAATCTATCCAGAGGGGTATAATAATCGTAACACTGTTGTTACGATAATTACTATTCACAAATTATAACAAATGACGCGCGCGTACGCGCACACACACACATGTTTCTCAGTTAATATTGGTAATTTTTTAAAAAAAACTTTGGGCAAATCTTTTTGTGGAATACGTTTGTATAAAACGAGCAGTACAAGCAGCGGCATATAGTGGTTAAAAACCATTTGGGTTCAAAGGAGCCCCAACTTTCTTGGGAAGCGGGTGGATGAAAACGTGATTTAACTTGAGGTGCGGCTCGGTTGCTGGGTCTTGTTTTAATCCGGCCTCTTTCTAACACCTCCTTCCCTTCCCCGCCTTTCTGCTGTTTGCAGCCTTTTAAGAGAAACGCGTCGGCCTCGGGGAGAAACCCTCCATGCGCCTGAGGAAGTGAGTTCTGATTCAGAAAAACGTCGGTAGCCTCCCGAGTGCTGCTGCCTTACAAAAGGCGCTCGTGATTTATCCACAGAGGAAGAGAACGGAGGTTTGCCGTTCTTATTTCCCAGGGCTTTGGGACAGCCCAAAGGCACTGCCCAGGGGCGGCCATTCCATCCGCTTCAAGCCACATTCTGAGGAGCGCCAGTCGGTGGATTGGGGCTAAAGACCGTTCCCTGAATGGGAAGAGCTCGGCCTGCCTCCCCGACGCCGCAGCTCTTCAGGCCGCGCCACAAAACACCCGCCGCCGGGCGGGACACTCGATCCCTCTGGCGCTAAGCATTGTGGGGCGGGGGGGGGGGCCGGGGAGGCGTTTCTTGGTGGTCGCCCCGTCCGAGACAATAAACAACTGGCGCTCTCCCGCCTCAGAAGCGGAGTGTTTTCTTAGGCCGCTAATCAGAGGCGCCTCGTTTTCGCGCCCTTTCGGCCGCTTCACCCTTTCCTGTCAGAGGCCTCCTCTCCAGAGAGTTGACGAGCTCCCGTCACAGCCTCGCCACACATGCCTATCAATTCCGCCGAAAACAAGCCTGGGGGGTCCCCGCCTCGTTTCTTCCCGTCCCTCTCCAAAGTGAGGGATTAAACCTGGCGACTGTTCCAACGATGCCAAGCGCATTTCTCCCCCCAAACAGAAGAGATCCCTTTTCCAAATAAAACCCAACCAAGCCTTTTTTTCTTTTTCAAAGCCGTTTCCTAAGGATTCCCTTCCGAAAGTGGACGCACTTTAGTGTATGAATGAGGCCTAGTCGTTTAAAGGGTTTTAGACGGGACTCGGGCAGCGCGCAAGGGGCGCCGGGAGCTGCGTGCGCGCCTCCAGTGCCAGGCTGTGGAGCGAAGCGACTTCCCCCAGCCCAAGAGGGAGCCCCCCCCCTTTAAGGAACCCGCTTCCATGTGTACAGTTATTAATACTCCTTTGACTAAAGCAATCTTTTTGTTTTGAAAAAGAGGTCCGACCCTGTGCCGTTGGAAGTCTGCAGTCACACACACACACATCCAGCAGTTCAAAGTCCTTCCTTTAAGCACTCCGGAGTGGGGAATTTGTTTCAACAACTTTTATACACAAATCTTCAACCTTTTTATACACAAAAGAGGCCTCATGGTTTAAAAAATTTATTTCCAATCTTTATCTGACTTTTATGTACAAGATTACATTCCACGTGTTAAATAGATATTTATCTTGCTCTTTTTTTTAAAAAAAGCGGGTGTTACTAAAATTATGTACAAAAATTTCACACACAAAAAACACTAATCTCGGGATTTTTTTTTAAATAATAAAAAGCAACCCTGAATTTCATTCAAACAGGAATGAACTTTTCCATATATTATTATAGGAAGAATATCCTCACTAGAATACAAGACCATATATTAATTATAAAGGAAGCAGAAGAGTGGGTGGTGGAGGCAACAGGAAGTTAGAAAGAAAATGCCACTGAGTGGGGAAGGATGGACGGGAAAGCTGGTCGGTGCACTTGGGTGCAGAGGGGAAATCTTCCTTTTAAGAAGATGTATTTGGCATCTTTCAATCCCCTCTTTAGGATTTCCAGAAGATTAAATTAATTCATGATTTAGTCTAAAAGTCCAAGCGATGGCCAGTGCCTTGGGCTGCCCGTTTCCTTAAAATGCCATCACGAGATCGCTACTTCTCGATCACTTCCTCCCCGTTGGGCACTTTGCGGTCTTCCGAAGAGATACTGTCCACGATAGAGGAGAGACAACGAAGGCTGCTGGAAGCCGAAGAGTCGACGAGGGGCGCTCCTGGTGGCATAACACAGAAGGGGGGGGGGGGGGGAACGATCATTTTCATAAACCCAGAATTAGGACCGGGGGGGGGCGAGAGGGGGAGGCGAGGCGCCCACCAGGGGCACCCACAAAGTCGACAAGAGAAACAGCCCGCGCAGTCGATCTGGCCATGTTTTGATTGAACTGGCCTCAAGCGCCACAGATTTCCAGCCTGGAGCCGACTTCAAAGCACCCTTCCAGTCCCCACCACATTACTTGAGACTAATGGGCTTTACTTTCACACCAAGAGGAAGAAAGCGCGATCCCAATCCAAGCCCTCCCGCTGAATTCAGTAGGATTTGCTTTTCGGTATTTGCGAATCGCAGCCAAGAACCTGCTCGATAATGCCAGGTTGGCCTCCGTGTTAGTCTGCAGCAGCAGAGTGAAACAGAAGTCCGGCGGCCCCCTTACACACTAACAACATGCATTTAATTTTTGTCTATGGCTGCTGTCTTTTTATAGTTTGAGATCACAGGCGCTTGCGCTGGCACCAAGCGTTGAAGGCGCGGCGAGGCTCCCGCTTTATTCTGCTGCTCTGTGGCAAATGCCAAGTTTGTACTCATTGGACCTTCCAAGAGACTGAGCCTGAGGATGGGAATGTCAGCCCGGCTGCGACGCCACGGCACAACCCTCGCCTAGTTTACTCGGGAGTATGGACGCGAAACTGGGAAGGCGCCGACAGGTTTTTTTCAGGCTCGCAAATCCGGCCCGATTCCTGAAAAGAAGGATTCGGGGCAATGCGCTGCCGATCCCTCGGCGGATCTTGGTGCCACCAGTGCTTAGGGTCGGGCTGCGCCCCGGTTACGATTTCCATAGAGGAGGGCGAGCCTGCCGAGTCGCCGCAAGCACTAGCCCAGTCCCGGCCGGGACAAACATTCCCCAGGAACTCAGTGCCAAAGAGGGCGGCGATCAGAGGGAACGGAGAAATCGGAGCGTCAGCGAAGCCCACCTGGCAAAGTCGGGCCGGACGAGGCAAACCCAGGCGTGCCTCTTCCCTGCCGCCCTCACCTTCCCCCGCCCCGCCACCCCCCGCCGCGTTACCTTCCTTGGGGCTGATGGGCAGCGCCCTGGAATGCTCCGAGCCGCCCGGCCAGTCGGCGCCGCAGGTGCCCAGGAAGTCGGAGGGGGGCATCTGAAGGGGAAGGCAAGAAAAAGGGCTTGAGGGTGGCGGGGAGGGGAGGGGAGGGGCGCGCCCGCCCGCCCGCCCGCCGAGCTAAGGGAGACGGCCGGGGCTGCGGCGAGCGGCGCTGGCAGAGGCAGCGCTTACATTGGCCTGCTTGGCGGCGAAGGCGAAGGCGTCCCCGGCGGCGGGCGGGAGCAGCTCGTGGCCCTTGTCCTGCTGGTCCAGCCTGCGCAGGAGCTCCTGAAGGCGCTCGATGTAGCTGATGGCGCTGCGCAGGATCTCCACCTTGGGCAACCGCTGGTTGGGGTTGGCCACCGTCCGCCTCTTGAGGGCCTCGAAGGCCTCGTTGATCTTCTTGAGGCGCCGCCTCTCGCGCAGCGTGGCCGCCTTGCGCCGGTCGGTGGGCGCCGCCTTGCGCTTGCAGGTCTTGCAGGCCCAGATGAGGCACTGGCCCGGGCAGTGGGGCGGCGGCAGCAGGCCCGGCGGGGCCAGCACGTGCTGCTCCTCGCCGCCGCTGTCGCTGCCGCCGCCGCCGCCCTCCGGGGCCAGCTGGTCGTGGCAGGAGGAGGGCGACAGGGCGCCGTCGCTGCCCGGGTAGAGCGGCGAGCCCTCGGCCATGTCCAGCTGCTGCAGCGCCCCATGTTCCCCGTCCAGGTAGAAGAAATAGGAGCCCGATTCGAAAAGGTCCATCATCCTGCTCTCGCCCGTCGCCTCTGGGCCGCCGGGAGGTGGGCGAGGGGCGCTCGGAGAAGCCCCCGGAGGGAAGCGGCCCGGCGACGGAATTTAATTAGCGCGGTGACATAAGGGCCCGGCCGCTTTATATATAGTAGCCGCTGAAACTCTATCCAACTTTTAGCTGTCGCGGTGCATCACCCTCCGCAAGCCAGGCCAGCCAGTCTCCTTCTGGGTGCTGGCCCGAGACGCTCGTCGACCAGAGTTAGAAACGAAAAAGAAAGAAAGAGACAACCTCCCCCCTCCTCAACAAGTTTCGAGGGGAGGGGGTGAGAAAGTTCAGCACATGTGAATCTCTCGCAGTTGAGTGTGTGTGAAATGGAGGCACTTGGTTTCAGGCCAAAACAGTAGGGCTTAGAATGAAAGTCCCCTTCCCCCTTCTGGGCTAAGTATAGAACTCTAAGGAGGGTATCCTACATAGGCTGACTGTAATGATTATATTTGCAAACATCTCTCTCTGCTTTTTTAAAAACATGCCATCCCTGCCACCTGAATCCATTGGGCCCAGCCCAGGGCTGTAAAGTGTTGTAGCATGAACTTCTAGGGAAGGCTGCCAAAGGTAAGGGCTCCGGCCTTGGCCTGTAGTGATGACAAGGGACCTGTCATAACTGAACTGCCTTCCTGGCATCTCTAGCTAGTGAGCATTCATGGCCAAGCCTCAAGACGGGCTCAGCATGCTGTGAATTTCTATGGAGGAAATCTTTGCCGCCTCCAGCATATGTCAAAGCAGTCACACGATTGTTCCTGTGCGTATATCCAACTTGCAATTCAACCCATATTTACTGTGCAACAAAAAGCAGCTTGCAGGTGACCATTTAACACATGGACACCACTTTCAACTACTTTCATCTGCTTCACTTGCTTTCACTACACAGATAGTTACCTAGGTGGCAAGAAACTGCAAATGGCACTCACCACCACCAGGTGGAAAAAGTTATGCAGGGATTCGACACAGATGTTCAGTCACATGGAGGTCCTGTTTGTCCCCTAAGAAAAAAAGGATATGTGTGTGGGGAGAAAACATGGATGCGCATAGAGTGCAGGTGTCCTATGTGAGGTGATCTTTGATATTTGGCAGAGGCATAACTGCCTTTTCCCCCTGCCTAGGTAAGTATCTGCACACTGATTTCTGGCCAAATGTTAGAAGTAATTTGAAAAGCTTAGTTGTGGTGGTTGACTGGGGAAGAGAGGGTCATAGTGGATAATTCAATGAAAGCAACATAGAAGAAACTCCATGCTAGGGATTGTTAGAGAAAGGATTGGAAATTATATGTGTTTGACTGTGTGTGTTATCGTATAATTCTATACAATTTACAGATGTATATACTGTATATAATTAACTCACGCCTACATCTCAAAAAGAAACGTGCAGAACTGGACAAGTTGCTGAAGAGGGTTCCCAAATAATGAAGAGTTGGAAGTTATCTTGTTTACTTAAAAAAGCAAAAGAATTTAGGGT
The DNA here is from genome assembly GCF_028583425.1 of Eublepharis macularius. Classification (NCBI taxonomy): domain Eukaryota; kingdom Metazoa; phylum Chordata; class Lepidosauria; order Squamata; family Eublepharidae; genus Eublepharis; species Eublepharis macularius. Next base: position 56,243,504 of record NC_072798.1, read on the forward strand.
TTAGAGAAAAGGGAGACATGAAAAAAGGGTTTATAAAAGGTATGCATGCCGATAGGATTTGGTTTTAATGAGTGGAGGATTAGACAATAAACTTCCCAAAAGCAGGCATGAGAGTAGCTCATCCAAAATGTATCATTTTCAGTTTCTGTTTCTTAATGGAAGCAATTTCACACAATTCGTTTCCCACAGAAAAATGAGTCTCTGGAGAGGACTTCACACTTCAGAAATAAATGTTAGTTGACCATTTGACTGATAAACATGTTTCTTAGAATGCAAAGTATTTGCTGTATGGAGGATATTAAAAAAATACTGTAAAAGAAAGCTACTCATAAGGTTCTGAAGCACAATAAGATGCACGTAGATATTTTTAACAATAGTGTGGTTTGGTTTACGTGATACATATCCTTAACTGGGGCACAGCTTCAGGCTCTGCAGTGGGAAGTGACTCTGAATTCACTGAGGGCATCATCACTGGGCATAATATTGTGCTTGATTCAAAAGAAAATTCTGTTCTGATTACACTTCCACTCACTTTCTCAAATGATCTTCAATTGGTGGATAGGTATGTTGGGTACCTCATTACCAGGTGGACTTTGTGCATATTTATTGAAGCTGGTTTAAAACAACTAGTTTCTGGCATGAATTGAATAATTGTATTTTATTTTTCTATGTATATTATTTTATGTCTGTTGTATCTATTATTATGTATATTATTTATGTATATTATTTTTTCTATGCTGTTCTTACATCTAATATGCATAGCTAAGAAGCTGAAAGAAGATGATACTTCAATACTGGCATAATATCCACTTTCCTGTTATTGAAGAGTGGACCCTGACGTACAAGAAAAACAGTCTTGTAGCCCTGAATCTTGCATGAATTGGTGGATTTGTCTCAAATTTGTATGTATGCCATTAGTTTTGTACTGGTTTACCCTGTATTCGTTTATACTTTTTCTTTTATTCCTTCCTATGTCTCTCTTTTATTTTCTTCATACTGGCCTGATCATACTTTTTTGCAAATTTGCATGAGCAAATTTGTAGGCTGGAGAGGAGTGAGCTTGGATCTTGGTTTTGTTATTTATTTTGTATGCTGTTGTAAAAACTGACAAAAATAACATTGAATAACATTCTTATGTGGAAGAAGAAATTATGCAGAACCTCTTTAAAATTAAACCAATATATCAAACTATCCAAGTCAATGCAAATTAAAGGTGTTTGTTTTACATCTCCAAGTATCATATTTTACAGCCTTGCTCAACCATCCACTGACTCAGCGTGTTGTGTGGACTGTCACAACATTGCATCAGGCCTGGCACATTTCCTTCAGGACATTGCCCAATATTGTCATGGACCAGTCTGGGCTCAGTGAAAGTGAGGACTCCTCAGGAGGAGATGAGCCTCATGTAACCAGCCAAGACTCCTCAGGAGAAGAGGAGCTTCATATAGCCAGCCCTCAGCAGAAGCCAGGGATCAGGAAGAACAGCTGAGGGCTAATCAGAGTCCACAGCCAGCAGCTGAGGCAGAGCCACCAGCACCCTCCAGCCATAGAGGAAGCTCAGCCAGGGGCTTCCACCACCACCCAGGTTCGCCCACACCCAAAGAGCGCCATAGACGAAGGCAGAGAGTGCAGCTGCAGGAGAGAGGGTGCTGTGCTCACCTCTTTGCTTACTTGTAACTATTTTTCTTTGTGTGATCATCTGTTCACACTAGTGATCTTTGCACTTGCATAGAACCTCAATTTGGAAACTACTAGAGAGTGTTTAGGTATAAAAACATCCTCCCTTTATATACAGAGTTTCATAAGCAGAGCCTGCTAGATCAGGCTAGTGTTCCTCTAGTCCAGCAGCCAATCAGTTGCCCTGGAAACATTCAGGTCTATCACAGTGGTAATTGGGAAAGGAGATTTCCCAGTTTGGATGGATTTGTTGGAGTCTTCTCTGTTCCCATCACATGGATGCATGAAGCATACTGAATCAGACCGTTGTTCCATCAAAGTCAGTATTGTCTCCGCAGACTGGCAGTGGCTCACTCGGGTCTGTAGGCAAGAAGTCTTTCACATCACCTACTTTGTGATCCTTCCAACTGGAGATTCCAGGGATTGAACCCGAGACCTTGTTCCCTGCCTCTGAGAAATAATTCCAAGCATCTAAACTTTGTGTGAAAACCTTTAAAAATATCTTCAAAATGACAATTCAAAATACCTCTGGTATTCTGCTTATGAATAATAATGATTTTTTCCCCAGGTACTCCAGTCTTGCTATCCAAATCCCCTAGTGATGTGGTAGAGATACTAAGTCGCTGTTTGACAGCTGTTGTCAATTGGCTGAAAGCAAACACATTGAATAATATTTGATTTATATACCACCCTTTCAGGACAACTTAATGCCCATTCAGAATGGTTTGTAAAGTACGTTATTACAATCATCCTGTGAGGCTGGTGAGAGAGCTCCAAAGAGCTGTGACTGATCCAAGGTCACCCAGCTGACCACAAGTGGAGGAGTGGGGAATCAAACCCAGTTCTCCATATTAGAGTCCTGCCACTCTTAATTACTACACCAAACTGGCTTTCACATACCAAACTGGCTCTCAGTCGAAATTGAATCCAGACAAGATGGAAGTGATGCTGGCTGGAAAAGCAGAGATCTTGAAGGACATTGTGCTTCTGAGTTTTGATGGAGTTCAGTTGACTCTGGCTGACTCACTTGAGAACCTAGGAGTTATATTAGGCCCAGCACTGCTGCTAGAGAAGCAAATGAATGCAACTGCCAAAAAGACTTTATCTCAGGGCCAAGCTACAAGTGACAAATGACCCTTGAACGGCAAGTGTATTTCTCCCTGTTCACTTGCCCTCCATTTGCGCTCCACTTGATCCACTTGCCGTTCAAGTGTCATTTGTCACTTGTAGCTTGGCCCTCAGACCAACCTAGAAGATGGCCCTCTATCTTGACATGGCCAATCTGGCCACCTGATTTCATGCCACAGTGATGTCAAAAATAGACTACTATGAAGCACTTTACATAGATTTCCCCTCAAAGTTAACTTGGAGACTCCAGCTGATGCAGAACTCTGCAGCTTGTTTACTCTCAGGCACTAGACAGAGCATGCATATCCCAATTTGCAGTCATTCCATTGGTTTCCCATCAGTTACTGGGCTCAATTCAAGGTCATGACTATCATATTCAGAGCTGTTCTTGGCCATGGCCCCTCATATCTGCGAGACTGTGTCACCCCCTGTGTTCCACCATGGCAGCTTCACTCATCCGAACGGGGCCTTCTGCAGATACCACCCTGCAGTTGGGCAAAAGCAACAACTGCCCACGTGTGCTTTCTCTGTGGTGGCCTGCACCTTACGGAATGGCCTACCTGAGGAGGTCAGGAAAACTCCCACTCTCCTGGCTTTCTGCAAATGATGCAAAACTGAATTATTCAGGAGGGCTTTCTGCCCAGATTATAGGGCTGTGTCATAAGAAATAGCTCAGAGACATTCTTTAGAAGGAACAGGGACTATATGCTATGAAAAAGTCAGTCAGAAAATCACTTCTGGGTACTCTTTTTCCATTTTATTTGTTTTTTAAAGGTATTTTATATCTTACAAATCTCCTTTTCTGAGACTTTGGCTGGGTGTTTCTAATTCTTATTGCTGCCCTTTGGGCAGAAATGGACGTTAGTGTTCAGATCAGTTACAATTCCCTCTTGTCTTCATGAAGTGCAACTTTGCTATCTAAACAGATACTTCTACTTCAAAATAGTATGGTTGGATTTTATTACCATTCTCGCATTGGGTGGTTATGATACATAGTTCTAAGTGTCAGATACTTTCATGCCTATGTCATGGTCTACAGTGACAAATAGCCACCACTGCACAAACACAGTTACTCTTCTATGTTGGGTATACACGTATAGATTTCAGTCAGAAAAAGGACGGCCACAGCATCAAACTTTCTTAATGACTGAACATCAGTAATATAAAAAGTTGTAATTAGTGAGAGCATGGTATTTAGCTTTTTTATTCATGAGGGATCCAAGCGATTTGCATGTAGGAGTTCCATATGTAGCCAGTGTGGATACAGTAAGTATAAATGACAGGATTGTGAGGATAAACTATACAATCCTGTAATTGCATTGTAAGTCGTGCACTTCTCTCCTTTCAAGGTAACTGAGGCAAAAATTGTTTTCATGTTTTCCTTTATAGTTCCATAAGAAAAAGGCCTAGATCGGCGTTTTTTTTAAAGGTGGAAAGCAGAGAGGGGCAGCACAAAATACCCCCTATTGGTATGGGTTTGACCTGACTGTAAATATGAGATCACTTCAAGCATGTTATGATTTGGTTACTCCATATTTAGAGGACACTATGGGACCAGTCATAGTATACTGTCATCAGTGGCATTATTCAAAGAAGAGTATCATAATTGACTTGTTGACTGTAAAGTAAATTTCTGGTTCATTCAGTCAGTTTCTTCATAGCCTCAATCACACCCAACATATCTGGGACCATTTGTAATGGATCAAATATGGCAAGGGATTACAATGGCAATGAAGAGGGAATGGGGGAAAGAGAGAAGGGGGGGAGTCTTCTGAGGTAACATTCCTCTAGACTTATGGCTGTCCAAATACTACACTTTGGCTTCTCCCTTTATTTGTTTAGACTTCTCACCTGCCCACAATCAATAAAAAGGGAAGAAAAAAAGCTTAATTTAACTGGTTGGTGTCATGTAAATTAGGATTGCTCAATGGAATTCTTTTTATTCCTCTTTACCAAATTTGTCCCTGAAATCCAGCAATCCATTTCTATTCCTCTTTTTAGGAATTTGAATATGTTTCAAATCAGTTCCTTTATTTTGAAAACAAGCAGTAGATTAGATTTAAAAAAAATCAGGTAGTCTAACTACACCACAATGTCTCTGATAGGTCAGGGATGTTCTTAACCCCCCTCCCCATTGTGAAAGAATGGGATATTTTCCGCCCACCTTCTCATGGCTGCTGCTTCTCATAGCAGTTCATATATATATATTTTATCACAACAATCCGGTGAGGTTTGTTAGGCTGAGAGTGTGTGGCTGGATCAAGGTCACCTAGAAAGCTTCTGAGACAGAAATGGGAGTCAACTCCACCACACTTTTTCCATTTTTATCCTCAGAACAACCCTGTGAGGTTGGTAAAGCTGAAAAGCTGAAGTTACAAATAGACCACCATTGTAAATAGAAACTACATGATCATGCTTCCTCAGCTCCCATCCATTGAAACCACTCCTGTACTTAAGGTTCTTGAATGACATCATCATTTGGACCCATGGGAAGGAAGCCCTTGAAAGATTTCATCAGGACTTCAACAACTTTCACCCTACTATCAACCTGAGCCTGGACCACTCTACACAACAGGTACACTTCCTGGACACCACTGTACAACTACATAATGGACAGATAAATACCACCTTATACTGGAAACCCACCGACCAATACTCATATCTACATGCCTCTAGCTACCACCCTAAACATACCACTCGGTCGATTGTCTACAGCCAAGCCTTACATTACAATCATATCTGCTCTAATGCTCTTGATCGGGACTCCCACTTCAGAGATTTACAACAAGCATTTTTGGGGCTAAAGTACCCACCAAATGAAGCGAGGAAACAAATCAACAGGGCTAGACCTGAACCCAGAAACAGCCTGCTCCAGGACAAACCTAAAAGACTAACAACAGAACACCACTGGTTGTCACTAGGGGTGTGCAAGGAAAAAACTTTCGGCTTTCTTGTTTCGGGATTACCCGAAACAAGATTCTCTACCGGCATTAGCCGAAAGCCGAAACAAGAATCTCTTTCGGGATTCGGGATTCGGCATTATTTCGGCATTCTTTCGGGATTCTTTCGGGTTTTTTTGCTGGGAAAATGCCTCCGTCTTTCAGGACGCCTGGAGGAGGCATTTTCCCACCAAATAAGCCCAAAATTGGTGGGGACCTTCCTCTAACCCTTCTCTAACAACTACCCAAGTTTCAGACAGATTGGACTTTGGGGGGCCATGTTATGGCCCCCCAAAGCAGGTCCCCCCATCCTCCCCATAAGAAAGCAAAGGAGCAGCATATTGTTAGCATGCTGCTGCTGATCTCTCTTCATTATTTCCTATGGGGAAAAAATGAAGAGGCAGGCTTCCTTTGCCAGGGGTGGCATTTTGCATGCAAAATGCCCCCCAGCCCTCAGGGGCCCTTCTCCCACCCCTCCTCCCACCCCCCACCAAGGCTCAGCCTGCTCCCACTTGGGGGGGCCATTTCATGGCCTCCCCAAGTAGGTGCTCTAATCTCTACCACTGACAGCTGGGGGAGGCTTGTGTTGCCAGGGGTGGCATTTTGCATGCAAAATGCCCCCCAACCCTCTGGGGCCCTTCTCCCACCCCTCCTCCCACCCCCCACCAAGGCTCAGCCTGCTCCCACTTGGGGGGGCCATTTCATGGCCTCCCCAAGTAGGTGCTCTCAGCCCCTAAAGTCCACCCCTCACAGCCCCACACAAACCCAGTTCCCCCACCCCAGCTGCCACACACAGACCCAAATCCCCCCAGTAGCCCCTCACAGACCCAAATCCACCCCCACCTGCCCCACACCCACCATAACCCCAGGAACAGGCTGGCCTGCCCTCCCCTTTTGGGAACCCCTAAACTCTCTTTCCCAGGGCAGTTCTGCACAGACAAGGGGTGCCACAATGGTGGCAGTGCCAAATCGTCCCTGGGAAAGAGCACCTGCCCTGGCACACAGACAACCACCCCCCTGACCCCCCCACCACCCGCAGAGAAGGCTGGCCAGCCTGCCCCATTGTTCCCTATGCTGGGAACCAACCTCCCATCAAAGAAGGGAACACAGACACACAATCATTAAGTTTAAAAAACCTTTATTTTCTCATTTTCAAATTACAAGTGGTCAACAAATCACAACATATTACACTTATTGTCCCTCATAGCACAACACAACACAATTAACTACACATCAGAGAATCTTAAACACAATTTTTTTTTTGAAATGGACAAACAGTAAAGTTTTGAACATTACAACAGGTCACATAGTGAGCGGGCACAACAGGGCATGGAAACAGAAGATGATCATAATAACTACCAGCCTAATACAACTCTCCCTCCATAACATGACTTAATGGGGGGGAACCACAGCAACAAAATCCCCCCCCCAACCCTCTGGGGCCCTTCTCCCACCCTTCCTCCCATCCCCCCACCAAGGCTCAGCCTGCTCCCACTTGGGGGGGCCATTTCATGGCCTCCCCAAGTGGGTGCTCTGCTCTCATCTCTACCACCGACAGCTGGGAGAGGCTTGTCTTGCCAGGGGTGGCATTTTGCATGCCAAATGCCGCCCTTCTCCCACCCTTCCCCCCTACCCCCCACCACATGCATTCCTTGACAATCAAGAAATCTGGAGTTAAATATAATGTGCATGTAAGTCCCTCAAAGACAGAAGCAATATGGAGGTAATGACCCATTTGATTTCCACAACCTCAGACACAATTAGGGATCCGTTTCCCCTTGGTGGGGGATCCCCCACTCTCACCTATCACCCCGAAGGGGGAAAGTCAGTGAATGAGCCTTCAAGGTACGCTCCAGGGGCTGCTGCCGTGATGTCACTGATGTCATCTGGCTGCCCTGAGAGTATGCCTGTGCTTTGCAGTGGGCTGATTTGGGCCCTACAGGCCAAAGCAGGATCCCTTGTGGCCCAAATCTGCCTGCTGTGAATTGTGCGTGCTCCCCAGCCTTGTGTGATGATCACATCACCTCCTAGAACAAACATCATCATGCCAGAGCATTGCCATTAAATGATCATGCGTGTGTGAACAGACCCTAAGTATCCTGTAGGCTTCAGTGATGGTATAGTAATGTTTTCACTCACATTATAGAGAGAGAGAGAGACAGAGAAGGGGGGGAGGCACTGAAGCTAGATTATTTCTTCTATTTTACTGTCCCCTTCCAAAGCCAGGGTGGCATTGGCACAATGCCCCCCTCCCCCCGGCCAGAGCCTTAGTACCAGTATGCATTGACAGGCCCATGCATCATAGTCCTTTTTGAGACCCAGCCAAGTTGTGCCTTTTGGAGAAAAATGTTCAAGTTGCTGGTGGGGGTATGAACAGTTTTTAGATATCCACTGTAGTGCAATGGCTAGAGAGTTGGTCTAGAATCTGGCAGACTCTGATTCTGTGCCTTGTAGGCTTGATGGATGTTCTTGGCTCAGCCTAAGTAAACAATTGTGTTGTGTTTTCCAGAGGCAGTCTACGTGATTTTGGGGCCCTGGACAAATGTTCTGGACGGGGCCCCAGAACCAGTGCCGCCCCACCACTGGCTCCTTGCCAAGGCCAAGCAATTTGGTCACCTAGGCCCCAGATAGAGTGGGCAGGAGTGCGTTGTTTCCTTCCTCCCCCCCCTCCACCCCCTCCAACAACTAAGAAGGCCATCGGTGGAGTCACTCCAATGTGAGGCATGGAGCAGCTGTCTATTGTTAGCCTGGTTGTGATGAGGGTGAAACAAATCAAGGGAGAACAGCAATGTGTAAACCACTCTAGGTTCCCATGGGGGAGAAAACCGGGGCATAAGATAAACCTTTAATTTGGTGGGGAGGGGGTATATACATTTTATGTGTATGTGTCTGTATGTTTTATGCATTCAAATCACTTGTGGTGTACTTTAGAATTATATTGAGCTCCACAGTATCCCAAAAACCTTGTCCATGTATTGCAAACCGCAGTCAATCTACCACATCTAGGGTATTCTTCTTTTCCCTACTGCCTTCAATTTTTCTTAGCATTATTGTCTTTTCTAGTGAACCTTGTCTTCTCATGATGTGACATAAGCACTATCATCAATTGATATCTTCAAGGGAGAAAGCAGGCCTGATTTGGTCTGGATCCCACTTACATGTCTTTTTCGGAGTCCATGGTACATGTAAATTGAAACTTTCTTCCCACTTCACAGTGTGAATGCTTTTTCCTCCTATGAGCTTAGTCTAAATTTTACTGTACTGATACTGCTCATTTGGCCAAAAGGCCTGCCCTTGATCAATGCCACATTAAATACTTCATAATAAAAAAATGTTTTTAGAACCATTTAAAAGTGTCCTTCAGTGCCATACGCTGATTTAAAAAAACATAAGCTAAATGTTTGGGAACACAACCAGATATGTGAATGACTGAAATGCAGCCCAATCCCACTGCTACTTAAAATCCATTTTTGATGGAGGTCTGGATTGTCTTACATTGGTGTCATTGGGCTTGGAATCAGGAACCTGGAAGCGTTCCATGGGGGCTACAACTTTCATGCCAAGGCTAAGAGGGTGGGAACGGGATCTCTCTGGGGTGGCAAACTCTGGCCTTGGAAGTTACTGGCAATTTGGGGGTGGGACTTGTGGAAAGGAAAATCTGAGTAGGGATCTCCCCCAGAATCCATGGTCCGCATTTGCCCTCTAAAGAGATTGCCCTTGGAAGCAGCCAGTTTCTCTGTAGGGAACTACTCTCTCTAACCTGAACTCAAGCCCAACCAGGAGTTTGGCAGCCCTAGGAAAATTTCAGAAAAAGATGGCAAAGGAGGGCCAGCAACTGATGGAGGCATGGAAGCCCACACCAGGACAGTAGCAGGGGCCTACTTGGGCACAAGGGACAACCAGTGCTCTCATCCCCCATAGTCCACTCCTTACAGCCCCACACAAACCCAGTTCCCCCACCCCAGCTGCCACACACAGACCCAAATCCTCCACTCAGCCCGTCTCAGAACCAAAACCACCCTCAGCTGCCCCACACCCAGTACCCCAGGAACAGGCTGGCCAGCCTGCCCCATTGTTCCCTATGCTGGGAACCAACCTCCCATCAAAGAAGGGAACACAGACACACAATCATTAAGTTTAAAAAACCTTTATTTTCTCATTTTCAAATTACAAGTGGTCAACAAATCACAACATATTACACTTATTGTCCCTCATAGCACAACACAACACAATTAACTACACATCAGAGAATCTTAAACACAATTTTTCTTTTGAAATGGACAAACAGTAAAGTTTTGAACATTACAGCAGGTTACATAGTGAGCGGGCACAACAGGGCATGGAAACAGAAGATGATCATAATAACTACCAGCCTAATACAACTCTCCCTCCATAACATGACTAAATGGGGGGGGAACCACTGCAACAGGGTCCAGCAGAACCTATGTCATTTCCTGTGGCTGTGCTTTCAGTTCAGACACACAAAGCTGAACTGGGCACTTCCAAGGCACTGGACAATGGTATTTCTGGAGCAGTTCTGCAGAGGTCTCCCCCCACCCCCACACCAGCCTCAGAATTTACCTGGGAACATCTGTGAGAGATCATCATTGGCCGGTGCCCATCCACCACTCTACCCGCATCCCCCAACCATGCAAACCCAACATTAACATCAAATTTTTTTTTTTTTAAACATGAACATTCAATCAACTTTTAAAAAACATAATCACAACATTTTTTTTTGGTTTTTTTTCCTTTTTTTTACATGAACGGAACATCAACTTTTAAAAAACATAATCACAACATTTTTTTGGGTTTTTTTTTTTTATGAACATTCAATCAACTTTTAAAAAACATAATCACAACATTTTTTTTTGGTTTTTTTTCCTTTTTTTTACATGAACGGAACATCAACTTGCAAAAAACAGTACAACAATTCTTCTACAATTTTTTTTTACAAGGAGTTCATCTGATAAAAACACCTAAGCAATCCCTATCTAACCTGTTTCTCCCTCCAGTAGCAATCCATGTTTCTGGGGCATTATTTCTCATAATAAATTTGGTCCCACAGGGTATGTCTCAGTGATGGGAGATGTTTTGAATACCCTGGGGGGGGGGCTTTCAAATTGCTGGGTGTTTTCCCTTTGCCACTGGTTCCTAACCACCCTCCCTCTACTGGCCGGTTTTAACTGTATATACAGGGTTTTATACAGGGGAGAGCGCGATTCCAAAGGATTGGACTCATAGAGGATGCAGGCCACAAGTTGGGCTCACCTCAGTCACTCTGGAAGTCCAGTCCTGAGAAATCGAAGAGGCGAGAGTTGACCTTCAGGAAGGTCAACTGCTCGACTCTCCATGGGAGAAGGCGAGTGCGATGTGGGCCGACAATGTCGCCCGCATGTGAAAAGACGCGCTCGCTCTCCACGCTCGTCGGAGGGCATGAGAGCAGCCGCTGCGCCTCGAGGGAGAGGTCCGGCCAGACCGACTCCTTCCTGGCCCAGTAGCTGAGCGGATCGGTGGAGAGCGACTCGCAGGGCTCCGCGAGGTAGTCCCTGACCATCGCCTCCGCCGGATCCTCTCTCACGGTCCTCACGACCCCAGAGGGGACGAGGGCCCACCGGAGCATCTCCATCTCCATCGGCACTCCGGTGGTGGCCTCGGGGGGGGCCTGCGCAGAGGGGGCGTCAGAGGGACCCGCACGGCAGGGCCCCTCTTGCGTCCCCCCTGTCGACAGGCGTCCCCTCTTGGCCTGCCTGCGCCTCACCCAAGAGCAGAGCCCGTCTCTGGCTTGGGTGAGGTTCCCGTCCCGCTCGGCGAAAGTGCCCTTTATGCGCGGGTCACACATGGTCGCCAACATGTATGACTCTTCCTTAGTGAGAGGAGTTAGCCTGGCAGCTATGCCCTGCTGCAGCCTTCTCACTAATGCGCGCACCGCTGGAACAAGGTCAGCACGGGGCGCGACCCGGTCTGCAAGGGTGGCCAGATTCCTCTGGAGCGTGTGCACCAGGGGAATGACCAGACCGAGGGTCGCCGTGTCTGACGAGACCGCCACAGTGAAGTCCTTGAAGGGCTTCAGGACCTCCACTGTCTGGGTGATGGTGAGCCAATCCTCCCGGTTGAACTCACCCACCTGACTCGCACCGCGGTGCTCGGAGAGCCACGCGTGGAGTGCGGCCTGCTGCTCCACCAAGCGCTCAAGCATGGCGCAGGTGGAGTTCCAGCGAGTGCTGACGTCAGTGATCAGAGCGTGCTCTGGCACACCTGTCCTGACCTGTGTCTGGCGCAGTTCGTGCGTGGCCTTCACGCTGCGCGAGAAGTGACCCGTGAGCCTCCGACATTTCTGGACAAGTAACTGGAGTTCACGGGTCCGGGTATCCACGGGTTCCTTCGAGGAGCCCAACCCCAGCGCATCTCTCACCACTAGGTGAAGCTTGTGAGCGGCACAGTAGACGCTCTCTCGGCTCACTAGATGCGCCGCTGCCCTCATGTTCTTGCCACCGTCCGTCACCATGCATCCCACGGTGGCGGGTCCCTGGCCTATCCACTCGTCCAACTGTCTCCTTAAGGTGGCAGCGATGTTCTCCGCCGTGTGGGACACGTCGAGCACCTCGGCGTGAAGCAAGGCCTTGCAGTAGCCGGCCTGGCGGTCTCGCATCCTTCCCTGTCTAGCTGTGCTAGGCACCTCCCCCCGGCCCCCACCCAGAACCGACTCGGGTTCCCACCAGTGAGCAGTAAGCGAGAGGTACGCTTGCTGCACACTTGGGCAGGTCCAGATGTCCGATGTGAAGTGCACAGTTCTCCCGGCAACCCGGGACAGCTGTGCCTTCACATGATCCCTGGCAGCCCTGTAAAACGAGGGCACCACCGATCTGCTCAACGACGTGCGAGCAGGGACGGCGTACCAGGGAAAGCAATCTTGGAGCAGCCCTGAGAAGCCGAAGTCTTCAACTACGGAATACGGTTGCCCATCCACTGCTATCATGTTGACGATGTGGCGCGTGATGCGCCTGCTCGCCCTCCGGATCCCCTCTCTGGGCACACTAGCGCCCTGCATACCAAGCATCTCCGGGAGAGAGGCTTGGCGTCCCTTTCCTGCAGGTACCCTTGGGGGGAGAGCACCAGAGGAGCCTGCCTCCTTCTGGCTAGCTGGCGGCCGTGCTGCGCCACTCGAACCCTCCTCCCGAAGAAGCACCGCCTGGTGGTGCCTCTTCATATGGTACCTCATCCCAGACGTGGAGAGATGCCACACATCTTTGCCACGGCTGACGCGCTGCCTACAATGCAGGCACAGGGCTGCTCGGGGATCCTCCGTTGCCTGGAAGTGCTTCCAGATTTCGGAGGAAAAGGGCATCCCACGCTTCCCAGGAGAAGCGCTTTCGGGACCACCCTGCGGCACCTCCTGTGAGGTGCTCTGGCCGGACACACCGTGTCCCACTCTCGGCCGGGCAGGTGGGGATGGACGAGGCTGAAGGGGCAGAGATGTGGGCTCTTCCACCACAGTCTCTGCCTCTTCCTCCCGCGTCCTCTCCTCCTGCACAGCCGCGAGAGGCCTGCTGCTGGCCTCAGAGGAAACTGGGGTGGACCGCCCCAGGGGGGGTCTCACGGGCAGTTCCTCCAACATCCTCTGGGTTCCTGGGGTGAGCGGGAGCGCAGGGAAAGTCATGTGCTCCGCGCCCATCCCAGGAGACACCACATGCTGCCCCTCCTCCAGCAGCTGGCTCGCAACCACTGGAGGAGGAGGAGCCTCAGCAGCAGGCCCCTGCCCAGTGCCAGCCCCTGCCTCACGCACCCCGGGTTGGGGGTGGCCCTCCAGCAGCTGCCTCAGGAAAGAGAGTCTTGCGAACCCTCTTCCTGTCACCAGAAGCCAGGCTGGTGAACGGCAGCAGCGCAGGGGAGGGCCTCCTCCGCTCAGATGGAGGGGCTGCCGCAGCAGTCCCCCTCCCCCTCCCCTCCTCCCCTCTAGATTTCTCCCTAGCCTTTCCCCCGGGGCCCCTCTCTGCTTTCCTCTCCGACATACTTTCCCCTCCCAAATTCAACCCTAACTAATCAGAAAAGATTTAGAAAACAAAGGTCAACTTTGTTTTCAAGACCTAACTAACCTGCTCTAAATCTGTGCTTCTAGTGGCTCTGTGACTTGGAGATGAACAATCAAGTGCCTTTTTAAGCAACCCTATTTATGTCAGGGAACCTGAGCCTGCCAATCAGCTGAATTCCTCTGGAATTGAGCTGGCCCTAAACCCCAATAACAGGTGACAAAGCCTTAAACACTCACACACTAGTATGCCCGGGCCGGCCTGGCACCACCACGGGTGCCAGAGATGGGCGGTGGAACCCTAGTTATGGGGGCACTAATGGGAAGCCTATTGACAGCTATTACAAATTTTTATATATATATATATATATATATATGGAATTCAAACCTAACACTCACTCACTAATGCTTTCCCTGCTGAGTCCCTATTTAGTTTTTTAAAAAAAACTAGGCTCGGTTTCCCTAATAATTATGTTGAGGGCAATTATCCACTGATCACCTACCAACTGGCCTACCTACCTAAGAGACACTATTTAGCGGGACCGATGTATCTGTGGTATGTCGGTGTGGGGTGTGGATGTGGTGTTTTGAAGATGAGCCTCCCCCCTCCCAAGCTAGCAAGAACCCACCCCCAAGGCCACCCAAATGTGAACCCGGACTCGCTCACAGTAACACCAGTCCTGCAGTCCAGCGATGTTCAGGCGGTCTTGCAGCTGGTCCTCCTCTCCTCCACGATGCTGTCAAGAAAATTGGAAATGTTAGCAGAGTCAACACCACACGCCGCACACGCAACCCCAAAATTCAAGGCCCCGTTGCACAAGCCAAGTCAGCCCCCCCCCCTTAAAGGCTAGGGCCAACCAGCAGCAAAACAAAACACATCCACCCAGCAGAGCTTCTGGCCTGTGCAGGCCAGAAGCTGGCACACTCATTTTTTAGTCCTGTGAAACAGCAGTTCATGCCCACCCCACACTCAAACTTGAAAAATGAAACATGAAAGAAAGCAGGCACTGCGATCAATGCTGGCCCCCCTAACCCCCAAACAATATCCTCTTGCCCAACCAGAAAATGCCCCCCCCCCGGCCCAAGCCATAAAGACAGAGCCAAAGCATATGCTCGCAGGTAGGCACAGCAGCAGACATAAGCTCAAAAACCAAATTTAACAACAACCCTACCAGTCCACCAGTGCAGATGTCCAGCAATGTTGATCCTCCACGCAGAGATCTGCAGGCCGATGTCCACCAAGTGCAGTCCAGTCCAGAAGAGGTCCACCAACGATAAACAACCTGAATGTGAAGCAAAACAGTGAGTGCCAGGCCAGCAAACGGGAAGGGTTACCAAAGCCGGAGCAGCAGGCCTGTGTGTGGGCCGAAGGCTGGCACAGTTGATCAGGACGGAGCCTGTTGGGAATCCTTGCAAGCAGGGGACCAGACACAGAAAAGCAAGCCACACCATTCCAGATTGTGAAGCACAACTGTGAGTGCCAGGCCAGCAACCAAAAAGGGTTACCTTGGCCAAAGCAGCATACCTGTGTGTGGCCCACAGGCTGGCACAGTTGATCAGGACGGAGCCTGTTGGGAATCCTTGCAAGCAGGGGACCAGACACAGAAAAGCAAGCCACACCATTCCAGATTGTGAAGCACAACTGTGAGTGCCAGGCCAGCAACCAAAAAGGGTTACCTTGGCCAAAGCAGCATACCTGTGTGTGGCCCACAGGCTGGCACAGTTGATCAGGACGGAGCCTGTTGGGAATCCTTGCAAGCAGGGGACCAGACACAGAAAGGCAAGCCACACCATTCCAGATCGTGAAGCAAAACTGTGAGAGCCAGCCAGAAGAAAGGCTTCTGGCCTGTGTAGGCCCAAAGCTGGCACACTCTTGTTTTAATCTTAAAACAGTGGATCGAGCTTAAAGAAGGCAAGCACAACAACCAATGCTGAACCCCCCCCCCCCCACCATCAAACATTGTCTGCCCAACCTGTCCCCCAGGCCATACCTGTGTGTGGCCCACAGGCTGGCACAGTTGATCAGGACGGAGCCTGTTGGGAATCCTTGCAAGCAGGGGACCAGACACAGAAAAGCAAGCCACACCATTCCAGATTGTGAAGCACAACTGTGAGAGCCAGCCAGAAGAAAGGCTTCTGGCCTGTGTAGGCCCAAAGCTGGCACACTCTTGTTTTAATCTTAAAACAGTGGATCAAGCTTAAAGAAGGCAAGCACAACAACCAATGCTGAACCCCCCCCCCCCACCATCAAACATTGTCTGCCCAACCTGTCCCCCAGGCCATACCTGTGTGTGGCCCACAGGCTGGCACAGTTGATCAGGACGGAGCCTGTTGGGAATCCTTGCAAGCAGGGGACCAGACACAGAAAAGCAAGCCACACCATTCCAGATTGTGAAGCACAACTGTGAGAGCCAGCCAGAAGAAAGGCTTCTGGCCTGTGTAGGCCCAAAGCTGGCACACTCTTGTTTTAATCTTAAAACAGTGGATCAAGCTTAAAGAAGGCAAGCACAACAACCAATGCTGAACCCCCCCCCCCACCATCAAACATTGTCTGCCCAACCTGTCCCCCAGGCCATACCTGTGTGTGGCCCACAGGCTGGCACAGTTGATCAGGACGGAGCCTGTTGGGAATCCTTGCAAGCAGGGGACCAGACACAGAAAAGCAAGCCACACCATTCCAGATTGTGAAGCACAACTGTGAGAGCCAGCCAGAAGAAAGGCTTCTGGCCTGTGTAGGCCCAAAGCTGGCACACTCTTGTTTTAATCTTAAAACAGTGGATCGAGCTTAAAGAAGGCAAGCACAACAACCAATGCTGAACCCCCCCCCCCCCCCCCACCATCAAACATTGTCTGCCCAACCTGTCCCCCAGGCCATACCTGTGTGTGGCCCACAGGCTGGCACAGTTGATCAGGACGGAGCCTGTTGGGAATCCTTGCAAGCAGGGGACCAGACACAGAAAAGCAAGCCACACCATTCCAGATTGTGAAGCACAACTGTGAGAGCCAGCCAGAAGAAAGGCTTCTGGCCTGTGTAGGCCCAAAGCTGGCACACTCTTGTTTTAATCTTAAAACAGTGGATCAAGCTTAAAGAAGGCAAGCACAACAACCAATGCTGAACCCCCCCCCCCCCCACCATCAAACATTGTCTGCCCAACCTGTCCCCCAGGCCATACCTGTGTGTGGCCCACAGGCTGGCACAGTTGATCAGGACGGAGCCTGTTGGGAATCCTTGCAAGCAGGGGACCAGACACAGAAAAGCAAGCCACACCATTCCAGATTGTGAAGCACAACTGTGAGAGCCAGCCAGAAGAAAGGCTTCTGGCCTGTGTAGGCCCAAAGCTGGCACACTCTTGTTTTAATCTTAAAACAGTGGATCGAGCTTAAAGAAGGCAAGCACAACAACCAATGCTGAACCCCCCCCCCCCACCATCAAACATTGTCTGCCCAACCTGTCCCCCAGGCCATACCTGTGTGTGGCCCACAGGCTGGCACAGTTGATCAGGACGGAGCCTGTTGGGAATCCTTGCAAGCAGGGGACCAGACACAGAAAAGCAAGCCACACCATTCCAGATTGTGAAGCACAACTGTGAGAGCCAGCCAGAAGAAAGGCTTCTGGCCTGTGTAGGCCCAAAGCTGGCACACTCTTGTTTTAATCTTAAAACAGTGGATCAAGCTTAAAGAAGGCAAGCACAACAACCAATGCTGAACCCCCCCCCCCCCCCACCATCAAACATTGTCTGCCCAACCTGTCCCCCCAGGCCATACCTGTGTGTGGCCCACAGGCTGGCACAGTTGATCAGGACGGAGCCTGTTGGGAATCCTTGCAAGCAGGGGACCAGACACAGAAAAGCAAGCCACACCATTCCAGATTGTGAAGCACAACTGTGAGAGCCAGCCAGAAGAAAGGCTTCTGGCCTGTGTAGGCCCAAAGCTGGCACACTCTTGTTTTAATCTTAAAACAGTGGATCGAGCTTAAAGAAGGCAAGCACAACAACCAATGCTGAACCCCCCCCCCCCCACCATCAAACATTGTCTGCCCAACCTGTCCCCCAGGCCATACCTGTGTGTGGCCCACAGGCTGGCACAGTTGATCAGGACGGAGCCTGTTGGGAATCCTTGCAAGCAGGGGACCAGACACAGAAAAGCAAGCCACACCATTCCAGATTGTGAAGCACAACTGTGAGAGCCAGCCAGAAGAAAGGCTTCTGGCCTGTGTAGGCCCAAAGCTGGGGCACACTCTTGTTTTAATCTTAAAACAGTGGATCAAGCTTAAAGAAGGCAAGCACAACAACCAATGCTGAACCCCCCCCCCACCATCAAACATTGTCTGCCCAACCTGTCCCCCAGGCCATACCTGTGTGTGGCCCACAGGCTGGCACAGTTGATCAGGACGGAGCCTGTTGGGAATCCTTGCAAGCAGGGGACCAGACACAGAAAAGCAAGCCACACCATTCCAGATTGTGGAGCACAACTGTGAGAGCCAGCCAGAAGAAAGGCTTCTGGCCTGTGTAGGCCCAAAGCTGGCACACTCTTGTTTTAATCTTAAAACAGTGGATCAAGCTTAAAGAAGGCAAGCACAACAACCAATGCTGAAACCCCCACCCCACCATCAAACATTGTCTGCCCAACCTGTCCCCCAGGCCATGCCAAGAATAAACTGCAACACCTTTTTGCAGAGGCAGGCCACAGCAGCACATTGCCCAGCATCAAAAAAATTTACAAAAATTTTAAAAAGGCCTACCAGGTGTCCTCTCAGGATGTCCAGCACAGTTGATCCTCCAGGCAGATGTCCTCCAGGCTCCAGGTGCAGTCTCTCTTCTTCTCCTCTCTCGGTCACAGCTCAGCAGCAGCAGCAACAGAAGTGTTCCAGACAGTCTTGCTCCAAATTTAAATCCCCTGCTGCAGCCTCAGCCAAAGATTTAAATCTATTGGCTGGCATGAGAATGCAGCAGTGGGATTGGTGACTCCTAAAGTCCCCAGTCCCCTGCCTTTCCCCACCCACACTCCAAGAGCCACCCTCCTCCTGCTCCCCCCTCCCCTACCTGTTAGTTTTGGCGGGAATCTCTGCTGCTTTGCAAATGCAAAGTGCAATGCAATGCTTGCACCTTGCATTTGCAAGGCAAAGCAGGATTCCCTATCCTCCTTTGCAAGAGGGGTGGGGGGTGACAGAAGGAGTGAGTGATTCACTCCTTCTCCTCCCCCCTCCCCTCTGCTAAGAGCCTGCAGGAAGCCTTTGCTTCCAGCAGGATTTTGCTAGCCGCTTGCTAAGGCAAACGGCTAGCAAAATCAAAATGGCGATTCTCGAATGCCGAAAGAATGCCGAAAGAATCCCGAAACGTTTCGGGTTTTTCTTTCGGCAATCCCGAAACGTTTCGGCATTCCCCGAAACGTTTCGGGATTCTTGAAGAATGCCGAAACACTTTTGTTTCGGCATTCTTTCGGCATTCTGAATGCCGAAACGCACATCCCTAGTTGTCACCTATAGTTCCCAGCTCAAACCCACCCAACGTATCATCAGTGATCTACAGCCCAGCCAGAAAAACGATGCCTCTCTCTCACAAGCCCTGGGTGGAAGACCTCTCCTTGCCTACAGACAGCCCCCCAACCTTAAAGAACTTCTCACTAACAACCATGAATCGGCTAGCAGAGTCACCAACACAGATACCAGACCCTGCAACAGACCCAGATGCCAACTCTGCCCTCATATCTATCCAGGAAATACGATTATAGGACCCAATGGTGCCAACTACACTATCTCTGGCTCTTACAGTTGTTCATCCTCCAATGTGATATATGCCCTCATGTGCCAACAATGTCCTTCTGCTCTGTACATTGGACAAACCAGCCAACCTCTTCACAAAAGAATAAATGGACACAAATCTGACATTAAAGATGGCAACATCCAGAAACCAGTGGGAGAACACTTCAATCTACCAGGACATTCCATCAAGGACTTAAATGTCACCATAGTTCAACAGAAACCTTTCAAAAACAAAATCCAACAGGAAGCTGCTGAATTGGAATTCATATGCAAATTTGACTCAGTCAGACTTGGATTGAATAGAGACTATGAATGGTTATCTCATTATGGGAAGCAAACTGATTTCATTATCAGAAGCAAACTGATCTCATTATCAGAAGCAACTGATTTACATCTACTCCCCCCTCCCCTCACCACCTATATATATCTGGCCAGTTTCTTCATACCCTCCATGCATCTGACAAAGAGAACTGTGGTTCTCGAAAGCTTATGCTACAATAAAGTTGGTTAGTCTTAAAGGTGCTACTGAACTCTTTGCCATTTCACTCCCCCCCAATAAGCATGGTGTAAGCTTTGTGTTCCATAAAATGTGACCTTACAAGGAATAATATGGTACTAAATTGTGAAATAAGTATAAGCTCTTTTACAGCTGTTAGACAAGACCATACACAGATGGAACTGAACAAACCGTTATTAACAGAAAATAAGGGGTAACATAGTAAAGTTTACAGTGAAATAATTCGTATGGAATGTACAATGGGCTCTCAACTGCACTCCTCAGTAAATCAATACATTGAATTGAGTCATAGTTAACCAAACACAAACTCTGAGGGGAGGTTATATTCCTTTTTCTCCAGACAGGTTTCCTCAGCAATCATTCAGGTTCTAGACCACTCCTGTACCTCACAGAGATCCTGAACATAGAACCTAATTTGACCCCAAACCCTAACTAAAGGCCAAAAATAAAGTCTGTTTAAGCTGATAATGTTATCCATAGCCACCAAAATACCTGTCTGAGGGGGAAAGTATTTTCCTTTCTCACCCTGGCTTACCTCCTCCCATCCAGTGGAGTTCCAGGAGTTCTGATTAGCTGCCAATCTCTGGGATTTGCATGAGGCCTAAATCACAGGATTGGTTTAGAGCCCTGGAGGATAGGTGGGACTTTGGATGGTTGCCATAGAAAGGTATATAATAAACAAGTCAGTTATGGAGAAGGCCATTTCTTGTTCAGCCAGTCAGGCTCGTCATAGAACCAATCACACCCAACATGTCTGGGATAAATGGTAATGGGTTAAATATGGCAAGGGATTACAAGCAGGCTAAAGGATTGCCATTTTGCTCTTGGCAGTTCTGTGTAGCTTTTCCCGTATGTGAAGGTTGGACAACTGAATCTGCATAAATTTGTTGTCTATGATTCTTTTCCTGGTTTCTACAAAGTGTACTAAATTACATTTTCACTTTCCATTTTAAGAATTCACTGGAAAGTTTCCATATCTCTGTTGTTATGGTACACTAGCTGCAATTCTGGCTGTACCTTTTTTTGTAGACTGTGGTAACTTAAGCATTAATCTCATGCTTTGCAGGAAGTGTATCAGACAGTTTTGGGGGGAGGGGTTAAAATATTAATAAATATGGTTCATACTGGTAGGCTGTGTCTGGTCTCTGTGCCAAATACTCATTGTAAGCTAGGCCCGGCTTACAACATAGACAAATATTTTGTTATGATTACCTTATCTATAGAGTGTAATAAAATGTCTAGTTTGATGTACTGGAAGCAAGTTTTTCTAGTGAATTGATGGGCAGTGCAATCCTGAGGCCTGCTGTGTCTCTGGTGCCCTCGTACCCACAGACCTGCAGCATCACTTGTCCACTCCCTAAGGACTTTCCTAGGAGAGCTACACTGGTGGTCATACCTGGCAAGATACAGTGAGGCTGCAGCTGGGAGCACATGCCCCGCCATTCTGCTGACAATCTGTCAGTATCCCCCAATGGCTGCACCACCCCCATGATAGACTCAAGAGTAGGGGTGTGCACTTCGGGTTTCTGATTCGGGTAAATTACCTGAATTGGACCCGATCCATAAAGATTAGGGATATCTGAATCGGGGCCAGCAAAACAAAGCTTTCCGAAGCATTCGGAATGCTTCGGAAAGCTTTGGGGCTGAGTTTAAGCAGTGGCGGGGCCCTTTAAACATCATTCCACCCCCCACCCCAGCCCCCACCGCTCCCTGCAGAGGTGCAGCCCATGGCAAGGGGGAGATGTGGCAACTACTACGCTGCAGGGTAGATACTTGCTGGGGTGGCCTGGCCAGGGCAGACATTGAGCCCTCTGTGGGAGCAGCCAGTGGGCATGATCCCCACCCCAAGTGGACGGGGAGAGGGCCAAGCTGAGCTGGGGTATGAGTCATGCTCCCTAGCAGGATGGCTTCCCAGCTACTCCGACATGTCGTGTGGCCACCCCTGCAGGCTGCAGGGGGGGCTGTTGCATAGGGGGGCTGGCAGAGGGCCATGAGCCACAGACCTGAGCTGCCCAAGCAGCCACTCAATGCAAGCCTGGTCTTCATTTGTGACAGCCAGTAGATCCCACAGGTGGGCTGCAGAGACCACTGCCAATGTGACCAGCCCAGATGCACTTATGAGCCTGAGACACAGGCTCCTCCACTCGTGGCATGTCTCCAGCCATTATTTCATGCTCACTGCCCACATGGTGGTGAAGGTAGGGGGGATGTACTGTGCAAAGCAAGAACCCCATACCTAGGCCCCCAGCAGACACCCCACACTTCACACATCCCCCTCTAATCGGGAGCCTGTGGTGCCCACTCCCTGGTCTGCCCATCCCACCAGCTCATGGTCCCTCTCCTTGCTCCCACAGACATTGCCTTGCTCCCCTCAAAGGATGCAGAGTCTGCCCATGGTACAAGGTCCCCCATGGTCACTGGCTCTGGGGTCCCACTGATGCTGAGAATCTGGAGGACAGCCGTTCCCAATGCCACAGTCCATGGATAGGAGAGCATGGCTCAAAGAGGAGCCATCATTTCAGCAGAGATCAATAGAGTGCAGGTCTCTGTGGGGGAGGTGTCCAGGTCCTGGGCTTCCCACCCAGGCTCCAAGATAGCTCCCCTGCCCCCTCAGCTTTGTCACTTGCCATGCCTGTTCCCTGGCACCCTGGCGGATGTTATGTAGGGTACCCAAGGAGCTGATTGGGTATAGGGAGGGGGCTTAGCCACCACAGGGGCAAGAGCAGATTGGTCCCCACAGAAGTTGGCATCCTATGCTGTGCTGGGCCGCTTTGGAGGGGCTAGGTATGGAGGGAATGGCCTTTTCCTTCAAAATTGGCACCTATGGACTATGCTGTCATTTTTCATAGTGTAACTTTCCACTGATGCTGGGGGCATTCTCATGCCTGAAATGGCTTAGAGAGCCAACTCATTCACACCCTGCCTCCCAGCTCACTGGTGCGGGGACTTACAGCCTGGACATACTTGCACCCAGCTGGAGCTGGTGGAGGATTTGGGCAGAGCAGTGCTGGGCCACTGGACCATCAAGGGGGGGGGGGCGTTTACGCTGATGTAAGTTTGGGATATGCTGGCATAATTCCTAGTTGGCTTCCAGGGTGCTTCCCCCCTCCCCTCAGGATTGTGGTGTTGTAATTTCATTTGCTCTCCTTAAGCTCTGAGTCAAAAACAGAATTATTTTAATTGATACAGTCCTGAATGTTGTTCTGCTGAAATCCATGACTTTTCTGCAGATTTTTGTAACAAAAATTATCTGAGTTGAGATATGCCATAGTACAATTTCAAATTCGGAATTCCCACAACCCCAGATGTTTGATTGCAATACAGTATACCTTTATTAAGTCTTGATTTTTTTCCTAAATGAGTTAATTCTTTCAGTAGGTTTTGCCAGTTCTTAGAGAGCCCTGGTGGAATTAAAATGGGTAAAATTTGAAAAAAAAATAAATTTAGGGAAACAGACATCCTTACTTGTGATATTCTTCCTAATCAAGAAAAATTATGTACCCTCCATTTTCAAAAAGTGTTTATTTTTTTTAACAAAAATATCTATATTATATTTTATAAGTTGCAAAAGTTTTTTTATAATATTAATTCATAAGTATATCATATAATGCATATATAACTTTAAACTTGAAATCGTTCGCAGCTCCTCTTGTTCCGTCTGTGTGCTGTGCGGCCAAGCAGCAGTTCTACAGCACCATCCTATGGCAGGGTTGAAATAAAGCATGATGTGACATCATCACATTAGCATCCAACCCCCTCTGCTTCATTTGCTGCCATCTGAAGATGGTATAGGTACCCTGAAGTGATAATATCCTGTCCTTCCTCCCACTCCAGCTTCTAAGGAGACATGGGACACAAAGGGGTGGCATCTACATGTCTTTCTGGAACGTATAGTCCAAGAAGCCAATACTGAAGGGTTAATTACAATATGCCTGTGTAATAATCAATGCAAACTTAAATGGCATGCTTATCTTCCCTGTATGAAATATTCCAGAACAATATGAAATTTAAAACTTTAAATATGTACTACATTTAGAGGACTCAAACATATTGTAGACCTACATGGACCAATCAGACTTCTCAGTGGATCTCCTGAATTAAGCCCTTCTCCTTCTTAAGGCTTATCCCAGTGTTACCCTGCTTCCTACCAATAGCAGAAACTTCATCCCATCCCAAGATTGTACAGTGTTTTTCCTATCATGAAGCTGTGCTTCCAGTTCCCCTCAGAATAGTTGCACTGACTGTCAACATTCCATGACAAATCTTTCTTCCCAGCATTTAGAACATTGGCAAGCATTCTGTGAATCACACCAGGCCAGCCAGCCAATGAACTGCTATGGAGGAGCTAGGTGGGTAGGCAATTTTTGTTATTGTTTATTATATTTTCATGTGATTTGCTATAAAGCAGGGAAGTAAATTAAGGTTACCTGCATTGCCATATTTTCTAGGAGCGGACCCTAGGAAAAGGGATAACGTTTAGACTACATTTCACATGTTTCATAAAATGCAAATAGATAGTGCTACGTGTGACATGTAGGAACCCAATGGAAGTGTTTGCATCTGTATGATAACCAAGATTTCAAAATCATGTATGCCTACAGTTCAAGGCAAAGACCGCTTTAGTCACAGACAACTGCAGGGTGTGTCTGGCTGCTCACAAAGATGGAAAGACATCTAAATAGCTGTGGCCTCCTGAGAACGACTTGGATGCTAGTGGGGCTGGCAAGGATAGCAAATCATGCCTATGAAGAGAAGCCAATCTTTGTGTCGTATTGAAATAACAACAACAACAACAACAACAACAACAACAACAACAACAACAACAACAACAACAACATTCGATTTATATACCGCCCTTCAGGACAACTTAATGCCCACTCAGAGCAGTTTACAAAGTGTTGTTATTACCCCACAACAATCACCCTGTTCTTACTAGTTCTAGTTCGAAACCCTGAAAAGTGGCAATTGAGCAACAGAAGAAGCGAGACAACAGTTCACACAAAGAAACAACAAACAATATTATGGAAACAGTTCTCAGAACTATTGGAATAGCTCTCCACTTCTCTGACCATCTCACAAGACCCAGAAAGATTTAGCATTTAGGAATATCATACATGACTAACTAAATACAGCTAGAAGCCCCCATTAAACTGCGTATTAAATTTTAGATTCAACTAAAGCAATTGTACAAAGCTCTTCTTAGATGCCATAATTCAAAAAGCGCAACAGCTGTTTCTGCAGTTCAAGTCATAAAGCTCTAAATGACAAGATTCTTAAGTGTTGGTCCAACACTTCTATCCTTCCTTGATAAAAAGAATCAGGTAACTCCTTTCTTACATTTAAAATCTCTAAAATAAATTCTCCTACATCTATTAAATTTATTTTAAAAAAATATTTATATACCAGGCATTCTGGGACACAGGGTGGGCTTGTGCTTGCTGATTAACATAACCATAGATATATTTAAAAAATAATACTTAAGCAATAGATTAAATAGTTTAATGTATGTAGAGGATGGTAGGATGTAGCGATAGTTGTTGATCCAAATATATTCCCACTTTTCTCTACGAACAGGCCTATTCAACTAGGAAGTGTATTATTTCCAAAAAAGGATGAGAAATTATTTTTCCACTATTGAGTAACTTTGTTGCATTCAGTTCACAAAGAAAAACCAAACGGATTCAACATGTATTCAGTTGCCTTTTTAGTACTTCCAGGTTCGTGAAAAATGGAAAAATGAAATCATCTTGGATCTATACTTAGAGATGATTATGAAGACTCACCTCAAAGTAGGTCAGCATCAAAGCTTGGTGTAGATGAGATGTATTGTGCATCATGGTCCACCACCAATCAGACACTTGGCCTATCTGCTTGTACCAAGAATGGGAGACTGCAACAAAGATCTTTTACATATTGCAAGAGCCTGTGGGGTGCTAGGAAATGTGCTTGGAAGTCGTGGGGCATGCCTTTTATATGGGATTGATGCATTCTATGGCCCCAAAGGGCCCTGCAGTGTTATAGGTGATTCTGGGGGTAATTTCCCATTTGTTACTGGGAGTGGCACCTAGAAGAAGAAGCAGCGTAAAAGAAGAAGCAGAGTATGACCGTATTTATTCTTTAACAGCTTCATTTCCAACAGGCTAAAAGGAGTGTGAAAGAGTTATGCTTTGTATATTTAACCCCTAGGGTATGTGTGTGCATGCACACATGCAAGCATAAGAGGACTGCATGTTCGTAGGGTGCAGTGGAGAGTAGAGATGGGCATGAACCAGAAAAAAACCGAACCATGCGGTTCGTGGTTCATCAAATTTCATGAACCATGAACTTTCACGAACCTGCCCCTGGTTCACGAACTGGTTCGTGAAAAGTCACATCCAAGTCAGAAAATAATCACTTCCGAGTCAGCAGAAGGTCACCTCTGGGCCAGCAGAAAGTCACTTCCGGGTCAGCAGAAGGTCTGCAGGAAGTCCATCCCCTGTTGCCTAGGAAACTGATTGATTGGCTCCAGGCTGTCTGCAGTCACGAACCAAAAAAACAAACCAAACAAACCAGCCTAAAAGTTCATGGCAGTTCATCAGAAATGGGATTTGATGAACTGCGGTTTGCAAACCACGAACTGGCCTGGTTCGTGCTTGATTTTGGTTCGTATTTCAGTTCATGCCCAACTCTAGTGGAGAACATTTTGCCCTCAGCTCCCCAAAGCCTGGCCGTTCCTTGTGAATCCACCTTATATTGCTTACTAAATTGGATTCTTTATAGTCATTCACAACAAAAACTTTATAAAAGTAAGTTCTGTGAAATACACCATATATGACTATGCACAGCGATCTCCATTTTCTAATACTGTGGGGATCTTGTGTGTTACAAAAAAGCAAAGAAATACCATTACATGTTGACATAAGTATTTAGTTCAGTATAGAGAGGGAGAGTTCAGAGGTGAATGACAAATTTATCCTTCAAAAATAATCATTGAGACCTTGCTCTCACCTTGAACATATGTCACACATCAATCACGGTCAAATTCACACCAGCATTTAGAAGACCAATTAATGGTAACATCTTTTTGGTAAGAAGCTGCCAGCCAACTTTACCTCTAACAGTGTTAGTATTTTGTTACTGCATGTGGAAACAGATATGCAACTGAGACCACAGCTCAGTTATTAGCCAGCATGCAGGAGTGAATATGCCACTGTGGATAGCTACAAAGCAAGGGGATATGTGACTTTAGAAGGTGCCATATCAGTAGTTTGGCTAGTTCTTCTTAAAGAAATGTGCACCTTTCCAATCAATGTCATTTTGGGATGGGGGAATTTTTCCCTATACCATTGCTATTTGATAAGAAGCAATATGAGGATTGCTATTAGGCAAGTTGATATTTTCATCAAGTACTGAGTGGTGACATCTCTGGTATGAAGCAGTAGATTACATTTCAGTAAGCTATCCTATCTTGGCACAGTTCCTAAAAATTAGATTTCATGACAAAATATCAAACGTTAACAATTTCAGCAACACCTCACTACGGTGTTTCTGTGTGTTCAGCAAAAGTGTTATGAAACGTAACTGAACAGGACCACTGGAGTCTTTATATTAGATCAAAGATACACATTTGAGAAAAAGGCAATCACTGGAAGCTTGCAATATGCCTAGTATTTTTGAATATCTTACTTTAAAAAATGCAACACTGGTATAAGAAGTAGAATGAAGTTACTGAAGTCTTCCTTCAAATGGAACATGCAAACATACAGTTAAGCGTCAAAAAGATCCCAGTTATAAAAAACTATTTACACCATATGTTATAATGTTAGTGGTCATTCAGATACTGCATATCTGAACCAAACACATGTCTCCTAAAAGCAGAGTATACTGGAAACCATAACAGACAAATTTTCATTGTTTTATATAAGCTGTTTTATTTAATTCTGGAGAGTGAGAGATCATAGAGCTTTCATATTTTAAAAGTACATTTACCATAATGCATAAAAAGAGCCTGGTTGGGGACCATTTTCTTTGCACATGTGGATTTCTTCAGAAAACTGAACACATGGCATGCAACTGTACTAAGTTTTGCACTTAGAAAGCTTTTTATAATCTTCGGGAAAAAATTAAGGTATTTTCCCCCTTCTGAAATGTTTGAATGTATTCCAAATTTAGGAAACCCATTTTACATTTCTCTATATAACTGGCAAAACAAGCTTGCTGTCATGTGTGACCTCTATATGAAATATAGTTGACTCAAATATATGTTTGCTGCCTTTTCATAATAATTGAGCATGAAGACACCATACATATTGTAACCTAATACGGTGGTATTATCTATTATAATAGATCACAAACCACTGCAAAAACTAAAAAGGCTGTGTAGGCAGATGCAGCTGATGAATGGATAAATTCAAGCCTTGATTATTTTTCTCAACAGGCTCTTGACTCACAGTATCATGGTATATTATGACATGGTAACTTTAACACAGCTGAACTTTAATAAAGCTTTAGCCATAAAACGTCAAGGTTTTAAATATCTACATAACAATTCAAGAATATCAACCAACCCAAATTCAGTGCCACAGATATCTAATAGGCATGCCAGATACTCCTTTGAAATTCTTAATTGCTTTTCAATTACTCAGGGCCTTTCCAATTTGTCATTTCATGAATTTCAGACACAACAGTGCTTTTGCGAGAAACTTGTGTGTCTCCATTACTTTTATTATCATAGTAGGGAAGAAAAATTAAAGCTAATTCACAAATGGCATTATGACATATATGTAGCTGTGTTAATTAAAATATGTGTCAGAAGATTAAAGGCAGTTATGTATCACAAGTTTTGCAAAATGATTGAAAAACATGGGTTGGATCAATTGACTCTCTTCCACCTTGTTGGATCCAGGGATTGCCTTTGTTAAGTCTTTTTTGAGAAACAACTACCTTGTAAAAAGGTTTTCATTAGAGAAGAAAGTAACTAGATCCCACTTAGCAGATCACTGGATCTTAAATCAGTGTTTGGGCATGACCAGCAGTAAAAATAGCACAATAAGGATGATATATTACAAACCACAAAGGTGACAGTCTTACCTCCAAAATGAAGTGATATATATAAAACAATGTTACATTCCATTAAATTTATGTAATATTTAATGTAATTACAACTTGATTTTATCACAAATTTTATTACTATTAATCTTTTGGGCAGCAACAATATGGTTATATAAAATGAATGTATAGGTCATCCAAAATAATAGGTTATCCTATGTAAGGCTGAGGCCAAAAAATTACATTATGGAGTCAAATGTGGCAGAAAGATGAGTAGTAACTTGGGAGGGTAGATGATGAGAGAAATCGTCAAAAGAATGGGGGGAAATGTTGTACATGTTCTCCTATCATACTGCTCCATCCATGCTGTTTTGAGTGGAGCTGCCACTCAAAAACTCAAGAGCAAAAAGCTGAAACAATGTACAAAAAGGTTGCTGTTTCTTAAATGCATATTATAGTTCACGGAAGACTACAATATCTCATGATGTGTCATGGCAGCTTATTTTCTTCCCCATGAAGTCTACCTAGTTTATGTTGATGTTAGCTGTGGATCTATGGGGTCAGTAAAGAATACAAAATTGCTTCCAGTGAATGCAGGGAAATTCATAAGCAGAGCCTATGATTAAAACTCCAAGATTGCTTCAGTGGTAGAAAACACTGTGGTTGTCCAGGCAAGAAGTTACATGGAACTTGACAATTCTCATGCTACTAATATACATATGCAAAAACTAGAGATCATTAACTAATATTGTGTTTATCAAAACTATATGAACTGTCACAAACACAAAGAAAAGTATAAACACTTGTAAAACCTTCCCTGAAGCAATTTGTCAACTACTTGGAAATACATATATAATAAATGGAGAACATGTGTTTTAAATGGACCAGATGAAACAGGAGCTGGACAAAACAGTTTGCCAGGGGTATGAGCAGCTGTGGGCATTGCCTTTTCCTCTCATTCTACTTTTAAAAGAATTGTTCTTCTTTTAGGCTGACAGGTGACATTTACAGTTGTTCTTCCTGAAAGGCCATTTATGCAGTGCATCCAGAGGCCCATCAAACCCCTTTTTCTCACACTGAGATTAATTTTTTTTTGTTTCAGAAGTATTTTAAGTTTTGTGAAACTTAAACATTCTCTTTACCATTGCCAACAGTGCTTTCTGCATCATCGATATGTCTTCTGTACAATATATTCATATGAAGCTTGTTTGCTGAAGTACAGCCAAAGGCATTTTACCAGTTTATGTATGAATAGAAATGCATTGTCTTTTACAAACATATTTGTTATAATACAGCTTGGAAAAGGCTTTCTCGAATCTTGAGTTATTTGCAAGGTAACTGTTAGTCACTTGGATGGCCCTGAGTGGGCAGAAACAAACAAATAATTTTGCAAAATGCGTGGACGCCCCAATGCTTATGTTCATACAAGCTCTGTGTGTGTTGGCTGTATCCCAGTGATCAAGGTCGTATGTATGGGGCTTATGAGTTTGTACAGATTATGCACAGAATTGCATAACTGAAATAATTATATATAGTAGTGGTTATCCAGCTGAGGGTCAGAACCCCCAAATAGGTTATAACTGTGGGTGTGCATTACAAAATTGCTCTTTGGGTCATTACCATGATTTTCAGGAAGGGTAACAAAAAAACAAGATGCTTGGGAATTACAAAACTCCTCTCCCCTGAACAATCCTTTTGGGGCTAGGTGGAGGGGTTTCTGATACTTACCAGTAAGACAACATGAGCACAAGTATTTCTTTGATTCCACCAATTGCCAGGGCAATGGAATTTCCCCTTCCAATCAGATTCTTTTAAGGGAGGAGTACAGAACTGTCTCAGCCAATCATCTGTAGAGAGCTGTTGTTCTCCTTTGCTTCCTCCTTTGAGAGGACGGAACACTTTTTTCTGATCAAGAAGCAGATGGGAGCATCGTATTCAGGAGCCCACAGAACTGGATCCCTTGGTCTAACTCACTTGAAACTTCGGTTAGGACTAGGGTTTAAAAGTCTGCTATCAGGCGCCTATGGAATATAAATGTACTAGCTCTTCATCTACCTTACAAGCTTTTCTTTTCTGGAAAAAGGTAAATAGACAAGTTATACACAGGACTAAAGAAGAAGTTTGCCTTAATAATTGGCAAAAGCTAGTCAGAACAGCTAGAAATAGAAATCTGGGTGAATTTTGGAAGTTGGTTAGTTCTGTTTTACATCTTAGAAGTACATTTTTATCCCATATTCCTTCATACATCTGGGAGGAACATTTTCTTAAATTTTTGCTAGCTCTTGCAGTAACTACGATTATCAGAGTAATTGGAATCTGGCTGAATTATTATAATTGGAATCTAGCTGAACTATTATTCGACCATCCAAAATTAGTTTTTTATTTAACGCCAATATTTCTTGGTGGAAGGATTATATTGCCAAATGTTTTCACCCAGATAAATGTGACATCTGTTTGAAAACATGCTAATACCAGTTTATAAGGGGGTGGGTGGGATAAAGCACACTCGTCCAATTAGCCTTCTATCAGTGATTGGGAAGTTCTATGCTCTGTCTCTTTACTATCGATTTGTGGATTGGCTGGAAACTAATAAAATCCTGGGGAGGGAACAGGCCAGTTTTAGGTGAGGGGCTGATCCAGATCATCTTTTGTCACTACAGTTCTTAATCAACAAATACACAACCAAGAATCACGGGATTCTTGCTGCTGCCTTCATGGATCTGAAAGTAGCTTTTGATACCATACCCCACGCCAGATTGTGGCATAAGCTAAAACTTGACAAGAGACGTTTGACTTTGAGATTCTGTATTCTAACCCCACTGCACAAGTCTGCTATGGTTAGATGGATGACTTTTCAATGCAATTTCCCTACAGCAGGGAGTGTGTCAGGGGTGCATGGTGGCCCCTTTATTGTTTAATCTGTATATTAATGGTATGAGTTCTACTGTTCCCACCAAGAATTGCTATTCTCCATCTGTTGCTAATGTGACAGTTCCTCTTTGCTGATGATGCAGTTCTTCTATCAAGATAAATTTCAGGACTGTCCTCTCTGAAAAAGGCTTTTATCTCTTATTGTCTAGAAGAAAACCTGATAGTTAACTATAAAAAATCCAAGGTCATTGTCTTTGGTAAAAAATCTCAGGCACACCACAAGTGGCAAATGCATGATAGCAACATCAAGGAGGTCCCGTCTTAAATAACTAGGGGGTTGGGTTTGATCAAAGATTAACTTGGTCAGTCCAAGCTGCTCATGTTAAAAGATTGGCTACTTGATTGATAGCGTACTGTTGGTGGCTAAAATGCTGATAGCATCACGATGGAACCAGAAAAATATCCCAAATACAGACCAATGGTACGTTAAAGTCTGGGATCAATTCATATTAGAAAAATTATCACATGTCATATGTAAAAACGAAAACCTCTCTTTCAAATCATCTTTCTTTGAAAAATGGTGGCCCTTCTTTGAATTTATTGCTAGTAAAGATACGTCTCCTCCGAATGAATTATATCAGACAATTCTTGACAATCACTCCGTCTGTTAGCATATATAGTTAAAACTGTTCAAACTGTATTTTATCTTTGTTGTTGTTACTTCATGATGTTAATGTTATTGTTGAACTTGTTATTTCTTCTTCTGTAGTTATAGCTATTTGTTTCTCAATAAATAATTAAAAAAAAGATTGGCTACAGTGGCAACAAATATCTGTTGCTTCTTTCATTCATCTGGAGCTCAATATATTCCAACTGCCATTAAACTCTTCTATGCCAAGGTGGCTGCGCAAAGTTTATATAAGGCAGGAATTTGGATCAATAAAACAGAGGAGTACTTTGATTCAATCCTCTTTAAATTTCTGTTTCATCTCTGGAATTCCATATTGTGTAGTGGGTGTGGCCCTCTGAGCTGAATTGGGACAATCATCTCCTGAAGCTTGGGCTTGAATGTTTTCCCCCTTAAAGTTAAAATCATACATTCTGACATCCAAGAGGGCTACATCAGCTTGAGTAGAGAGGACTGTGTTGTTCCCATTGGGATAAACTTGTAGAGCAATGACTTTAGCTCCTTAATCTTTCCTTGGACTCTCTCCAGTCAGTCACCAGACAGGAAGCTATGAGCATGATTAAGAAGCATTTATTAGGTATGATTATAAAAGCACGATTTGTAGAGTACCATGTGTTTGCTCTAACCAATTTGTTGGTATTCTTCCATCTGGTCAGCTTCCTGACTATTGTTCAATTTGACTGTTCTTCGGTATAGGCATACCTTTATGTTGGTGTGTCTAAATGTCTTCACATCTAGAGTTTTGCAAGGGAG
This sequence comes from Eublepharis macularius, assembly GCF_028583425.1. Lineage (NCBI taxonomy): Eukaryota > Metazoa > Chordata > Lepidosauria > Squamata > Eublepharidae > Eublepharis > Eublepharis macularius. The sequence goes on from NC_072798.1 coordinate 56,276,894, forward strand.
GTATCGTAGGGTACCATACTTTGGCAGAGTATATGACTGTCGTGTAGGTAGTGTGGACACTGTATACCATGTGACTTTTGAAAGCAGCAATTTTTCTGAGGCTAGAAATCTTTTAATTTTTCCTTTGCTCCAAAATATAGATCATATGATATTACTTCTTTTACTAGAAAATAATCGTAGACTCATCTCTTTCAGTTGCAAAATTTTATGCTCTCATGATTGATTTTCAGAGCCATTTAAAAGTGGTCTAGTTTTTATATTTTAGTAGTATGCTTAAAATTAGTAAGTTAAGAAGCAGTGTGAGGTAGAGAGAAAGACTTGAAACTTGGGGGTTCTTTAGCGGACAAGCAGCAGTAATGTATTGTCGAAGGCTTTCACGGCCGGAGAACGATGGTTGTTGTGGGTTTTCCGGGCTGTATTGCCGTGGTCTTGGCATTGTAGTTCCTGACGTTTCGCCAGCAGCTGTGGCTGGCATCTTCAGAGGTGTAGCACCAAAAGACAGAGATCTCTCAGTGTCACAGTGTCACAGCAGTAACTCTGCTGCATTTTTTGGTGTCATTTGGTTGGAACAAGTTCCCCATAGGGAATAATGGCAGACCTATGGGATGAGAGCATCAGCAAAGGAAACTTTCTTCTCTTTGTGAAAGAAAACAACCAACCACAACAAGGAAGGATAGCAGACACCAAGTTTTCAGCAGAAAGGTAAAAACATTTTGTTGCCAGCCAGTCACTGTAAAAATAGGAAAATGAAATGAATGAACATAGGGTTTTTTAATGCTACTGGCTGGTTGGGGCTTTTTTTCTAGGTTGCTGCTTGCCCAACATTTTAGGAAGCAGTAGAGAGATGTGGCTGCACAGAGAAGCATCTGCTTCAGATGTCTGTAAAATCTAACCTCATTTGATCAATCTGCTTGAAACTTAGAGGTCTTTAGATTAGAGGGAGGACCATGTTCTATGTAAATTTAGTGCCATTATCTTTATAAACAGCTGTTCCAGACCCTCATATACATTCTCCATTGAAAGTAATGGTCCCGAAGCACCAGAAGTCCAAAATCCACACAGATTGATTCCCCAAACGGCGATGTCCTACATGGGCATAAGCAATTATGAACTGCCCCTGCCAAACCCTGGATATGAAAGTATAATGTTTTTACCTTGGGGCACACCCCTTATTGCAATTTCTCCCAGGTGGGCTGTAAGGACAGAAAGAAGGAAGAGAAGGAACATGGTGAGCTATAAGAGAAAGCTCTAGGAAGCTTAATGACAAATTTGGATTTGCCTCTACATGATGCACAAAATGGCCATGAAATATAACACATTGCTCTGTAATGGTATAAAATATGAAAAATAGAATATAACCTTGAACAGGGATAAGTAACATGAAATTCCTATGTTTTAAGTTGAGAAAAGGGAAGGTAGTATGGAGGGTTTTTTTGCAAAGGGGGCCTGAAACGTACAGTAACCCAGCAACTTGAAGCCTTTCTCTGGGCTAAGGAGACTTTTGCTGATAAGTTTAGAAGTTTAGAACTTCTAAAAAAATATTTGAGAACCACTAGTATACAGGATATCACAAATTACTAAAAGTTATGTTGTATAATAAAAATGTAAAACTTTATTTCTTTTCTTCCCCCAGCATTAGAAAAGTCACAAGAATGTGAGACAATTATTTTTCATCATGACAACTTCACACATTACCTCAAGCAAGTGTCCCTGAAAACATGCTGTGTACTGTATATAATTCATCCCCACAATGACAGGGGATGAGTTTTCAGCTGTTTAGGATCATAAGATGGTATCCCAACATCCTTAAAACAAAGGGTCAAAACACAAGAGAATATATTTAAGGAAATATTATTGTGATAAACCTGCAAGTCATCCACTAAACTTACTATAGCTTCCATACTAGAGTTCAATAGAGGGATGGCAGCTTTCACACACAACTAACAACAAAAAATACAGCAAATTCACAGAAAACTATATACACCTGAGGAATATGAATGCTTCACATCACATTTGGCTCATTTGGGATTTATTAAAATGTTATTTTGAATTAAATAGAATGTTTGCTTTTAAAGCTTTTCAATGGAAGATCCATACCTTCATCCAGAAAAGGCAGTACATGCTTAGGAGCAAGCTTTCAAATACATATAAGTAAAATTAGACCTAAATTAGATGCACATCCAAATGAGGAAGTCAGTTGTTACTATCAATGGTTTGTGCATCAAAACATGGAAGCATCAAAATATGCCTTTGAGCGTGCACCGGGATGTGCATCCCCTTGGAAGCAATACATGATAACAACAACAACAACGTGCTTATGGTGCTACACTATGAGCAGTGAACAAAGTCAGTGTTATTATTATCCCCACAGTACAGCTGGGGAGCTGGGGCTGAGAAAAGTGGCTTACCCAAGGTCACCTGCAAAGTTCATGGCAGTAGTGGAAGTTGAACTAGCAGAGTGCTGATTCACAGCCAACCCACTTAACCATTATGCTACAGCAGCATAGTGACCTTTTCATATTCCAATGTACAATTCCTGATATACATGGAAGCTTGCTTCTATGAGTGACTCACCTTCTTTGGATCAGGGCTTCTAGCTACAATTTTGAAATGACTTGCTTATATGTCGACTTATGAAAGTACATAGTCCATAATTTTGAACAGTGGGCACAACCCAGACAAAGCTAGTCACAACTCAGAGTCACTTCACACTTTTGTCACAGTTAAGCATGTTTGAGTCCATTGAGATCAATGGACTTAAGTGTGCTTACAGCATGTAGAACTGCAACCATTATATTCTTACAGAGTCCATGTACAATGTTTTATGCATACTCTTGAAAATGTGAAGTATGAATCAGCATTTGTTTAGAAATACAGTTAGGTTTGGTGAGAAAATAGATCCACCCAAAGGAGAGCCAGATTTGGCCATAACTTCCTTTCAATAAATACACTTTTGCCACACAGTATAACCTGCAAAGCAGCCTCAACAGTTGCTTGACTCTTTCTTCCCAGTACTATCTTAGATCGAGGCAACACATGATGGGATATTTTTGCATTTTGTTTTTTTTATTTTCTGCCTCATTTCATTAGCTAGTGAAGGGAAGATAACACAAGGCACGTGCAGCACAAAATAAACTGACTTCACAACTATAAAAATGCAGAGTGAAGGCAGATATGTGGAAGAACCATACTCAAACCAATTCCAATCTTTGTGGATTGACTGCTACAAAAATCGGGAGTCAGTTGAATGTGTAGAAAAGCCCACAGTGCAGATTATGTCACATCATGTGTTATATCATACCAAATATTATCTGGAAAAGCAGTGGAGACACAGCAGTCCTATGCATCTCTCATAATGTGGAAAGCTACCTTGACTCCCAATAAAATCCATGGGTCAAATACAGTGTTAAATGTTCAGGTTTCAATTAATCATATTTTGCTAACTGTTGATGGATTGTATATGGTAAATAAAATATTATCACAATAATTGGTTTGCACTCCATACAAAAGTATCATTTAATATTTATAATATTTATGAAGGCACATAAATAGAACATAAACTTTTTTTTTTTTACAAAAACTTGCTCTTTATTTTTAATTAGTTGTATGAAAGGGGTTTGTTTTGGCCCCTGATGTAAAAAAATCCATTAGCTTCTAGAAACATAATAAGGTTTCATCCTTGTAGTAGTTACATTGTAGTTTCTTCCCACTCAAGTTCCACATCACCTATGAAAGAAATAGATATACTAATTGAAGCTTTTAAGAATGTCGTAGGTTATATTTGAAAGTTTAGCACAAATCCTACAAACAATGGAAGGACAATGGGAATTGTCCGGCGCTTTCTGTTCTACAAAGCTCCTTGTTTAATATTGCTTTCTGTGTCTGTTAATTTGCATTTTGGATTAAAATAGATTGATGGGGGGAATATAACATCGAGTGATTCTTTTTTGTTACGTCTCTGGATTTCTGATTCTAGACAGATTGAGCTTCACCAATTGCTATTTTGAGTAGGATGCAGAAACATGCAAACCAAATGTGTGTGTGTAAAGTGCCATCAAGTTGCAGATGATTTATGGCAACCCCCGTAGGATGTTTGGCAAGAGATGAACAGAGAGGGTTTGCCAGCATCTGCATTTGCATAGCAACCCTGGACTTCCTTGGTGGTCTCCCATCCAAGTACTAACCAGAGCTGACCCTGCTTAGCTTCCATGATAATTTCTCACAGTGCTAAAGCAATATGGTCAAACAACTGCCCTTGGACAGTTAAAAATAGTTAGAGCATTGTTTACTTGAGCTTTGGTTTTTATTAGGGATTATTACAAAATCTGATTATACCACTCCTTCAAGCTGCTCACTGTATCAAATCCTGTTCAAGGGACTTCTGACGAGCAGCCTAACCAAGTTTGAACTCAATTCTTGGTGCTCGGAGATGGTTTTCTCAGTGCCTGTCTCTCTTCTGAGACCTCAGATGCATGTACAGAAGTATGTTCTTCTCTGATCTCAGAAGCAAACCTGGCACTTTCCTGAAAGCCACAAGTATGCTTCGCTGGACTCTGACTGACATTGTGCAGAACTAGTTCTGGGGACTACTCCATTGAAATCCATGAACTTTAAAAGAATATCTTCAAATCAAAACCCCATGAGTAGAGAAGAAATACTAAATGGAACAGAACTACAGAAATTAACTCATCCCCATTTTTATGGCTATATGATGTGCTGTTCTTAAACAGTCCATTTAAGTAATTTCTTTGTTGACTAATGTATTTTACTCTGTTTAATTTTTTAAAGATGCCCTGGGGAATGCTGAAAGGAAGCTTATAAAATTTCTTATCTACATATACGTATCTACATCTATAGATATTTGCTTACCTTCCATGGCATCCAAAGAGTCCATCTTTTGCAATACTGAATAATTAACAAAACATACTGGCTGGCTGCTCCTCTTGATTGTCAACAAATCCAAAACACACTGGTGCAAAAATATATACTGTGCCTGTGAAATGTGAAAATGAAAGGGTATTCAGCTTTTTTATTTAAAAATATATGCCGAATAATTAAAATGCATGAGATAATCAATGAATGTAGAATTTACTTCTAATTGTAAAATAATTCAATTAAGTTTTGGACTATGCACACAGAATGTTTACTAAACATTATACATGTTTGACACTCGACTGTTAAATGTAAAGGGAAATGGACACATCTAAACTCAAGGCTGGCTCTGCTTAGGATTATCTATTCCTGTTTGTATCTCACTATAGCCCTCTGCAGGAGTTACATTGATGTTTCATTCACGCAAAGTGAGAACTCACCAACCACTTGTTTCTGGGAGCATGATACTATGTGAATAGGGTACGTACATGTGAATTTTCCATGCGGGTACAGAATCCATTCAGGCAAACCAGGAGAGTTCACATCAGAAGTTGTATCCACATGAAACATCACATGCATTGCCCTATTCACACAATACAGTGACTGACTGTATTGCGCTCCCCGAAGTACAGCTGATGGGCTCCCACTCTGCGTGAACAGAACACCAACATAATGTCTGCATAGGGCTCCTATCCTAGCATAAAGTAGGTACCAATAAGTTTAATGCAAAAAAGAAAAGGTAAATCAAAGGAGTCTCTTATTAGCTATCTAACAGCATCTGAGTATGAATCCGACCAGCTTTTTTTCTGGTGAAAAGGGGAAGGAGGGGGTCCAGTCTAGTGAGTGAAGAATTTTTTTGGCTTAATTTGTATAAAACAGTAGTGTAGAACAGTAAGATGAAACCCTCCACTAGACACACCACATCAATGTGACTTTAGTTTTATTTATTTTTTAGTTTTAGATTTCAGTTTTATTATTTTGTATCTATATATTTCTCCTCTACTGCACCGCACAGCAAAACTCACTGAAGATTTTCAAGCAATGGCTATAAAGTGCAGATGAGCCTTAAAAGAAAATGCCTATTCTTTTGCTATCTTCCAAGGAGGAAAAGTACATTCCACACTCTAAGCATGACTGCTCTGGCCCAGCCTTCCAGCTGTCATGCTAGTATTCTATGTGCAGCAATGTTTTTTCAAGGGGGCAGCATTCCATCAGGCAAGCTGCTATTTGCTATTCTGAAGTGGTTCAGTCCAAGACTAGAGACAGGTTTACTTCCTCAGCTGCTGATCATGAGAGCTATGCCAAACTGTAGGCTCCAAAATAGCTTACCAGATTCTGTACTGTACACATCCTTTCAGTTCTCAGCTCAGCTACAAGTCCATATACGTCCACAAAGTCATGGTCATTTACGTGCTGTGTTAAATGATCAAGGGCAATGTAAACTCCGGTTCTTCCAACTCCAGCACTATAAAGAACAAGTAAGGGATGAATTATTTGCACATGTAAGTCTAAGGGTGCACTACTAAGGCCAACCTGGAACCAGTTAGTAGAGTTTCCAACTCCAGTTTGGGAAATTGCTGGAGATTTGGAGGCAGTGCCTGGGGAGGGTGGAGTTTGTGGAGAGGAGGGAGCTCAACAGAGATGTAATGCTGCTGAGTCCACCTTCTGAAGTTACCATTTCCTCCTGGGGAACTGATCTCTGCAGCCTGGAGGTCAGTTGTAATTCCAAGGGAACTCCAGGCCCCATTGGAAGGTTGGTGACCCTGTTGGTTAGAATTGTACCAAAGGCCCTATCCTGAGTAACATAGAGATACACTGGCATAGTGCTGCACTGACAATGTGGTGGCTTAGGGCCAAAGAGAAGCAAGACTTAACGGCATCCTAAACCCTCTCAGTCCAGATCCCATCCCAGTACTGGCATCACGTTATGAGACTGCTCTCAATCAGACTTCAGTGATGAGAACACTAGATCACAGAATCATAGAGTTGGAAGGGACCTCTACGGTCATCTAGTCCAACTCCCTGCACAATGCAGGAAATTCACAACTACGCCCCCCCAACTGCCCCAGTGACCCCTGCTCCATGCCCAGAAGATGGCAAAATATCTCCACCATCCCTAGCCAAACTGGCCTGTGAAAAATTGCTACTTGACCCCCAAGGTGGCGATCAGCATTACCCTGGATATGTAAGAAGGCCACAAGAATTTAGCACTAATGTAATCCATTCTGCGCTCTCCCTCATGATCTGCCCAGATTCACAGAATCGGCATAGACAAATGACATTTTACACAAAAAGGGAACTTTGTACAGTCAGCCAGGGTGGAGAACAAACCCAGCATATTGCTAACTCTGCTCTGCTCAGAACTGTTATGGGCACTCCGTTCCTCCAACTGGGGATGCAGAACCAAACACTCCACACAATAAGCAAGGGAGGAGGATCCTTGATCCTGACTGCTGCAAATCCTGCCCCCCTCCAACACCTACCTACTTCAAATTGGCTCCACAACCCTTTCTCCCTTAACAATTGGTAACATGGTGCCTCAAAAAGAGGGCACAGGTGTGCACAGTAGAGAAAGGGTTACTTTCAAAGTGGTATTAGTATGTCATCATGCCAGCCAACCCTACATGCAAGTGGGGGCAACAGGCAGTGTTTCTGGGTAACTATCAGCTATTCCATTCCAATCATTGCTACTGCTGCCTTACAAACACAAAACTGCCACTATGTCACTGTTAGCTATGCACCAGTGTGGCTTGGTTTTGGACTGGACTTCCTATAGTTGAAATAAAACAGAAGTCCAGTGGGAATACTGGGCTATAGGCAATTGGGAAGCTGATTCAGCGGTTCCCTTGGGAGCATGGACACACCCTGACAATGGCTTCTGTCTTCGGCTTCCCAAGACTCATCAACATTTTGGTCATGATTCACTGAGGTTTGCAGGATAATAATAAATTGTTTAAGATCATCCAGGAGCTGTCTTAGAATTCAGGCTTCCCTGAAAACCTAATCATAAGTAAAGCCAGGGCCCATCTACTAGCATTTGTTAACAGGGCATTAATCAGGCTTGTTGTCACTCAGGTAATCCAATTATCCTATCCAGATCCACCCCACTGTCCCCATTACCTCACCTGCTGCCATCTTCCTCCTCTCTTTCCCAGTTACCTTTTTCTAACACCAATAAGAGCTAGGATTCTGATTCCCCCACACCCGATGACAGAGAGGATCTAAAAATGCAACAAGTAGAATTTTGCCTCAACAGTAAATGTCCAGGGAATATAGTATACAAAAATTGCATACTGGCATGAAAAAATGGGTTCTGTTCCATCCCAAACTTTTCCTCCCCCACATCATGACAAGGCTTTGTTCAAAGATTCAATCTGATGCCCAAGATTGCTCCCTCCACCACTTACACTTTAGGACAGAGATTCCCATCCCCCATCTGAATCTTTCTCCCGCTGCTTTGGATGTTAGTTATAGGCAATGAATGAACTGTTCCACTCTGCTGCTTTACCTACCCTCCCTTGCTAGGATTTGGAATCCTAGCTTCCTTGCTCTCCAAACTTATCCCTTTCCCTAATCTGAGTGCTGTTCAGAGAGGTGGGAACATTACTGAGGGTGGGATCCAACTTTAGACTAACCCATTGGAGGAAACATTTAGAGTAACTGGGATGGCTTGCACTAGGGATTAGGGGTGTACAGTTCAGTTTGATATTTGAATTAAAATACCGAATTTTGGCTGATTTGGTAAAATTTGGGTATTCCAAATTTTAAAAAAAGGTATCCTGATTTTTTCCTGAATTTTCAGTAAAATTCAGTAAAATATGGACATTGTTTTCTATGGGAAAATAACTCGGGGGGGGGGCACTATCCGGTGGGATAGGAGAGTCATTTTTCAAGCGAACTTTATCAAATTTGGAGGGAACCTACTCCTAACTGTCCTCTAAAAATCTTCAAGTTTCAGGAAGATTCAGCCCCATGGGCCAATTCTATGTACCCCTGAACAAGGTGCCAGCAGCCACTCTGTTGTTTCCTATGGGGAAAAAGTCAAAGTTGACTCACATTGCAGAAACACACTGGCGCCAGAATGCCATGGCCAAGGTGCACTCCCAAATGCAAACTGAGCTCATCCCAGAAAAAGCCCAATGGAACCAAACTGAAGCATGGGAATAGAATCCCCCAGAACCAAACTGAAGCAAGGGGACCAACATCACTTCAGAGAATCACATTCATTCCACCCAAACCAAATTGAAGCAAGCAGCACTGTTGCAACTTAGTTCAACAGAAGCAAACTGAAGCAAATGAATGCCTTGTGCTTGTGGCTGGGTACTGCTTGGTTCTGTTCTGTGGTGTTTCCCCACTGGCTGTACCCTGTGTCTAGCTGCCGTGAATAACACTAGTTCTGTTGGATGTGATTCTCTGATGTGATTAAAGAATCAATTCAGATTTTTTTCTCAGATTTGGTAACACAATTTTGAATTTACCAAAAAAATTTTGGTGTACACCCCTACTAGCATTTCCAATGCTTGTGTAATTTTATAGGCCACCTAGTTACTTGTAGGTCAGTATTTCCCTAAATTTAGTATTTTATATTGCTCTTTCAACCTACCTAAATTTTCCCTGATTTCCTTTTTGTTTTTTAATATGTTCCATAAAGATTAAAACTCAGGTTCTGCCTTCCCTCACTGTCTTAACACACCAAATCTGTCCCTGATCTATTGCCCAAGTTTGCACCCATTTCAAGCACAGACCAAAGGTCCCTTTGTCTTAAAAATCTGAAGATGTGCTTGTGAAAGAGTTTCAGGTGGCAAGATTTGGGTCCAGTACCTCCTTAAAGCCCAACTAGATCTAGTTCATCTTTAAGGTACTATGGGACCCAAATCTTGCTCTTGTGAAACTGTTCATGTGCATCACCATTATTATTTAGTCTTAATGTTTACTGAAATTTCCACTTACCTGCAATGAACAACTATAGGAGTACTATCATGCGCTCGGCTAGCACGGATCAGCTTTACAAAATGGATTAATGATGCAGTCGTTTCAGGTACTCCATGTTCAGGCCAAGCAGTAAAGTTGCACTGGCGTACCATCATACAATCCCCATGCTTTCAAAGATGAAACAATAAAGATTTTTGTTTTATAATTTTCATGGTAAACCTTGACCTATATTTTAAGAGGTCACAGCTATATAGGAACAAATTACAGTAAGATTTGTTAGCAAAGTTTATTTAAGCCCTTTTGTCTGAGAAACTTACCCTTGATTAGATTATTTTAGAAGGGTAAAATTAGTATTTTATGATGCCAAAAATCTAATAATATACTGTATCAGAAAACTAATACTGTACTGCATTATTATGTCTCAAATAGTGTAAAATATGGCTATTTGACACAGAATTCTTTTCAAGAATCAAGAACACCATAAAATCACTGGAATGTTTCAGGAAACAAGTGACCTAGAATATATTAGTAGCTGCTGTTGATCAGATAGCAAGTGTTTGAAAACCCTTGAATACTTCATTGCATTCTATACTGCTGCCATCTGAAATACCATTCAGGGCTCATCCAAGGATTACTGAAATCAGCAGCCAGGCCTAATTCAAATATATGTGTTCTTTACTTGACTTTTCACCATTCAATAACATATAGTATTTAATTAAAAATACTGTGGTTCATATGAGAACATGAAAAAGTTTCTCTATTTAATCTCTAATATGGTCCTAGACACTGGCTGAAGGGCATGTGCCACACAATTGAAACAGCGCCCCCCCCCCCCCGCCCGCCACTGTGAGGAGAAAATTGACAGTGCTACAGACTGACACAGCCTTCCCCCACAAGGATGTGTGAGTGGCCCAGACAGAGCCTGACGGTGGACCATTTTACTTTTGGTACAGGAGGGACATAACCCACAGACCCCTTACAATTCAGCACAGGTGCTCCAAGAAAGAATATCAGTCCTGTGAGCCCTTGGGCAAGGATCCCACTAAGCTTGGCCCCAGAGCCAGGCAGTGGCCCTGCGACTGGTGCCCAAGAGCGCACAGACACCCTGCCATTCAAGACAGGTGCTCAAAGAAAGAGTAAGGAGGAACAAAAACAAAAGGTTGTCTCTGTGTGAGCCTCCAGGGGAGATGCTCACACTCAGCTTTGCTCCAGAGCCAGGCAGTGCCCCTGAGACTGGCACCCAAACAGTGCACAGACACCCTGCCATTCAAGACCGGTGCTCAAAGAAAGAGTAAGGAGGAACTAAAACAAAAGGTTGTCTCTGTGTGAGCCTCCAGGGGAGGTGCCCACAGCTTTGCCCCAGAGCCAGGCGGTGGCCCCAAGCCTGGCGCCCAAACAGCATGCAGAGATGGGTGCTCAAAGCAAGAGTAAGAAGGAACACAAAAAAATGGTTGTCCTGTGATCCCCCTGGCGGAGGTGCCCACTCAGCTTTGACCCAGCAGTAGAACTTAGACACCTTCCCATGCAGGATAATGGCAAAAAACAAGACTGAAGGAGTAAATAAAACAAAAAGAAGAGTAAGCAACTGAGCCCTCGCAACAGGAGCACAGGAGAAAGCTTTTCCCTGGAGCCTGGCAGTAGGCGGATGGACACACATCGATCTGGGGTGGCTCAGGGCCCAGATAAGTCCAGGTCCAGGGAGGGGTACCCAAGCATGGGGAGGTTGACCTTAATAAAAGACAACATATCCACCAGGTCCAGATGCAGATGTGTGCGGTGGGGACGGAAAAGGTCTCCCAGGTGGGAGAATACCCACTCACTCTGGACAGTGGTGGGAGGGCAGGAGAGGATGTTAGTGGCCACGATGGAGAGGTCCAGCCAGATGGCAGATTTTCATGCCCAGTACTCTAGGGGGTTGGTGTGGGAAGGGGCTTGACAAGGTACTCTAACACCATGGCCCCCACTGAGTCCTCCGCCCTGACAGGTGCACCAACCCTGCTGGCATCAACCACACAGCCCACCACATATGACCAGAGGTCCCTGTTGGGAGGGTTCTCATGACTGGGGATGCCTGACTCGTTTACAGCCTCCTGCTCCTGCTCCTGCTCCTCCTCCACCCTCCATCCTGCTTTTTGTGCCTGATACCTGCGCACCACTCTGTGCAGGACCTTCTTCCTGTCCTGCAGCTGGCCATCCCACATGGCGATGCTGCCCTTTATCTGGGGGTCACATATGCAGGCCAGTCTGTATGGCTACTCCTGGCAGAGAGGATGCAAGTGGGCAGCTATGCCCGCCTGCAACCTCCTGACCAAGTCCCTGACTCTGGGGGCAAGATCTTCCTCATTCGCCAGCTCATCGACCAGCACCTGGTCCAGCCCATAGATCAGGGGGATGACCTGTTTCAGGCTGGACTGGTAGGAGCATAGGAGTTCAGTGGCATCCTTAAAGGGCTTAAGGACACAGACCATCTGGGATAGGGTCAACCAATTGACATAGCTGATGCTGACTTCCTCTCCCTCCTGCATAATAGCCACGGACGACATGATGTCCTGGACCGGATCTTTTTGCTCCACCAGACGACTAACCATGTCTTAGGTGGAGTTCCAGAGGGTGGGCATGTCCTGGTAGAGGTAGTGCTCAGGATCGCCCCCCTCCCCCTGCCTCTGGAGCAGCTCATGCGAAGACTTCACACTGCAGGAGAAGTGTGAAGCCAGATGCTGGCAATTGTCCAACAAGTCACACATAGACAACATTGCCTGGTCTCAGGTGGCCTTGACCTTGCTACCTAGCCTAAGAGCATCTGCCATGATCAGGTGCAGCTTATGTGCCAGGCAGACAAGGCCATCAAGGGATGTCTCTCTCAGGGCTGCCAGCATGCGGAAAGCATTGGTGACCATGATGCCATGGACAAAATCACCCCCAGGCACTCACTCCCTCAGCCCAGCCTTGATCGTAGCAGTGATGTTCCTTCCCATGTGATCATCATCCATCCCTCGTGCCTGGAGCATAACCACTCTGTACCCCAGCTGCAAGGGCAGCACCTCACCCTGGGGCCCTGGTGTTTCCCTGGGGCAGCTACTGGGACTGAAACACAAGGCAGAGAGAAGTGCGTTTTATAAAAAACGCTGACATTGAGCAGAACAGGAGGTCTGTGATTGGCTGACAGACCTGACTAACAGGGTTTGGAGGGGTGAGATTGGTGTGCCCATGGCTACAGAAGACCCACCTCCTTGGTTGCCTAGGGGATTGACACCCAGCTCCTGGCTGTATAGGGCAGAATGGAAGCTCTCCAGATGGCTAGGAGAGCTGCCAATCAAGGGTAAGTGGGCTATGATTGGGGTTTCCAATGGCAACAAAAGGTCTGGGCCCATTGTTGCCTAGGGAATCAATGAATCAGCGCCAGCCTGTCTGAAATTACGAATCATTCACGAAGCTAACGAAACAGGCCAAAAAGTTGTGAATTTGTGAAAATCACGGTTTCATGATACACGAAACGGCCCATTTCGTGACGAAATTTGCTTCGTATTCTGATTCATGCCCCTGTCTAAATGAGAGATCTCTTGGTGATCCTATGTACTGCACTTTGACTTCAATGATGGAGAAAGTACTTCATCTTGACTTCAAAAATGAGAGAAAACAAGAAATCAACTCACTGTAGAAGCTAGTGAGCAATACATAGCATATGTGAACCTACATTGAGATTCAGTGAATTTTCATAAGCCTCTAATGTTTTCTACATTTTTAGTTGTTTGCTACAGTGCTAAAGTAGGAGTAGGGGAAATGGTATCCTCGTGATACCCTTCTAGTCTTGCAGAGTACGTTGTAAGTTGTCTAGAAGCACATAGCCATCTAGCAATATAAAATCTTATATTATTTATTCATAAAGATGCCATAAACATTCAGGAAAGCTATATAAAAGGAGTTAGGATAGGTGACACAGAGCATAAGCTTTCTCTTTTTGCCGATGATGTGGTGTTGTATATTACATCTCCGACTGAATCCATTTCTCCCTTGCTCTCTCTTTTGGAACAGCTTGGATGGATCTCTGGCCTGAAGTTAAATGTACAAAGATCAGAAATATACCCAATTAATTTATCCCACGATACTGCTGTAGATATTAAAAAGGCTTTCCTCTTCACTTGGATTACGGAAAGCTGGAAATACCTTGGTATTAAAGTCCCAATTGATTTCTCTAAGATCATGAAATATAATCATGATGAACTGTTCCAAGATATTTCAAATAAATTAATGCAACGGAATAAGCTACATCTTTCATGGGCAGACAGATTGGCAATTTTAAAAACATTTGCCCTTCCCAATTTTTTTTTCTTTATACAGACGATACCAATTGAACTTCCAGATTCCAAGCTGGCAAAATGGCAAAAGTCATTTAATAATTTCTTTTTTTTTGGGGGGGGGGTGGAGCCGAGGATTAATTTCTATACTTTGTGTAGACCCACTAAAACGGAAGGTCTATCCATGCCCAATTTAAAATTTTATTACTGGGCTGTGCAAATGACTCAATTATTACAACTTCTACATTCTAGCCCAGAGGCTAAATGGGTGGCTATAGAATCTGTTTATGCATTACCCCTCCCAATGCCAGGAACAATATGGTCGAAACCAAATCTTAGATCTCATACAGTTGCTTCAAATCCAATTTTGAGTAATACTCTTAAAATCTGGGACAGACTCAAGAAGAGACTAGCCTCTCCCCTCTCTCCTGTTTTGAGTGTTTTAAACTTACACTGGCTCCCACAGGGTAGTGACTTTAAATCTTTTCTATTACAGCAACAGGTAGGCCTGGATAACGTATTCAGTGGTTTAAAGATAATGCAGTGTTAACTAAGGAAGAGGTGGAATCGAAACAACATAAGTTTGTCCATTGGTTCCACTACCTCCAGGTTCGTAGTATCATGTTGGAAATAAACCCCAGGAAAATTACTCTTAAACCTTTGACTGCCTTTGACACCATTATAGATAAATACAGTTTAAAAGTAAGAAGCCTTCTTTCTCACATTTACAAAATTATTTTGGATACCTACCTGTCATCTCCTTCAACTTACGTAAGTAAATGTGCAAAGACTTTACCAATAGATTTGTCTTTGGATAATTGGGACAAGATATGGCAGTCTCCATCAAACTCGTCTCCAATCCTTAGTGTTAAAACTCAATTTTTAAAACTTATAGCAAATTGGTATATGACACCTATTTGTCTCCATAGACACCAAATACACTCCATATTGTTGGAAAAATTGTGGCTAGTTGGGAACATATTTTCATTTATGGTGGGAATGTCAGGAAGTAGCAAATTTTTGGTCAAACGTTAGGAATCAAATAGTGGAGTGGATATTTCTCCTAGTCCCAAATTCTTGCTTTTGGATCACTGGCCAGATATTTCAGTGTAAAAATGCAAGAGAAGCTTTATCTCTTTGTTGGTAGCCGCAGCCAGGCAGACTATTGCTTTTCATTGGAAAGACTGCAAAATTTACACTTGAAATATGGTATGATAGGATTTGGGAAAGTTATATTATGTCTCAAATTACTCGAAATTGTTTTTTTATGGGAGATTCTGTACTTTCTAAATTTAACCATATGCAAACTTATTGGGATCCAGTTATTGCTTATTTTAGAACCAATAACATTATACCAAATCATTCTGATTATAAGATATGGATGTCCACTTAAATAAGTTTATTCTATCCCCTATAAATATCGGGTTTTGAAATGTGTATATGTTGGTATTAGACAAGGACTTATATCGAAAGTTATTAGTACTCTATTATGTAACTACTTTATTTTCTGTTTTGGGGTACTTCAGGTTGAATGTTGTCTATTGAGTTATAAGCTTACTCACCAATCTATTGGTCTTTAATATTTCAAAATAAAAGGAGGGGGGAAGGAAAGCTAGATAATTAGGATTAAAAATAGACATTGTAGAAGCAGGTTAATCATGATTTTTATACACTGTATGGAAGTTTTTTTTTAAAAAAGAATGATTAATCAGATCTGGCCTTACCCTTTCAATTTTTAGATCCCTGATGGTCCAATCTATTTGATGGTCTTCCACTAATTTAGTAATCACTATATCTCCAAAAACAGTCACTGGTATGTTGTCTTCAGGCCAGTATTGATGACATCTTATCTGTAATCAGTATGGAACAATATGGTCTATTAAGAATAGTTGTTTGGGTTCTTGAATGCATAATTGCCAGTTATTAATTGTGTTTGCAGTTCCTCTTCTGGTTACTTACCCGACCTTTCTCAAAACACTGCGTAAGCATCACAAGGGTTTTTGCTCTCGTTTCCCATACCATTCTCCAGAAATCCCCCACCGTGCCAGGTAATGGCCCTTGAGTAGCAATAAATTCATTTGGACATAAATAGCCCTAAGGACAAGACAACAATTGATTCAGGGAAAGAAAAAAAAGGAGATACATCCCATAGCAACCTCATTTGAAGTCAACTTCATATTGCTCATGACAGAAGCCTACTCCACTGTTGCATGAGAACATTCAAAATTTGATCATTTCATTGTTTCCTATGGAAATGGGCGAAAATTGATGGAATCTGTCCACTTCAACCTTCATCAGTATCATTCCGTTTACTGTGACCCTCACCAAACTAAGTGACAGTGTTTAGTCATATACGTAGTAAACTTTCATTGATCCTAGGAATTACATAAATATTTTTACAGGCTGTTAGAAATAATCTGGATCCCACAACATCTTTGACAAGCCAGGGATCCGTGAGGCTTTGCACGGGGAACCTCATCATGCCTAGCTGATGACCCCCCCATCTATCTTTATTTTCCCTCCTTTCCTCCCCACCACAGTTTCTCTCCTTTTCCTGGGCCCTTCCCTCCCTCTCATGTATCTGTCTCATATCTCTATCTGCCACTCTTTCTCCTGTCTTTCCTTTCTTCCCACTTGCAGCTTTTCAGTTTTCCTGGAGTCCCCATTTCCCTCTCTACTCTATATTTCTTTCCTTCTTCCCACTCATTTCATCTTCCTTCTTTCCTTGACTACTTGCTCACTCCTTCTTTCCCCAATTACCTCCAGTGTTGAAGTGTAACTGCAGTGGCCATTTTGGATTACCTAAATTGCCTAACCAAATCCAAAATAGTTGCCAAGATCTCATAAGGAATTCCAGTAAGATACTGGCATTTAAAACTTTTTTTAAAAAAACTTACTGTTCTATAATTTAAGATTTTCTGCAAAGTAATTATTATTTTATTCATATTATAAGCTGCCTTGAATTCCTGAAAGGTAGAAAGACAGCTAATGAATGTTTTAAACAAACATACAAACAAACCTGGAGTTCCCCCAAGTTTATAGATAGATATCCCTCCTCTGTACATGGCCCCAATATGCAGAGTTAATGATCCACATCTAGGCCTGTGTTCAGAATTAGATATAAATCTTACTCTATATAATCAGAGATCTGCCTGATAAATATTATAAATAGAGACTTGCACTGATAATGCTATATTTATTTTTAATATTTTTTCTGCAAGTGTATAAAGACAGTCAGAAAAGCCCTGCTTGACAGACCAGGTCCAAATATCCTATTTTCAGTGGTAGCCCACTAGAATGAAGGGGCACATAACAAACTAAGTTTTGCATCTCTGAATTATGGTCCCTCACCTCACTCTTACAGTGGGGAGGATTAATATAGCTTCTCTCTGCCACCTGTTCTCTATATTATGTATCAGATAACTAACAGCTGTGAATTATTTGACCTGTAAGTATCTAGATTTTAGCTGACTGGTAAGTATAGATCCATGATGGACTTATCTTCCTCCAGTATGAACCAGTATCTTCTTTCAAAATTATCAGAGCTATCCTAAGCCTATCTACTCAGAAATTAGTCCCTTTTTATGTCTTTGAATGGAACAAGGCTGATACCTGGATTTGACTTCCTAACCGGCTCTCCTATTTTTCATTCATTTTAATGTTCAAATAAATTTTTTTAAAAAATCTATAAGCTTTCTTACAACAGAAAATTAAAAAGGAGAAAGGAAACCCCAAAAGACCATATTTATTAAGATACAACTGCATATTAAAAAAATCAATTATACTTTTTATGACTGACAACCTTTATTCCTATCAATCACTGTAAGGTAAGGAAAAAATGAGTATGAGCATAGGAACACAGACACATATATTCCAAAAAGGAATATCGAAAAACATGCACGACATGGTGTGCACTCCTTTTATCTGCCTTCTAGTAGTCTGTTTTAATAAGAGCTCATTCTGAACAACAGTTACAATAAAACTATGCAATGAAATAATTTTTTGAAAATTATTTCATAAGAAGCGTAGATATCAACAAGAGAGTTTTGTATCACCTTAAAGATTAACATATTTTATTATGGCATGAGTTTTTGTGAGCTAGGCCCCACTTTGTCAGATGTGCTTTGGCTCATGAAAGCTTATGCCATAATCAGTTTGTTAATCTTTAAGGAGCCATAATAGTCTTTTGTTATTTTAGCTGCAGTGGACTAACATGGTTAATACTTCAAATATCGAGGAAGCTAACATAACCAAATGGTTTCTCCACTCTTCAGCCAAACCACAATATTAATCATTTACTTAGATCACATTTTTCTTGCATATGCCAATCATAGCTGCTCTAGGAATGACTCTGTCACTAAGATAATTGAGTATATGGTCGAGAAAGCATACCAAACGCTTGGGCATTTTTAATCCATGGAAGTGGTTGAATTAATTTAATATTTTCCAAATTAAGCAAATCAGTTTCTTCTAATCTTTTATCTGGGTTCTGATTCAGGACTATAATAATAATAATGGAGGATTTGGATCTGAGGGTCATGAAGACACTGTTTCTCTGCTGTTTCTATTTTGTCCTGTCACTCTTATAGATGAGATCTGTCTGCCTTTCTGTTTTGCATTAGAGCAAATAAACAGGACTTTGGTCAGCACAGAATACAAGGCATCAGAAAACAGGACCACACCTGATGCAGTCATGCTATTGCTAACTGGAGAGCTGACATGGCATCTCAGCAGATCTGAATCTCAATCAGAATTGACATTTGGATAATTAACCAAGGATACTCAGATCTCCTTAGTGGACATTTTGCCACAGCAGACTCTCACAATTACTATGTCCAATTATATCACACATGAACCAACCATATATTTTTGGGTCAGATACCTCCATTTTCTGTTTTTATCTAGGTTTTAATACCTCTCTGCTCCTAGAACCCTTCCAATTTTATCTTATTTGGGGCCCTCCCAGACACACAGCCACTATTTATTCTTTACTTCCTTTGGTTCCCAAGTCACTGCACTTTTTGTCATGTGACTGAGTACTTTTGCCTTCCCCAAGACTAGCTTTGTCTTGTGAACACCACGGGCTTCTATCTAGCACATGAAATTTGGCCCTGCTTTTCTACATTTTGGATTATGTGCTTTCCAACCACCTGGACCCTTGCATTGGTGTTGGACTTCAGGATTAGTAGATATAGGGAATTTTTTAAAATGGAAAAGTGAGTGTGATAGACAGGAGGCTGTCCAGCTTTTAAAGATGAAACAGCCAATTGGCTGTTAGTGACTGAGCCCATCTGAATGCTGCTCTAATATCGAATCCTCTTTAATTAATGAGACATGTATTCTGATCATATATGGAAACAAAGAAGGCAGACTTTGTGTGTGTTTGTGTGTACGTGCCATCAAGTTGCAACCAGCTTATGCAGTAAGTGGCTTTCAAGGCAAGTTAGAAGTAGAGGTGGTTTGCCACTGCCTTCCTCTGCAGAGTCTTCTTTGGTGGTCACCCACCTAAGTACTGACCCTGCTTAGCTTCCAAGATCTAACAAGATAGGACTATACCATGCCTCCTTCCCTCCCTGGGCAGACTTTACTGCATCTGAAAAAACAGGTTGCTTACTTATGACTGATTTTATGTCGTTCTATGTGTGTTCACACTGATGAGGTTTGTGCCTGTGCAGAACACCAATTTGGAAATAACTAGAAGCTGTTTTTAGGCACAGTCTTGACTGAGCATATTGGGGAGGAGGTATGTCTTCCAGCTCAGATCCTCCAAATAAGTATCATCACAGCAAGTGAAAAACCTCTGTTGTGGGGAAGGAGGAGTTGGTTGTGACTATTTGATGAACATCAGTTATAAGTAAACCACTGTTCCCCCCCTTTTTTCATGATCTCTGTGCACTGATGGGTAACAATTAGCAAGATGTCTTATTTGGAAGCAGGTACAGATGCAGCTAGGAAAAGAGACTGTTGAGTATTGCCCTGCTGAAAGTTGCAGCTACTGTGGTTCTAACATCTAGAGCCTAATGCCTTATAAAGGTGAAAGGCTGTGGCCAGGAGGCCATTCTGCAGAGCTCAGAAAGAGGGATCCTTCTGCAGAAGGTAGTCCTTGAGAAACCACTGATTGTCAATAGAAATCTCTTATGGGTCAGCTCATAGCAAAGATTGACAATAGCTGTGACCCAGTATTTTCTGAAGGGGGGAAGATCAGTCCAGGTCAAAGGAAAATGTTTTACGGCATATAAAGGGCACTGCAGGGCTCTCTATGCACCCAATGTCAGAACTGGGAAGCAATCCCAGACACAACATTTGGTGGGAAAGAGATGCCTGGCTGTAGGAGTGCTTTGTATATGAAGTTGCAAATAAGCAGGGTCTAAGTGCACAGTGCAGAGTTTCAACCTCTTTTCTGATTGCAGCCAGGAAGGTGACTTTAAAGGTGCAGTGTCTCAGGTACCGGGCAGCTAAAAGTTCAAAGGGTTTCCCTGTTAGGTGAGGACCAACTATACGTCTCATGACTGCAGGTGATGCAATTGCAACGTGAACTCTGGTAAGACCACTGAATTGTCTTGCCAGCAGTCTGTGCATTGGCAGTTATAAGACCAAAGATTGAGTTTTAACATTTCAGAGATGGCCATTTTATCTCCAGTCCCAGAAAGATGCCCACACGAATCAGCTGCATGTATCCTCATGTACTCAGAGGAGGATAGAGCTTTGGCATCAGTCAGACATGCTGGGCAAGATTTTATATCACCTGTCAGATTCCAAGGCACTGCCATTTTCCTCCTTGGATTGAGAGGAAAAGGCAGAACTGTCGCACCTAACACCTAGGAAGAGTCAGATGTAAAAGGTACCAAAATACCAATGTTTTGGTAGCAGTTATGGATGTGGACCCGGTAGCATCAACTGTTGTTGGGGTCAAGGGATATTCTATTGGTCCGAAGGAGGAGCAGGAGCTGAAAGTGATGGGCAAGAGACTGTAGCCAATAGGAGTGAAGATGGATACCAACAGTTGTGTGATGAAACTTATAGCAGCTCATAGATACACATGGTGAATGCTACCAGTAAGAGACCACTGAATACTGATCCCAATCCCTGCAATAACAGTCTTGTGCTCTCAATAGGAAAAAAGGTAGTCAGGAGAGATGAACCATTCCCAAGGATCCAGAACCATACTTTATGATGCTGCATACAGAGTCTAGTGATCAATTTCTAGAAGAGCTAGAATACTGTAACTGGGATGGATCCCTAGGTGACCCTGGCAGTAGTGAGTCACAGTGATGGAGCATATCCTGTGAGGAACCTTTCAAATGACCTGCGGAAAAAGAGCCTATGAGTTGGATGCCTGGGAATTCATGGTGTTCTTGGGATTGCAACAATCTCTTGAATTAATTACTTCCAAGATCAGTTCCAGTGGTGTTGGTATGGAGGAACAGAACTGTATTCATCTACCTTAGGTTGATGTTTCCCTTTGTGTTTCTTCTTCCTAGGTTACGATAGCTAACAAGCCCAATACCTCTGCCTCAGTTGCTTGATATCTGCTGCTGGCTCAGTACTGAAGAACTGTATGAATAGCTGTGATGTCAGAACATGGATTTGCAGCATGGATACCAAGCAGTTGTGTTTCTGCTCAGTAGAGTACTAATTCATCAGTCGTTGCCTCAGAGAGAGCCACTGAAGGGTCTGACTCAGTACAAGGCAGCTTCACTTATTCATCATCAGCATCTCATCTAGTTTGCTTTTAAGCATGCTAGCTCTGTGAATACTTTGAACTTGGGTGAGACCAAATGGTATTGCTTTGCACCATAAGTATTTGTAGTAGTAGGGAAAATGCAGATACTTGCTATCAGAGAGCTGTTTTGGAATATGCAGGTAGGCGTCTGTCTGATTTATGGACACTGGAAATTCCTGAAGTTTCATGACTGTATGCATTTCCATTTACATCTAATACATTATATATTACATTTCCATCTTCAAACTTCTTGTCTAGAATTCTGTTGTGCCACTTCAAATCCAAAATCACACATATTTTTTTTTAAACTAAGGGGGAAAATTGAATAAACTCCAGAAGCTTCTTGTTCTGTCAAGCCATACTGTCTTTGTCTAGAATATACTGAGTGGCTAGAAGTGTGAGATGGAAACAAACATACTAGTCTTTCACTTGGCAAATTCCACAGCCTATCCCAGGGAAATCCTTCTTCCTTCAGCCAGGTATCTGCTTTTATCTTGATGTAAAAGACAGCTACCTCCCAATAGCTCTGAGTGAGCAACCAGCTGCTTGTTACTTGTAGCAGAGATGAAATGATAGTAGGAATAAAAGTGTTCTGTGAGGTTGGCAAATGAAGGGAGGAAGTTCTGGAGAACAGTAGCAAAGCGCTGAAATGTAGGGTACTAGCCATTATGATCAGCTGTAGTAGGAGTTACAAAGTATGAACGAATATATTTCTACTTCATTCTCCTTTGGCATCATTTTACAAGCTTTAAAGTGCCAAATATTACAACTGTTATTAATCTTAATACTAAAAACAGTCACTTCCCATATTACAAGCCTATAATGAAAGAAGCAGCAACAGTGGTGGAAGAGTAGAAAGGAAAAATTATACAAATTCTTATATAAATCACTTTGCCTAATAGATTTAAAGAGGGAGAATGTGGTAATAGTTATAAGTTACTTCAGACTTACAGACACATAGCTGGCATTGATATAATCAGAACCAGGTATACTAGCATCAGGCATTAGCTTCACTCTGTTGTTGTTATCTGTGTGGCAGAAATAAAATTAATTTAATTTATTGTGCTTGTTTCAAGCTATTGTAATATAGCAACTGAATAATTTTTATTTGTATCAATTCCATTACATTAAAAATATACACCCTTACAGCATAAGACAAATGACAACACCATTTTACTAGCTACCATTTTAGTACCTAGTAATTTTCCTTCTGTTATACTTTCGTGAAGTTTTATTTTCATTTTCATCATATGATAATCACTCTATAAACAAGCATCTATAACACCTTGCAATATGATCTGCTATCCTATCCTGTATTCATTTTAATGGGGAACTGCAATGCTGTAAATAGACTGCAAAGTCTGGAGCGAAGAATCTTTTTTTATTCTATTACCTATTCAGCCTTTGGATTTCACACATTCTGGTAGTCAATCTATTGACAAATAATTCTCTCAGGTGGATGCTGTAACTCACTTGTTCTCTCTGTCAACTCATACAATAACAAGAGATAAATGGATGAAAATATTTCAGAATTTTTGTTCTCTATATTTGTTCTCTCATCTGTATATTACCTTTATATAACATCCTAATGTGGTTCTTATTCATGTGAATATAATGTCAATTTTTAAGTAAGCGTATGTTGATGTGAACATGCTCGAATATTTAAAAATGGAGTATAGGCATTACAATATAAACTACAAGACTAGGGGTATACTGGAAAGACAGAAACAATACAATACTGAAATAGGATTTTGAACATATGCTTGACAAATTAACATGGTCAGTAAAAAAGAAACAAATAAAAGTTGACATTCCACTATTACATTATATTGCAAACAGACCACAAGGGCATGTTTTTAACTCTTGTAAATTACAGCACAGAATATGCCTTCAACCAGCAGCAGATAACAGGAGCAGCTGCTCTCAAAAGTTAATAGCATAGAATGTGGCTACATTAACAGAGGAATGCCTTGCCCCCCATCTCACATCACAGCTAATGCTTAAAATAATAATGGCACTTCTTGTCTTATTAACTGAAAAATGAAGCAGTGTTGACTACAGAGAGACAGACTCCTGTCTCCTGTGATAAAATCTATCCTAGACTTATACGTTACTATATATTGACTCTGATCTTTAGTGGACTCTTACACAGTACATTTACAAGTATCCTTTAAAAAGCATCACAAGCTTCAAGGGAAAATGAATATTAAAAGATTTGTATTTTACACTGTAGTATATTACACATTTGCTTTTCAGGAGGAGAAGTCCAGGAAAAGTAACAAGGATTTTGCTATACAGATTATGTCACAAAGCCAAGAAGTTATTTGAGGCTACAGTTTCTGCACCTGCAAATTATGGGCAGAGAGAGTAAGCAAACAAACATTCATAGATAACTCTTATCAAAACAAAAAAGGATGTAAAGAAAGATTTTGTAACAAGAATTAGAATAGAATATGCATATACACACCCAAACAACAGAGTGAGATAAAAGAATTCAGAACACATTTAAACACATTTTTCTACTATAAAAGTGGAAATGGAGTAATCAGAAAAATACACACATGGCTTGATGTTTGGGAAACGATTTTTGGATCTGTTCCAAGGCAGATCAGCATCCGTTGAGGCAAGGTCTGGTAGAAACTTGGGAAGTTCCTACAGAATAACACACATCAGATTATCTTTTAGATTTCCATTTTATTGTAAATAAAGTGTGATATCTTTCAATCAGATGTGAAATTGTCAAAGAAAGACCTTAAACGCAGCTATCGAGATTAGCGTACACAAGATTATATCAGTTAATAATGCATTCTAATTGTGAAGTTTGTAGATATAAAACAGAAAAGTGTTCTTGCCTTTGCTCCAGCTCAGTTAACAAACCCTGTACTAAACCCTGTAGTTTCTGTAGTAATGTAGTAAGAGAACTATGTACTGTGATTTTTTTTTTCTTTCAGGGTGGGAGGAGGCTGCAATAAGGAAGTTTGTCTTTTAACCATGAATACACATGTCCATTTATCAAAAGTTACATGGAATAAAAATGAAAATTCACTGATTTTTTTGACATAGATTCATGGTGTAATATTAGCTTTTTGTGTTTTATGTTGAAGCATTCTAGCAGTACCTAGAGTTTTTATTTCATTTGTTTTTGTGACAGAATATGTGACAATGATATCAAATAAGTTAATTGGATTCAATTGTGTCCTTTTAATGTTATGAAAGACTTTGGAGATTTGAGGTAAGTTGCATTTCTAAGGGCAGCTGGTAATATTACAGAAGCCTTTCACCTTACTGTCAACTCTAGTTACATCAGCAGTGTCAGATTCTGAGCTACAGAATGGATTGTCAGCCTGAACAATCTAAGCTTATAAAGCTTTCACCTTTGAAGTCTGGATAAAGTCACCTTCTGTGTTTCCATGAGGCTGTTGGGGGAGGGCCTTTCCCGAGACCCTTAATGTGGCAATGATGGCCCAGTGCCTTGGTCTCACCTATCAGTAATGCATTTTTCCTAACTCTTTAGTATGAGCACGAGTAAGTACTTAATCAAGCAGGGACAACTGGCAACTTATTATTGCTCACTGACCTCTGCCTCTGCGCAGGAAGGGCAGGAAGATGTATGTTGGGCATAACAAACAGGGCTAAGAGAAAGGAGGAGTGACCACCACATCCCAATTCAAAGTATTAAATATTATCCAAATGCAAAAGAACAGAAGTGGTAAAATCAACTTCACATAAAAACTAGAATATATCAACAGATTTTTAAAAAGGGTTAGAGAAGAAGCAGTGAAAGCAACAGTCCAAGATACTTCTACCAGAGTTGTTTGTTTGAATCCCTGAGGCGCTGCATCACATAGTATTCATATCAAAACTACCTCCACAAATAAACAAATGGGTCTTTTTCCAACTCCAACAATTTGAACATTGGCTACTGTTAAATGCTCAAGAAAACTTCAAAACATTGCAAGGCAATTATGTAATTCCAAAACAATATGAAGTCTATTGCAAGGAGTTACGTCTATTGCCTTTATGATTTCACTGTTGAAAATGTTACACATGAAAAGCAACACAGGTCATCATTAGTGTGCAGAAAAAAGATTTCAGCGATATGATTTATTTCCAAAAATAATTAAAAGCACAAAAGGCACCCTAATTATACTGAAAGACTATGAATGCCGTCCTACTCACACCTTTGAAAGTCCATTGAAGTCAATATGCTTATAAGAGCATAACTGTACTTAGGATGGCATCATAAGTATCTATTTAGAAAATCCAGCTGATGTGAGATTGCAGCATTGATTCCCTCTACACTGCAGCATATATTGAAATTCATTAGTAGTTATAGTACTTCATACTTTGTCTATTGTGATATCGGTAGAAAATAGGCTAACAGAAGAAACCTCTGCTTCAGAAGCTCTTTCTCATTCATTCATTTATTCAGATCTAGTTTAGATGATACTCAAATCTACTTTAGAACACAAAGAACCCCAAGGCAGCATACAGAATTATTAAAAACTATGAATTAAAAGGTCAGCATTAAAATAAAATTTAAAAAGTAATGTTCAGAGTAAAAACATCAATAGGATCAACTAAAAAGCAGTAAAATAAATTATACAAGCTAAAAGAATAAGGAAATAACAATGTGATGTATAAACAGTAGTGGTCAAAAAAGTTTTATAATAATTTCAGCAGACAAAATAAAGTTAAAAGAGAAGTCAAAATGCTTCAGTACTGAAGCATTATACTGATCCAGCAGTATAATGAAGCCAAAATGCTTCATTATACTTCTGGATCAGTCCAGCAGTGTGATGATGGATATTTTCACAAAAGAGGTGTCACCACACAGAAAGCTCTGTCTCTCATGGCTACCATCTTGGACAGTGATAGGACATAAAGCAGATGATCTCAGCAATCAAGTCTGTTCAAGGCCATTCAAATTCCCTGTCCTTCTATTCATATGGAAGCAGGTGGTCCTTCAAATAGACTTACAGTACAATTCTATGCATATTCGCAAGGTTTTTTTCCCAGATAAGTATGCAAAGAATTGCAGACCAGTAAATCCAGTGTTGAAAAAAATCTCTGGATGTGGCAAAGTTACCTTGCTTTTTATAATAATGATAAGGTAATTGCACAGCTCATGCCAGGCCAGCCTGATTTCATCAGATCTCAGAAACTAAGCAGAGTCAGCCCTAGATGGGAGACCTCCACTAGAGTCTAGGGTTGCTATGCAGAGTCAGGCAATGGCAAACCACATCTGAATGTCTCTTGCCTTGACAACCCTATGAAGTCACCATAAGTTGGCTGCCAGTTGATAGCAAAAAACAAAAAAACCTGTTCAGCAGAACTGCATGGCACAATGTGCCTCCAAATTCCCTGCACTGGCAAGATGCAATTTTTGCAGAATAAACAGCTCTATATGTCATACTCTTCAGAGGTATCTTATGGTGAGTGGATTATTTAATGCAGGCCAGCAGTGCTAAAGGACCATGACCAAGAATCTGTAGGAGATACTATTAATCTTCTCACTCTTTTGTTATTCTCTGAAAGATGAAATGTTATCATCTAATAGCAGAAGTGTCAATTGATTTTTTTCTTCATTATTCACAGATCCAGACAGCAGACTATTTGTGGCAAATGCATAAATCTCAAATAATAAAGTCATTGGAGACTGACAAATGATTTGGGGAATAGCAAATGAGTGTGTTGCTAGAAATGATGAATACAATGCTTCTAAGAAATAGGGGATCTATTTGGAAATGTTATAAACTTGATAGCTGTAGAAAAGGTTACTTACAAAAGCAATGGAAGTCCAAGGCTTAAGCATATTTTCTGAATGACGTAGTTCTAGCATTGCCACGCACATTTTGGAAGACCTATCTGTTTTCAACAGGAGTAGACTTGCACTGCTATTGACTGAGACATTGCTGGTTGTGGTAAAATGGGCTTGCAAACTGCCCCTGTGATTCTCTATGGAGATTAATGGGAACTAAACAAGAGCAATGCCTTTGCGTAACTTCCTTTTATTGCTTGGAAGCAGAGAAAGTGTGCATGTGTTAAGTTTTTGCGTGCTATAGATCTACTCAGCAATAAATCATATTTTACCAAAAGTTAGTTTTCATCTTCCCTCATATTGTTGTAGACATAGACTCACTGTTGCCCTTTAAAACTACAGGTGCCTAAAGAGTAAAAGATTCTCACTAGCTAGTTCACATATTACCTACCAGCTTCATATGGTAGAGAAGGAGCACACACCTTCCTTCCCTTTACAGTGCAAATGACACAATTTACAGTCCAGGGCCTCCAAATGAATCCCCAGTTGTGCAGCAGTCCTGTTTGTACCATTTCTTGATCCTCCTGATTCCAAGTAGGAGACGTAATCATGTGAAAGAGGCTTCTACATGACCAGCTATTCACAATGAACCCCCAGCATATACATGATGTAGACAGGATGTGGCACATCACTTCTGCCTCATGTGCATTTTCTAGGTGATGTATGAAATAGTGCCAAATTACTAAAATCCTCATCTTGATTCATCAGTGAATCAGGATTGCATCCACAGAGCTTTCGGTCTGCAGAACAGTCACATTAACTCTGTAAGATGAGGATTGCAGTCAGGAGCTGTATATAATAACTTCTAGGAATTCTCTTTACAATGAGATATAAGCTTTACTATAATACTTTTTAAAAATCTAATAATTGTTCACATCTAATGTGCAACAGAACCAATGGCAACTTTGTATACTTAAGATGTGCACCATACTTCTCAGTTTTTTATGGTGGACCCTTCATCTGCCAGTATCAGTTTCACTAGCTGAGCAGATATCCGTACACATAATTGTGTGAACGCAGCTTCTCCTGTGTGCAAAGATCTGCAGACTTTGGCACAAATCTAACACTGGTATTAGAAAAAAATGGAACCAGGTATCTTATTGCTTCAAAAATATGCATACAATGAAGCACATTTGAAAAAGTCATCAACTCTTATCGAATCAAATCATATGGGACTTGTGGTCATCCCAGAAATCCAGTATGAATCAGTTAGGGTCCTCTCTTAGAGGATATTCATCCTAGGTCTGGGCTGGTGAGAAGATGGAGTTTCCCCAGGAACTTCTCATTAAACTACAGAAACAGTATTTAAAAGGACCATTTAAAGAATTTTATTGTTAGTCAAACAGATAATTACTGCTGTTGTCAAATGTATTTGTATGAATAATTCTCATCACCCATTGCAATGAAAAGTAACTAAATACATGTAACCTTTTCTAAACAATCAAACTGGTAATTGGGAATTGATGATCAAGGACAATGTCCTTCACAGCTTTGACTGCTTAAAATGGACATGAAATATGACACATGAACCAAATGAAGGTCTTGCAATGTTGTGACAACTGCTGGTAACATACCAAAAATTCTTCTTGAAACTTTAGGTTGTTGTTTGAACAAAGCTCTTCAACATGTTGTAGAAAACATTTCTTGCTTATTGGCCTGCAAATAATTTTTTTAAAAAATCAAGTTAGCAGCAGCTTTTAGGTTTAAAAAAAAAACTTGTTTAACCACCAGAATGCTACAATTCAGATATATAATGTCAATATAGAGAAAAATAATTATATGAATGATTCATTTCATGTTTACAATTGCTGTGAAAGAACAGAATCTTATTGTTTTAAATATCCTTGGATTTTTTTGATGTAACACTACTTGCTATGTAAAATCTGAGTTTTATAAATCTGGATACTTCAGATGCAGTCTTGATACTTATACTTTTGCAAATCACCTTTCCATTCTATTCAAGCGCATAATACTTCTTTTGTCACACAAAAACCATTTTATACAATGCAGGGATTTAGTCATATAAAATATAGCAGTGACTTCATTCCCATAATGACATGGTATTTAAACCCCAAGGAGTTAAATATCCCTGTATTACTTGCCAAGCTAAAACACAGACATGCAGGCTTCACCCCAGAGAGAGAGAGCATTTCTCCAGTTACCATGCAATTAGTCATGCTTTTATGATTTACACACAGCTTGGAGCTTTTTCTAATAAGTATACAAAAGGGAGCCACACATTACTATTCATCAAGCTAGCAAATCTGTAGTCACAATATGAAAATCGGCAATCAACTTACTTGATGGATTTTCTATAACTAAGTAACCTGCAACAGAGATTACGTTATATGAGGTAAGTTGTGAGTCAGACAATATTTTGCATTCCAGTTAAGTTCTAGATGCAGTTAAGCCAGAAATGCATTCACTGTTACAAACGATTCCGTTTTAAAACATATGTTTGCTGCCTGTTAAGGAATATCAAAAGCCACTGTGCCAATAACAAAACATGCTTAAGATTTTTACTAGCCTGGGAAAGAGATTTTTGGCACTATGGAGAATCTAGTTTGATATGACTGGTATAAAGATAAGTCATACTTGGTAGCTTTACTGAGGAAAGTTTATACTATTGCACTTTTTACATCCTTTCCAAACTCCTCTGCTCATAATGGACAAAAAAATTCCACATATCCAGAGCAGTCTGTTTATAATAACTGAATATGGCATGATATATCATAGCGCTGCTGTTCCCCACAAAGAGTGTTTTTAAGCACATTTTATGTTTAGAGGAACTATTGCATAGACACACTCACTTAATACATGCATGTATGTGTTTGTTTTTTTCTGAAGCAGTCTAAGCTGCTCAACATCTAAACAATTATAATTGTAGTTATCATTACTTTCATGCATAAGCCACTTTTCTCACTTGGACTTAAGGCGCATTCAAGTTGTCAGTGAATAGTCTTGAGCTTGGATATAGGGGGAGGACATAGATTCTCTTTGGCAAAGATGTCTGAAGATCAGGTCCCTTCTCAACCAGGCTACTACACTCCTAACTGTTTTGCAAATGAAATCCTGTACCCCAAATTTGAAAAAATATGGAAGGAATTTCAGAAAATCAGGCTTCTGAGATAACTTCTAATTTTCTAAAGGGAGGGAGGAAGGTATGAACCGGGTTGAAAGTAGCAAATTATCACTCTCTTATGTAGTGTACTGTTTTTGGCATAGTTTCTCCAGATCAGAGGCAGAATACCTGAAAAGCAATTTAAATTGTAAAATCTATATTGGAATCTGCAATATAATACAATAAATACAAATTATGTTGGGCGGGGGGGGTCACGTTCACAAATGGGATGCCCAAATATGAAATGTGAGGGTTTCGATTTGCTCTGATAGACCTTTATGAATATTATTATTTGAATATCCTTACTTTTGCCCCTAAGGATATAAAGAAGATAAAAACTCAGTTTCCAGTTGTGATTCTGACAACCTTTTTGAGTACTTCACCTAGATAGGTGTGTACTGATCAATGAAGCTGGCTGGGATTTTTTTTTTTTTTTTTTGCTTTCTGGCACGATTTCAAGATGGACATGTTAGAAATTCAGTTGTGACAACCTCCATGTTCAGGTTGCTGAAAGTGCGGCTCAGCACTATGGACTGACAGTGAATGAGATAATTATCATAACACACACATTAAAAGGTTTTGTAGAAACAGTAAATAAACAGTAACCTTCAACATATTAGAGTTTGAGATGCTTTACTTGAAAGAATACAATAAAGTCACATTAAAGTTAACTTAAAAATGAAAAAATAGCTACTTGCAAGGGAATTATTCTCAGGAGAAAAATCTTCAAGTTGTTTTAAAAGGGAAGGATGGAATAATAAGTAACAATGCTATGTCAATGGAGAAATCTCATGGCAGAAATTCAGTATATAAATCTAACCAAAAAATCTCAGGTAAGAGCTATCCTATTTTTAAAAATTCGTTTTAAAAACAGGAAAATGGAAATGCAACTCAATGGTCAAACTAATATGAATAAAACTTATTTAAAGTATTACTGTGGCAACACCTGTGTCAGGAACAGGATTGTGCTGCTAATAAACCAAACAGGTTTTTCACCCCAAAAAACCCTGACAATAGGTTGTGTCAGACATTTCCATTGGTGTAAACTGAATCTCCCAACATCCACATGTTGAGCAGAAAGACTGGATACCGTCATTCATATCTATATAAATAATTACATTCATTTTCAAAGTATATGCCCACAGGCTCTTCTAGACAACTGGGAATGCTGTAATCATTTATTTAACTTATATACCACCTCTTCACCATATTTAGTGCTTGAGGCAGTTTACAACATACAAACAACAAACATCCACAATCATGCACACATATGCATGTACACTTGTACACTATAAACTTGTAACAAACATCAACCACAATCATGCACGCATATGCATGTACACTTGTATGCATGCATGTGATGAAAATGGGATGGCTGGGGGATTGACTTGCAGGTACAATCCTGTTTTCCTCTACATGTGTTTAGATGTATACTAAAGAAGGATAACATTTGTCTGAAGAGAGCTAATATTTTTAAAGTACTTCACAATAAACTACACTATTTCGTAGACAAACCAAATGACTTATTTAAAAAACATTCCATTTTTGCAAGCAGAAAATTAATTGCCTTCAGTAGAACGAAATACAACTTCAGATTGACTAGATTGTTCTCTGTACTTGATTTATGGCGTGTGTGTGTGTGTATTTGAAGTCCACCTTCCTCACTGAGATTTAAAACAGATTACAACAATATGAGTGAAAAAACAATATAATTAATTGCTAGGACAGTCACTGATCAAAGTATAATAATGAATGTCAATTAGAATATTCAGGGAAACAGATATAATAGGGAATGGTAAAAGAAACATTTTCAAACAAGCATAAAGCTGAGCACAGAGATGAAATTTATTTATTTATTTATTTGTATTATTTATAATCCACCTTTCTCACTGAGACTCAAGGCGGATTACACAGTGTGAGATTAGTACAGTCAGTATCAAGGTTTATGGTCTCTAACTCATTAGTGGAGCAACTGGCCCCTCCCTACAATACAAAAGCCTTTTTGAATAATTCAGTTTTGCATTGTTTGCAGAAAGCCAGGAGAGTGGGGGCTCTCCTGACCTCCTCAGGCAGGCTGTTCCACAAGGAAGGGGCCACCACAGACAAAGCCCATGTACGAGCTGCTGTTGATTTTGCCCATGTGTAGGGTGGCACCGGCAGGAGACCCTGTTCAGATGAGCGAAGTTGCCGTGGAGGAACATAGGGAGGGAGATGGGCCTGTAGGTATGCCGGACCAAGTCTGTGAAGAGCTTTGTATGTGATAACCAATACTTTCAACTGAGCACGGTAACTGATAGGTAGCCAATGGAGTGACTAAAGAATGGGGGTGATGTTCATGCTCCTGCTTGCTCCTGATAACAGTCAGGCCACAGTGTTTTGCACCAATTGGAG
Organism: Eublepharis macularius; assembly: GCF_028583425.1. Lineage (NCBI taxonomy): Eukaryota > Metazoa > Chordata > Lepidosauria > Squamata > Eublepharidae > Eublepharis > Eublepharis macularius. The sequence continues at coordinate 56,310,049 of NC_072798.1, forward strand.
TCTTTCAGTTAACTCAGATGGAAGACCTATGTACAATAGTCAAGTTTTGATGTTACCATAGCATGGATCCAGGTGGCCAGGTCAGCCATGTTGAGGTAAGAAGCCATCTTCCTGGCTAGTGTGAGATTGTAGAAAGCATTTTTTGCAGCAGCCTTAACAGCCGGTTCGGTGTAGTGGTTAAGAGCGTGGGACTCTAATTTGGAGAACCGGGTTTGATTCCCCACTCCTCCACTTGACGCCAGCTGTGTGACCTTGGGTGAGTCCCAGCTTCTAGGAGCTCTCTCAGCCCCACCAACCTCACAGGGAGTTTGTTGTTGGGATAATAACTTATTTGTAAACCGCTCTGAGTAGGCATTAAGTTGTCCTGAAGGGTGGTATATAAATCAATTATTATTATTATTATAACTTGTTTTTCTAGTAGTAGAATTGGATCCAGTATAATCCCTAGGCTCTTAACCGAGTTTCCAAGGGTCAAATGAACTCCATCAAAAGTGGGGAGTACAATGTCTTTTAAGATCTCTGCCTTCCCAACAAGCATCATTTCCTTCTCATCTGAGTTAAATTTCAATTTGTTCATTTTCAGCCATTTCACCACAGCTGTCAGGCAGCAATCCAAGATTTCTACTGCATCCTGTGGGAACCTGGATAGCAAGATATAGAGTTGGGTGTCATCTGCATATTGGTGACATCCAACTCCAGAGCAGCAAATGAGTTCTCCTAGAGGCTTTACGTAGAGGCTGAATAATATGGGAGATAAGATTGTGCCTTGAGGAACCTTGCAAGATAGCTCCCATTCTGGAGATAGCTGATCTCTGATGGCAATCCTTTGAGTCCATTCCATGAGAACCCATTTAAACCAATCTAAGGCACAACCTTTGATGCCCACTTCTGTCTCTAAACACCTCAACAGGATGGCATGGTCTACTGTGTCAAAGACTGCACATAGATCCAGGAGGAGCAATAAGGAGGCACGGCCTTTGTGTATATTCAGCCGGAGATCATCCACTAATGCTACTAGTGCTGTCTCCCTCCCATGCCCTGGTCTGAATCCAGGCTGGAAAGGGTCTACAGCACTTGTGTTTTCCAAGAAGATCTGGAGTTGGTCAGCTACCGCTCTCAATCATTTTGCCGAGAAAGGGCAGATTAGAGACGGGGAGATAATTGGCCTCATCATTTTTGTCTAAGAATAACCAATTTCCTTGGCATGTTTAGCAGTGTGGAAACTCCCTAGCAGGCACATATCTACATGAGCAGACAGTACACAATAGAGTTTAGTCCCCATCCTTACTAAAAACATCTCTCGGAGCTATTTCTTATGACACAGTCCTCCACAAACTATGCAGTTGTGCATAGTTTGCAGAAAGCCAGGAGAGTGGGGGCTTTCCTGACTACCTCAGGAAATGACATACTTTGTAAACCTCTCTGAGTGGGTATAAACTTGTCCCGAAGGGTGGTATATAAATTGAATGTTGTTGCTGTTGTTGTTATTATTATTATTTATTCCATAAGCTGTGGGCTACCACAGAGAAAGCACACATGTAGGCAGCTGTTGATTTTTCCCAACTGCAAGATGGTATCTGCGGGAGGCCCTGATCACATGAGCAAAGCTGCCATGGTGGAACATAGGGAGAGAGGTGGTCACATAGATGAGGGACCAAGGCCATAAACAGCTTTTAATGTGACAGCCACGACCTTGAATTGAGCCTGGTCATTGATGGGAAGCTAATGGAGTGACTACAAAATGGGAGTGATATGAATACTCCATCTAATTCCTGAGAGTAAATGAGTTGCGGCGTTCAGAATTGACTTTGAGGACAGAGCTATGTAGCGTGCATTACAGTAGTCTAGTCTTGATGTTACTGTGCTATGAATCCAGGTGGTGAGATTGGCCGTGTCAAGGTAGGGGGCCATCTTCCAGGCTAGTCTGAGTTGGGAAAAGGCCTTTTTTGCAGCTGCATTTTCTTTCTTCTCCAGCAGTAATGCTGGTTCTAGTATAACCCCATGGCTCTTAACTGAGTCAGCTAGGGTTAAATGAACCCCATCAAAGGTTGGAAATACGTTGTTCAAGACCTTTGCTTTTCCAACCAGCATCAGTTCCATCTTGTCTGGATTCAGTTTCAATTTGTTTGCTTTCAGCCAATTGACAACAACTGTCTAGCACCTACTTAAACTAGGGGATTTGGATAACAAAATATAGAGTTGGTATCATCTGCATATTGATGCCATCCAATTCTATAGTTATGAATGAGTTCTCCTAAAGGCTTTAGATAGAGGTTGAATAACATGAGGGATAAGATTGTACCTTGTGGAACCCCACACGATAATTCCCACTCTGAGGCTCGCTGGTCTCCAATATCAACCTTTTCAGTCTGTCCCATGAAGAACGAATTAAACCAATCCAAGGCACATCTCATGATACCTACTTCTGCCTCCAAATAACTCAACAGGACGGCATGGTCTATTATGTCAAAGGCTGCAGATAGATCCAGGAGGAGCAAAAATGAAGCACTGCTTTTTCTACATTTAGGTGGAGGTCATCAACTAGAGTCTCCATCCCATAGCCAGACTGAAAATGGTTTAAAGCATCAGTGTTGTCCAAGAAGGCCTGGAGTTGGTCAGTTACTGTTCTCTCAACCACTTTGCCCCGAAAGTGCAGATTAGAGACTGGGTGAAAATTGGCTACATCATTTTTATCTAAGGATGGTTTTTTAAGTAGTGGCTGGATGACTGCCTCTTTGAGAGGCTGAGGGAAGGTGCCTTGAGTTAATGAACAATTTATGATAGACATTAAGGACTCCTTTATGTGAACTTTGCAAGGTTTTAGTAACCAGAATGGGCAAGGATCCAGAGAACAAGTAGTTGCCTTCACAGAGGCTAGAATTCTGTCAGCTTCCATCACTGTGACTGAGTCAAAATAATTCAGAAATGAACCAGACAGTGTGTTAAGCATTTCTTGTGGCTCATGTATATTATAGGTGACATCCAGATCAGAGCATATTCAAGCAATTTTATCAGCAAAAAACGTTGCAAAGGGGTCGTCTGTTCTTGAACCAGCATTCAGATTTAGGGGTCAAAAGATGTCAAGATACCTTAAACAGTTGGAATTGACATGAATTAGCTGATGCAATGGTTGTAGAAAAATGTTTCTTGGTTGCTATCACAGCTGCTTCATAAATCTTCCAATGGGCTCTGTAGCATGCTCTATCAGATTCAGCATGAGTTTTCCGTCAGCATCTTTCCAGGTCTTCCAGTCTTCTTTAGATCATCCAGCTCTGTGGTGACCCATGGGGCTGGTTTCTACTGCAAGGGAGGAAGGGGCAGGCGAGAAGCATCTTGTTGTCAATAGCTGAAAGGAGCTTCAGATTCCATGCTTCCACTGCAGCCTCAGTAGAGCATGAATTTGAAATTCTAAAATTCCCCAGTGCATTCTGGAATCCAGAAGGATCCATGCGCTTTCATGGGTGGACCATTTTAGCTGGGTCCCCCACTTTGAGGGATATGGAAGCCATATTTCACCTTGACTTCAACAGGTAATGGTCAGTTCATGTTTCAAGCTGAATCACCAATTCTGAAAGAAACCCTTCCTTAAAGGCTTGGAGCAAAAGATTAAATACACAGTATGGTCCTTTTCATGCATGAGGCCCATCACTATTTGAGAGAGGCCTAGGGCTGCCTAGGAAGCTATGAAGTCCTGGCCCAGCCTTGATGTGTGACATTCAGCATGGAAATCACCCCGAACTATCAGTTTAGGTGTTTCCAATATCACGTTTGAGAGTACCTCAGCCAGCTCAGGATGGGTTTTTGCTGGGGAGCTAGGTAGCTGGTAGACTAGTAGAATAATCAGTTTATCCTTAGTCCCCAGTGTAAGAAGTATACAATCAATGCCTGGAATAGTTTGTACTGGGAATCTCCAGAAATTGAAAGTTTCAAGGAGTACAATAACAACACTACCTCCCCTGACAGCTGTGCAGGGTTGGTGGAGAACTGCATAATCAAGTGGAGCTAGCTGGGAAAGGTACACCATGTCATTTTTTTCCAACCATGTCTCAGTTATGCAAGCCAGGTCAATTTTCTCCTTCTGCAACAACACAGCCAGAAGGGCAGATTTATATCTCACTGATTTGGCACTGCATAGCATTGGAGAGAAGGTGGGAGAGCACCTTGCACCATCAACTCTAGGGATGCTATGGAGGTTGGGCAGGCAGCAAGAAACCTTGCTTGACATTGGCCATGTTTGATAAAGCCCACCCCCATATCTACCAGCTCCAGTCTGTACTGGGATAGTGCATACCTCACACATTCTGTCCCAAGTAGAAATAACGCCCACAATAGAAAAAGGAAAGCTCAGGTACCCCAGAGTCAACAAGCTAGTATATGGTTAATGAAAGCAACTTGGTTCTGAAGATTTTGGTCTCATCCTGTAGTTTCAGAAAGAGTAAAGGGCATTAACAACATGTTCCTTCTACAGGTTCAATGTTGTACTCAGTAGACAATGATAATTAATTGCAGTCTTCTAATCAGACATCCTGATGCATCCAGGACAATCCATATATGGAAAGAGGCTTCTAACATGACAATCATTCTGTTGGATATATTAAGTGCATGCAATATAATTGTCCAGCTAACCGGCAGTGTTCTTTATTAAATTAGCGTCATGTGCACATTGCTAAATGGATGGTCGAGGCTGTTGGGGTTGGGATCCACAAACATATATGTGTTATATTTGACACAGCATGGGGACCCAGTGTGACATAATGCATATTCAATCTGTAGATAATGCCATAAATATTGTGAATTGTGTGGTGGTGGTAAGTGCCATCAAGTCATAGCTGACTTATGGAGGGCCCCCCCCCCCTGCACAGGCGTTTTCAAGGAAAGAAACTAACAGAGATTATTTGCCATTGCCTGCCTTGGTATATCAACCCAACTTCCTTGGAGATTTGCCATCCAATTACTAACCAAGGCCAATCTTGCTTAGCTTCAATATCTGAAGAGATGGGGCTTGGCTGGACTGTCCAGGTCCAGATTTGCAAATTATGTACATCTTAACAGGCATTTAAAAGATAAGGTGGTTGGCTAAGAGAGAAGAAAGTATGTGTCAGGAGTGGAACGACTTTGAATGACAGATTGAGAGAAAGAACCGAGGGAGAGCCAGGAGTGAAGAGTTCTGAGGATTTGACTGGGAAGGCGATTAAGAAAGAAGTTTTTCTTTTAGGATGGGCTAATCTAGGTAGGTAGGGCTTTGCAAAGTGAGGTACATTAGGAATGGAAGATATTAACAATAGAGTGAGGAAGGTTTATTGTTGTATATTTTGAACTTTTTTTCTCTTTGACTAGTTTATATTTTTTTCCCTTATTGGAGTGGATGTTGAGAAAAATGAATGGTCTGAACTTTATATGTTTCTTAAAATAAAGTTTGTTGTTAATCATTTTAAAACGTTGTGTCTTCAGGGGTACTGCTCACTCTTGTTGGTCTTAGTTACCAAAAGGGGATTTAATGGAATATGGATCCAGTGTGATCCTGGTGGTAGTGTAGTTGGTGGGTACTGAAAGTGACAGAGAAACAGCAGACTGCATCTCAGAGAGGGAAATGTAACTTCCAGACCTAACCTGTGTAGTCCATAATGTGGGAATCGGGGAAACTCAGAGTATAGTCCTTCTAAGCACAGTCATACCTGTCTAAGTTAATTGAAGTCAGTGGACTAAGTAACTCTGTTCAGCACTGTAATGTAAATGTATTATCAAAAAATTGACCATTCAGATCTATTCTGTAAAGAAAATGTTAACTCAACAAGGACACAATCATAGTGAATTTAAAGAAGCAGGAAGGTTATCTATCATATATGTGGTGGTGGTGGAAAGTGCCATCAAATCGAAGCTGACTTATGGTTACCCCTGCTGGGGCTTTCAAGGCAAGAAACTAACAGAGGTGGTTTACCATTGCCTGCTTCTGCTACCTTGGTTTTCTTTGGAGGTTTCCCATCCAATTACTAACCAAGACCAACCTTGCTTAAATTCCGAGATCTTAGGAGATCGGGCTTGCCTAGGCTATCCAGGTCAGGGCATTATATATTGGCAGGGGTTATTTATTTCTGATTACAATATAATTGTGTATAATAAATTCAACAAGCCATGTGTCAGGGCTTTATTATGCAGTCATAAACTTTTTGTGCATTATCTCCATGAAGGAACAGTGACTGAAAAGTGGTCATTGAATCATCATCTCACTGGAGTTTAAGAGAATATGCATTTTGACTCATCTATTTCTATACCAAATGACCGTGGCTTATGAGAGTTCATAATATTTTTCTTGTCTTGAATGATAGGTGAGTTTAGCTGAAGTTTCAATTCAGACTGACTTTCTCCCCTCCCGCCCTTATTTGAGTTCTTTGTCTAGGTTCAGAAAGAGCCCATTTATTTATATTGGGAATGGTGAATGAAGTTTATGTTGTTACACAGAATCAGCTTACTCCATGGGTCAGTCAGTTGAAATCTGCTGGGAATTGAGATTTGTTCAGTGGAAACCACAGAAATGAATATATAGACTAAAGGCTTAGCTCATAACTACCACAAACACTTGCTAGAAATAACCAAGGAACTAATTTTCAACAACTTAATTGAGAGCTTTATCACGCTAACCCTTTACGGACAGCACAAAACTACAATCCCTCATGAAAAGGCTCCACAATAATCTTTATTTAATAGCCAGACTGTTGCTTCACAATAGTCCAAGACATTCATACACATAAAACAATAGCTTGGATCCTATGACTGCATTCTGTGAATGCTTCTTTTTGGCCTAAGCGCCCATCATTTCCTCTGCCACAGGAAGTGAGCTGTGCTGTTGCCAAACTGAGGCAGAGGCAGAACACGGTCAGAAGATTCGAACCAATTTGTTTTATTACTGAAATTTTGATCTGGCAACTCTAATATTAGCACTGACCAAGCTTACACAATTTCAGAAGCATGGTGTTTGGGAAAAAATAGTAAGTGTTCCCATCTGTAGGATGCATGGAGAATGAGCTTAATCTTTACCTTGCACATAATTTTACTGACCTGAAACGATCCTAGGTGCTAATTAGGCTGCTGTAGAAACCTAGGAATACACTTGTGGGGCACTGAATGTAGAACCTGCGAGACATGTCTGACTGTTACAGAGGATAAAGGGTGGGGAGGGGCTCTGTCCAGACCCTATCTGTGTACTTCATAATGTGGACCATTTGTCCACTATTAAAGCTCACATGGTAATCATTTGAATTGTACATTAACTTTCTGCAATTAGTCCCTTGTAGAAATTCTCTAGAAACTGTGTTGTAGGAAGATTTCCAACCATTTGTATGTAAACTCAGGTTTAGTAAACATTACAAATAAGATTTGTCAAGTTTGAATTTAAACTTTTAAATGGATTTCTGTCACCTCATCAGAGGTAAAATGTTCACTGGAATCCACTCTTGAGAGCCTTTCTAGATGATGTTTTCACTCTATAAATGTGCAGCTGTTACTCAATTGCTGAATAGGATCTCCATGTCTTTAAGTAAAATACTTCTTTAAACAGTAGCACTTCTGTTACAGACTTTTGAAAAGAAAAATAAAGTGGAGAACACTGATAAAATTTCCCTTCTGCCATATAAAAATGTTCTGAAGATGTTTGCATCAGTATACCTGGATATACCCATTTCTGGCTCTTTTTTTTTTAAAAAAAGCAGAGAACATTTTCCCATCTGGAAGGCTTCCCCTCACCCATTCATTGCATGGGAACAGAATATAATACTACTAATTCTGGATGAACAATAATGTTCATATAGGCATATGGATAAAAACTGAATTACTCTGTCATCTGGAAGGGCCATTTATTATCTACAATTTAAATGTTACCAGTGATGAGCTAGAATGATGAGCTTGAAACACAAGGGGGAAAAAGTTTTAAAATATACCTAGGCATGAAAAAATTAACATCTATGTTTGATAAAGTTAATAAGGCATAGTATCACACAAATGAACACAGCACATTAGAAATCACACATGGACTCTTTAGCCATGCAGTAACTTACTGGATGACAAATATCTCCTTGCGTCTAAAGAAAAAGGAAGAATATCTGGAAACAAAACCCATTCATAATTAAGTATTCAAAGATGCAATAAAAAGTGGCATTAATTAAAGTGCTGACTTTTGCTTTAAGTAAAACAAGATTTTCCTATCTGTCTCATAAAATGCACATTATTGCTATCAATCATTAAAAGGCAGATTCATTAGTCACACAATTTGTGGCAGATCTATTTATGATTCTTTACATACATTGTCCAAAATATTGTGGTAGCAAACTACACATAGACAAATAAACTCTCAGAATTTTACTGTACAATTTATGCTAACCACCTATAGCTAACAGCTAGGCTTGCCAGGTTACTACTGATGACAGGAAATTTCCTGATGATTGTAGCCTTTGTCTGCTGATCAGTGGCAACTGACAGGAGAAGACAGGCTGCCCAGAGATTACTTGCCATTGGAGGGAAGCGCGAGCGCCCGACTTACCGGGCGCTCGGTTTGCTGCCGCCGGGGTGGGGAGGCGGGGCGGGCACCGCGGCTTCTGGGTCGGCTTGCCTGGCGTCCATGCGGGCAAGCCGACGGCCAATCAATTCAAACCCCGGCCAGCCAATCGCGGTGGCTGGGGGGCGGGGCGGGGCCTGCTGCCGGACCTCGGGGAGGCAGTCTTCCCTCTGGTCCGGCGGTTTCTTATTTAACCGGCTCCAGCCCAGCCCCGCCGCATTCCGTTCCTGGCTGCGAAATCCCACCCTCCGCTCCCTCTGTACTTGGGTTTGTGTTGCTTGTTTGTCATAACTTGTTCCTTGCGGTTGGTCATTGCATCGGATCTCTTTTGGGGGGAATCAGGGCCTCTGCCCTGGTTCCCGGTAAGGGGATTCCCATAAGGAATCTTGGGAGTGAGTACGGAGGTGCATGCCCAGCTCGGGGGCTGCCAGGGCGTACTCACTACCAGGTGGCAGGGGAATCATGCAGGGGTGTACACCCATGTGATTCCCCCCCAAATGCCACTCCTGGGTTCCCCCCTTCAGCACGGGCCTGAGGGGGGAGGGGCCATCGGCTGGCAGGCGGGCCAGCCGATGCACAGGGATCCGATCCACATGACTGCCAATGCTCCTTATCTGCTGTTGTTTATAATAAAGTTATGGCCAGAAATTTTCTCCAGTCACGTGTGTGGTCTCAGTTTGTTGCCGCGCTCCCCCCCCCTTTGCCTCCCCACCCCTTCAACACTAGGCTGCAACCTGGCAAGGTGGCCAGGAAATAGGCACATATGCACCCATGTCCCTGGCAGATGATGTCACTTCTGGTGACCGGCTCTAGTGTGGAACGCCACCACTTTCGAGTTACACCAATCATGGGCCAGTAATGCAGAGGACATGTGAAAAAGTAAGTAAACATTTCCCCCCACCTTGCCAGTTGCCAGGTGAACCTGGCAATCCTACCTACAGCAGTGAGATTTCATAAGCAAAGATAGTGCAATCTCTGAAAGAGTTATTCTTCTAAATCCATTGAAGTCAATAGGATTAGGGTATAACTCTGCTTTGAATAAGCCTGTAACTTTTGTTTACCTAATTAATATCAAGGGTATAAAGTGGTGTACAAGAATTTAAAACAGACAGAGCGTAAAAGTACAATTTATATTTTCTTCAAAGATAATATCCCATAAGTGATTGAGGGAGCAATCAGTATCTTTCCCTGGATTGTATGAATACTGGTTTAGGTTGGGCTGAATCAATAGGAATGGAGAAGAAAAAGGCAATACCTAGCTATAAGCATTGTTCATTGAGTGTTCATCTGTGCAGTCAGATGTGGAACCAAAAGATATACAGGTCAGCTGCAGAAGATTTCAGGGCTATTTGAAACATAAGGCATTCCCTTTATCTCAAGTTCACGCTCTCTCAAGTCATTTCCTTTTTCGAGTAATGGGGCAGGTTCAACTTCTGGGAAAGTTCCTCCTCCAAACACAGGAGGGGCTTCCTTCAACAATTTCTGCTCCAACCATGTCTAGCAAGAAGAGGGCTTGTTCTTTCTAGAGTTTTTAATGCCCCCTCAGGCCTCACTGTTTTCAGAGTGAGTTGCCCTACTCTCCTCAACTGCAAGGGGTGAACAAAAAGGGCTTGCATGGTAAACTCCTTTACCCACTCCGGCTGGTAGGTTCTGACAACAAAAAGCTCATAAATTAAGGCCTTACTGAGGTACACTCCCTTCCCTGCCTAATCCAGCAGGGCATAGCAAGAAACACTCTTGGATGAAAAACTTGCAGCAGTGCATTTTCCTTCCCCTAACAGCCAGGAATTTGAGCAATGCTTATACCACAGATGACGGTCTCACAGAGGTAAACTTTCCTCCCTTTTTTGGCTGGGCAGGTTGTGCGAAGAAGCATTTGCAGGCAATAGCCACACAGAGGTGTGTAGGGGGTGTACTAAGGTTGCTGCTGGGGGGAGGGAACCCCCGCTCCCAGACTTCTCCCCTCACCACCACTCACCTGGCCAGTGGGGAAAGGTGTGGGAATGAGTCTCTGAGGGCATGCTCCTAGAGCAGGGCAATTATGTCACTTCTGGGAGTGACGTCACGCAGGCCCCAGGAGTGCTCCCGGGCTCTGCACTGGGCTGATTTGGTCTGTTTGATGTCACTCCTGTGTGTGTGTGGGGGGGGGACCTGTTTCTAGTGGGACAAGCATGGTTCAGTGAGATTCTGCACATGGTAGCATGACAGCTGCAGGAGAAAAGCATGTGTTTGGCGCAACTGATAGAATCTCGGAATCTTGCCAGAATTTTTTCTGGGGACAGGATTTCTCAGCAGACTCCTACAGAGGACATGTCTCCAAACTGTGTCACCTCCCTATGTCCATCTCCTCTCTGATTTCACTGGAAACTCCTAAAGAGCTGTATTAGGAAGGGCAGTTTTGTAATGTTCCTCCCATGTGAGGAACTTCATGAGGCTGTCAATTCCAATGGTTCCCAGCTTTGGAACTCGGTAGGGTGGCATTTTTAGAGAGATGCAATTCTGGGAACATGGGAGACAGCATAATTCAGGATGAGTGCCAGCTGTCTAGATCTCTGTGTGTTTTTAGTGGGGTTTCTTGCCATCCAGAATGAGTTGGAGGGAAAGGAGACTCTTATTCTTATATTTAGCATGTCACAAGACAGGTTAGTCAATACAGTATTAGAGGCAGCAGTGTTTACTCTAGTGGAAGAGCAAGAGTCAGGTCCAGTAGCACCTTAAAGACCAACTAGATTTCCAGGGAATGAACTTTTGAAAGTCAAAGCTCCCTTCATCAGATACAAGGAGTGGAAAAGGGAAGAGTCTTTATAATCCAAGCAGAGTATAAGAGGGGTATTGCAAATTAGAGTGTTAAGAAGCTAGCTGTAATACATGTTTGATATAGCATGCATGTGAAGTGCAGAAAAATTAGCATCTGTAGTGCAAGAAAACACCAATGTCCCAATTCAACCCTGGAGGGGCATTGTTCCAGATTTGCAAATAAACTCAATTTCAGCAATCTCACATTGTAAGTTTCCTTTGACGTTTCTCCACTTGAGAACTACTACCTTAGGTCAATGATGGAATGTCCTGGCAGATTAAAATGTTCTCCCACTGATTTTTTGGATGTTGTGATTTTTTATATCAGATTTATGCCTATTTATTCTTTTGCAAAGAGACTGATGTGATTGTACAATATAGAGAGCTGAACGGCATTGCTGACACTTGATGACATATATAATATTGGAAGATGAAGTGAATGAGCCTGAGGCAGTATTGCTGGTTTTATTAGGCCCAGAGATTGTGCTGATGGAGTGAATATGGGGGCCGTGTTGGCATATTGGTTTACTGCAGGCCCTGGTCCCAGAGTTTGTGTTCATATTAAAAGGCCAATGTTCTGAATGAGTTGTTGTTTAAGGTTGGGGGGGCTATTTGTGGGCAAGAAAAAGTCCCCCTCCCAATGCCTGTGAGAGAGCAATATCCATCACAGATTGCAGGTCATTAATGATGTGTTGAACTGGTCTGAGATGAGAACTGTATGTGACTAACAGTGGTATTCTGTTGTTGGTCTGTTTGAGCTTATCTTGTAGCAGATCATTCTGGCTTTGTTGATCTGTTTTTTTACTACATCCAGTGGCTATTGTAATTCCAGAAATCTCCATCATAGATTATACAGGTGAGAATCTCTGTCAGAGAGATTGGAGCAGATGCAGCTGTAGCATAGAGCCAGGCTGTAAATAATGGACAGTTTGGTGTGTTTGGGATGATGACTGGATGTATGTATGTTTGGCGATCAGTAGGTTTTCAGTATAAGGTGTTTTTTATGTTTCCATCAAGTATTTGGACAGTGGTGTCTGGAAAATGTACTTCTTATTTGGGTTGATGGTGGGATGAAAGTTGCTGAAAGCCTGGTGAAATTCTGCAGTGGAACCATCTACAGGAGTTTTCCTGTACTGAACTGTGTGGATAGCTCATCCTGGGGTCCTCATATTAATATGCACTTTTAGTAGTAACTATTTTTCTTTGGTGTCACTGGGCTTTCCAACAGGTGATAGGTCTCCACTCCAGCAAATGAGGTGCCATTCTGCAAATTCACTAGTGCCATGAAAACTTCATGTTCCCATTCATGTATAGCTTGTCTCAAGAGTGATGATTCTGGAGATGTAGAGTTTCTTATCATATTTTCATGACCTTCTGTATGGTTCCAGAACATTCTTGATTGTTCTTCTTGACTCCCTCCATTCTTGCCCAAGGGAGGGGTTTTTGTTTTGCATGGACAAACACTTTGTCATAATTCACATTTCTAAACTATAAACATTAGTTGCTTCAGCAGGGCCAGTTTCTAAAACTGGGTTCTCTGAAGGTAGTCTCTGAGATGAACACAGCCTCTAGCAATGAAGGTAACACTATGAAGGGACAAGCGTTCATGCCATGATGTGATGCTAGATTCACAGATCCACACAGGCTATCATTGGAGGAGTTTCTTCAATATCCCAAGCTGACTGTGACAAAAGTTTGGATGCCAGGCGGCTGCTGACTTGAAGGTTATGGAGGATAGCAAGTGAAAGAGTCCTATCTGCTCTTCATGGGTTCATTTGTTTCTAACAGGGTCTTTCCTCTTTAGTCTTCCATGTCACATAGGACTCCTATGTGGGTGATCTTGTCTACAGTGTTTCAGAACATGATGCCCCAATAGTATAGGAGAATTTGTCTGTCTCATATGTACAGGGAACTTTTGGGAGCTAATCTGGCCTTTAGTTTTATTATTTATTCAGTGTTTCACAGGAAAGAGAAAAAGCATTTCTTCTTCTTTTTTTCTCTGTCCAGTATACTTGAAGGAGTGGAAGCAACTTTGCTAAAGTATTAACAATTCTAGGACCTTTATGTCTAGCTTGTGGAACTTCGCAAGATCTGAGTCACTGCTTGTTTCTTTTAGCAGGCCTTCCTAACAACATGAGAGTCATCCTCCCTGTCAAGATCATGGATTAGACATGCCATATCACTCAAGGGACTCAGCATCCCTAGTGAAAATCAGTCCAGGGACTCAGCATCCCCAGTGAAAATTTCTGCATCCTTCCTCAGGAAATGGCTTCCTCAGCAATTTATAAGCTTCTTCCTGTCCTACTAGCTAAAGTGACATGTGGTCCACCTTGGGATCAGCATTTTTTTTACATTCCAGAAATTGAGATTTCCCCCTACCATCACCACTGAAGGAAGGAAAATTTGTTCACTTGCTGTGAATTTCCATTCTCTGTGGTATAGGGATCCCCTCATTCTGGGGACTGAAACATCCTTATCGAAGGTATCTGTTGCTGTAATAACCTTGGGAAGGCTTCTACAGAGGCAGCATACATAGATATTAATGGATTTATGAATAATTCTGTTGAGCTTTCTCTTTCTCTCTGCCCTTTTCTTTGCCTGCTTGGACTATTTAAAGATATTGGTCTGCCTGACCCCTTACCACTAAGAATAGAAATTCACGCAGTTTTTCCCACCTAGGCATCACGTAAAAAGAGAGTGGTAAAAACAGGGCAAAGGGGCCCTGGCCAGGTACAAGGCAGAAAGTATGACTGTACAGAGGAGCACAAGATGAGCATCATTTACAGAGAACTACAGTTCTTTTCATTGGAATGGGCTTCATTCCCCTTTGGATGCTAACAAGCTGCTTACAAGACAGGAGGTGGGTTTGAGGCTCTAATTCAAACAAATATTGTGGCACTCTTTTCTCCACTTGGGCATCTTATCGAGGACTGCTGTCTAAGGAACAATGCCTGATAAATGCAAATGCTGTAAACCATATTGCAGCGTTTCGTATTTCTTCAACAGGGACTGTTCTCAAGAATGCAGCTGAATATGCCTGAGCTCTGGTGGTGAACTCAGTACTGAGCAGGAATGAACACTGGACTTCTGCTATTTTAGAACATGTTCTTATTAGAGATAGATCCAGAGGAGTTAGCCGTATTAGCCTGTAGTAGCAAAATAGAAAAGAGTCCAGTAGCACCTTTAAGACTAACCAACTTTACTGTAGCATAAGCTTTTGAGAACCACAGTTCTCTTCGTCAGATGCTTCATCAGATGCAAGCATCTGACGAAGAGAACTGTGGTTCTCGAAAGCTTATGCTACAGTAAAGTTGGTTAGTCTTAAAGGTGCTACTGGACTCTTTTCTATTTTATTAGAGATAGAATTTAACACAATAGAGCTTGTGTGGATGCCTGACGGAAATCCCTTCTGAACTCATGGGACATTTGTAAATAAAAAAGTAACTATCTTCTAACATCCAAAGAGAGGAGGATTCTGTTACCTTTAGGTGCTGAGGGGGAAACAGGCAACACAACATCCTGGTTCATATGACACTGATACACTATTTTTGGCAACAGACTTTAAGCTAGGTATCAAAACTAACTTACCCTTGTGCTTTTTAAGGAAAGGGGATAATTTGTTTTTTTTAAACAATGTCTTAGCACTCTCAATTCACTCACCCTGTGAGCTGAAATAACTGACAAATATATCTTTATAGCAAGAAACTGTAAACAACAGGCAACTAAGGGTTCAACTGGCTTACGGATAAACCCCATTGTGTACAGGAGGCATTATTGGGGAAAACATATTCATTAAACCTTCTAGAAAGTATTTTGACCAAAGAAGAGATTTTTCTTTGATTGGCTCAGAGAAAGTAGCAATTGTTGATAAGTGGATCTTAATGCAGATGATAGCCAACATTTAAGTACAACAGATATTCAAAATTGTTCACAGTAGAAGGTTGAATATTATTTTGCAGTGTTCAAAGAACAATTCTTTCCATGTGTAGACATGTGATTAGTTGGTGGAGGGTTTACTAGCTTCTATTACTACTTTTTGAATAGGCTCAGAAGAGAAAAAAATGTTCTTTACATTTGAGAGAGCCAAGCAATTTGATTAAAAAAAGCTGATGTTATTAGTGGATTACTTTGTCATGTGACAAGAGGGCCTCTGGAAGTAGAGAAATGTGCTAATGTCCATGGGACATTAGCACTGGAATTATGAATATGGTTTGTCTGAACTAAACTATAACAACTGGTCTTCCAATGGATGCTGGTATTACTGGGACTGGAGGCAAAGTGTGACCAGTAAATTTGAAACCCACCATCCAAGGACACTAAATCCTGACATACTATAGAATGGTATTCTGGACATTTTGTATTAATTTTGTCATAAGTCTATCTTTGATCTGCTCTATAGCTTAAAAATGGGAAGGAGATACTTGTGCAATATCTCCCACTGGTGGTTTCCTGCTGGAGTTCTCCATTCCTTCAATGTGGATTGTCACTCTGTGATGAATGCACCAATAAAAATGTTTATATTCCCTGTGCCTGTCATTTCAGAGGGCTAGATCAAATTCATAGTTTGATCTACACTGTAGTTTAGGTGATTTAGCCCCACTGAAATAAACATAATCTATTCAGTTTTAGCTTTTGTTCAGATCCTCAGATACACACTCCACTTTAAATTGTATATTACCTTTTGATGTGTCACTTTTAAGTACCCAACTTCATGCTGTACACATGTATTAAAATAATCAAAAACAAACTTTTGATTACTTTAAGAATTAACAAAAAGTTATAATTCTAATAATGTGAACAGCATATTTTTATCCTGCCCTTCTTCCAAGAAAGTCAGGGTGCCATTCATCATCCCCTTAACGGTATGTATGGTAGCTTAGGCTGACAGATACTGATTGAGCCAAGGTTACTTAATAAGCACACTGGTGGTGGGAAGTACTATCAAGTCATAGCCTACTTATGGTGATCCCTGCTGGAATTTTCAAGGCAAGAGACTAAGGGACGTGTTTTGCCATTGCTTGCCTGTGCATAGAAACCGTGATTTTCCTTAGTGGTCTCCCATTCCATTACTAACCAAGGCTGACCCTGCTTAGCTTCCAAGATCTTGTGAGATCAGACTAGTCAGATCAGACAACATATTATGCTTTTCCCACATTGCAGCTGACTGAAATAATCAGACATGCATTGCAAGTTCCATCCTGGGAACTTAATTCCCAGGAACAGGCAGGCCAATTTGGATGGTGATTACAGTGCGTGGGGAAAGGGGGCTTAAGACTTCTTCCCTACACCATTCTCCCAACCTGAGATGGCTCTAGGCTGTTTGCTATACACCCTGTTGAGGAAACCACATGTACTGATGAGCTGCATGTAGGGGAGGGACTGAGGGTCAGAGACTAAGCATCTGTTCAGCGTGAAAAAGGTCCAGATTTAATCCCTGGCATCTCCAGTTAAAAGAATCAGGTTAGATGATATAAAAACCCTCTGCTTGGACTCTGGAGAGCCTCTGCCAGTCTAAGTAGAAAATGCTGGCCATAACAGACAAAGGAACTGCCTCAGTATAAAGTGGCTTCATGTGTTCCCCAGTGGGGAAAACAGGAGCTCCCTGTAGCTGTTTCAGGTCAGGAAAATTGCACACTTGGGAGGCTTAAGCCCACTTTCCCTGTGTTACATGGTTCTAATCCAAATCAAGCCCAGAATGCCTGGGCATTAAGTTCCAAGCAACAAACTTATCATGCACGTCCAATCATGGAAATTTGGGGAAGGAGCAAAGAAAACATAATATGTAGTTAGGCCCTGAGTGGGAATTTGAACCCAGGTCTTACAACTCCAGTTTCAGCACTCCTCAACTTTAGTACACTGGCACAAGTGCTAAGAGAAATTTGAAAAGTAGTCAGGTATTGCAGAGCAACATGTTAAATTACTCTGAGCCAAAATGAATGCTAATAAAATTCTCTCAGAGTTAATATT